>NW_006256829.1:1668261-1703985 GCF_000478725.1 Eutrema salsugineum | reverse complement strand
TTAGATATGAATTGAAGACTTATGAATTTGGAGACGATCAAGTGAGTTTTGGTCGAACTTGATAGAGTTTTATCTTCATTCCAATATATGTAACAAGAGAGATCAAGTGGCTTGACTATCTAGTTTATCGAAAGAAATTTAGTTAAAATTTTTGGTTTTGAAAGTTTGGTTAGTGGTGTTTTATAAAAAAGGTTTAGTTAGCAATTTGTAAAAAAAGGAGAAAATTTATGTTTTAGAATGAATTTTTTGTTACTTACTCTCATTTTTATTTATTTGGGATGATATTTGTTATAGTGGTTTTGTACGACATCGCCCATATTATTAGTTTTGTATGAATTGGCGTATTTTTGTTTTAATACCACCTATGGGCTCCAAGTAATTAGACACGACTCTGGATAAGTAATATATTACTCCAAATTGCTTTTCGTTTTTGTTTCTTAACTCCGATTTTTATATGATCACAGCATTGAAGATGCATGCAAGGGTCATCGATATTTCACTTGTCTTCAAGCCAGTTTTGTCATTTGTTAAATTAATGTTATCTGCTATAGATATATATAATTTTTTTTTTTTTTCCAGGTCTTGTTTTCTTGAACATGGTCGAGGGATGAAGACAGATGTGCGTGGGAAGCAAAAATGGTGATGAAACTGGAACTAGCTCTAGTGTGTGCCAAGGTTGGCTGCAAAGTTTCTCTGCCCTTAGAGAAAATTGACAGAAAACATAGGATCATGCGGTAAAAAGAGAATCAGAATAATTCTAAATGACTCCTTAGAGGATATGGTACTTAAGATCTACCAATTGATCAAAAATGCAATGGAAGAAACATGAGTAAGATGATAGCATGATATTCGTCAAAAACAGTACATTATTAACATAATGATTTGTCAAAGCTCATTCTAAAACCATCTATGTTTTGCTTAACGTATACCATACATGGAAGAGGCTTAGTTAGAAGTTAATCAAAGACCTCTTTAATCATCTAGCTTTATTTATTAAATATTCTCATATGTCTCTTTTCTTGGTTTCTTTCTTTTTTCGTATGAGGTTCAAAATTCTTCAAAAGTAGGTCATTTTCTTTCTTCTTCGCTTTAAGCTTTTAAAGGACCAAAAATCTCTAAACTGTCTAATTAGGTTCTTAATTTTTCCAGCATTTACGTCATATGAAGCCATTAGATTCTCAACAGAAGGTGCAGCTTGTTCCCTAGTGACGACGAGGAACTCGTAAGTACTTTGGGAGCTGGACCTAGCTATTGCTTTGCTTCACCATTATTATTATTTCTAAATTTTTATGTAATCTTTTGGACCAATTTCAATTATTTGTTGATTTTAGATGTAACGGCCCATTTAAAGCACATGTTATTTATTATTTGGTCGACACCATTTAAAGCAAATCTTATTGCTATTAATTTAGCTAAATCCTGGTCAGTGGTCACCTTCCTCCCACCCCCACAAGTAATATATATCCTCAGCCACCTACATATTTGATTGGCACAATAATCACCTTCATGTTCTTTTTGGATACGATAGTACTATCAATTCCCCATTTACATAACCAGCTCATTGATTTATATATAAGTTTTGTAGACTGTTCTTCGAAAATAAAATTAATTTATATAATGTATTTGTCTATAGATGAAACAAGAAAACGAACGAGTAGAATTATCTCTAGAAAAAAACCAGCACTGAACCTCAGCTTAGTCATTTAGCATCAAAGCCATCTAGACTTGCCTGAACCGGACCAAATCCTCAAACCAAAAACAAAGTCCCAAACTATAACAAAAGAACCAGTCTGAAACCGGTTGACGAGGCAAAATAGGCTACTAGAAAAAAAAAGAACAGGCAAGAACCGGTCTAATTGATTGGTTTATGACTCATGACCAAATAATTCGGCCCAGCCCACGACAATACTCCAAAAACCTCGTAACTCCGTATAGTGCGGCGGAAACGCAAAAAAAAAAAAAAAAAACCAGAGAAAGTGAGGAAAAATCGCGATCGGCTTCTCCAGCCCCACCCGACACAGTGTTTCCACTCAATCGCTGTCGCGTTTCTTCCGGTAAAGTTTTCCGTTCTGCTTCTGCCGCGTCCCATTTACCGTCGGTGAGGTCCTAGACCTTCATATTTCAATATTCCGAGTACACGAATTAGGGTTTCGTGCTCATTCCCCATTTGGCATTCGGTTAATGGGAATATGAAGCGGGGGAACTGGGAAGTGATGAGTCGCAAAATCGTTTTTTTCCTAAATCGCGTTTGATGTAATTGCGTCTGCGTTCTCTTGCTCGACATCTCTTTGGTTGTTTATATCTTCAGTATCTTGAGAGCTTTAGAATTATTGATCTAATCGGTATATCTTTTTACACTTCAATATTGTTTAATATGGTTTGTGCTCAATTTCTAGAATTGTTGAGCTAAGGCTTGTGCAAATGTTTGACTGTTTATAATGTGAATTTTCTCAATCTCACTGTTTCGCTGTTTTTTTTTTTCCTTTCTTTTTTTTTTTTTTCTGTTGAAACGCATTAAACGTAGAGTTCACTATTATCATGATTAAGACATCAGACATGTACAGGGGACAGTCTTGTAGTGTAATACTTATGTTTTTTTTTTTATTGTTAGGAGTTGGAGAGAGGAAGAGTTGAAAAATGAGGCCAAAAGCTGTGTGGGAGGCAGATTACCACAGAGTATTTCTTGATCTATGCGTGGAGCAAACGTTGGTAGGGAACAAACCGGGGACACATTTTTCGAAAGAAGGTTGGAGAAATATATTGAAATCGTTTCAAGAGCAGACAGGCGCGATGTACGATAGGATGCAGCTTAAAAACCATTGGGACACAATGAGCAGGCAGTGGAAAATATGGTCTAGACTTGTTCAATGTAGTTTGATGAATTGGGATCCTGAGACCAACACATTTGGTGCGAGTGACGAAGAATGGGCAAACTATTTACAGGTTTTACCCCAAAATCAAACCCTTTTTTGTTTAAATCATGTTTTTTGTGAAGAATATTTTACATTTGATGTTTTTCAAGGCTGAAAGTTGATTGCTTTCTTCACAGGGGAATCCTGATGCAGGGCAGTATAGGTTGAGTGTTCCACAAGATCTCGAGAAACTAGAGATCATCTTTGCGGGTAGTAATGTTAGTGTAGAGGTCAAAGATGATGAGTTTTCAGATGTCAGGAAGAGGCGAAGAAGTTGTAACGAAGAAGAAGAAGAAGAAGATGAAGATAACCGAAGCATGTGTAGTTCGTCTAATCCTCAAACGAAAGGATATTGGTCTCCGTCTACACACGAGCTGTTTCTTGATTTGTTGGTGCAAGAGACTTATAAAGGAAACAGACCCGACACACATTTCAACAAGGAAGGGTGGAAGACGATTCTTGAGACGATCAATGAGAAAACCGGCCTTGGTTATTCAAGAGCTCAGCTGAAAAACCATTGGGATTGCACAAGGAAATCTTGGAAGATCTGGTGTCAACTCGTAGGAGCAAACAGCATGAAACGGGATCCGGAAACTTGTAGTTTTGGTGCGTCTGAAGAGGAATGGCGAATTTACATTCAGGTATATATGCACCAATGCTAGTGTTTAACTTATTGGATTTACATTTTGAAGAAAAGAAACTGATGTTTTGTCTTTGGTTTTATCACAGGAAAACCCAAGAGCAGGACAGTTCCGCCACAAGGAAGTACCTCATGCTGATAAACTCTCCATCATTTTCAGTGGAGTTATAGAGCCTGGAGAGACATACACTCCTCCTTCCCGCAAGAAGCTTCTACGCCATCGCTCTGAGTCACCGCAGTTGCAAGAATACGAAGTGAATTGGATAGACAACAAAACGGCACAAACGCTGGATGTTGCGAAGTTGATGAGTGATGGTATGTTGCAGGAAAGTCCGGTGTGCGTTGAGATAGAATCAGCAAAGCGTAAGTACTGTATTGGAGAATGCATAGAAAGCTTAGACGCGATGAAAGAGGTGGAAGAAGGGAGCGATCTCTACTTGTTTGCGTTGGATCAGTTTCTGAAGAGAGAGTACAGAGAGATCTTTTTAGAGCTGAAGAAGCCGAGTTTGAAAATCGCATGGTTACAGAGGCTTCGATCTGCTTCTCTTTCTGTTTCAACAACATAGGTTTTATATTTTGGGACCCTTCAGTTTCTATAGTTTACGTGCTGTTTTTTTTTTTTTAATTATTAAAACTAATTTAGTCAAAACCCCACTTCTTACAAAATATCTAAAACTTAGAATTTACTTTTCACTCATTCGGAGTAGTAGATATTTTAAACTATAGATATTGGGGTGTGTGTGACCAAAACAATGAGTCAATGACAGCGTTTTGAAACTGGTTATTAAAAACACAACACTATATAATCTTCAAAATGCAGCCTCTTCAAACAAAATTCTCCACGTAGTTAATGATATTACATGTAGACCTTAGGAGAGAGTAAAGCAGGAAAAGTTTGGACGAGTGGCAAAGTGAAATGAGTCGTTTTCTTTACCGGAGGAAGAAGGAACTCAAATGAAGTAAAGAGCCACCGACAATGCAGTGTGAAGAGTGAAAAGGAGCTTTTTAAGAGTTGATTAGTATCTTTTGAATAAAGTAAACTAAAGCGAGTCACGACAAAAACTATACCAAAGTGGGAAATAAAAAAAAAGGATTAGTCGCATCCCAATAATTAACAACACCCCTTTTTATGTTTAAGGGCAGCCCCCACACCGCCACACTCTCTTTTTCCCTCATTTGTTCTGGCCGGGAAAAAAAAATCCCTCTATGTTCTGCCCAAACACGTAGACCTTGCAACGCGCCAGGTAGGGGTCGAACCTACGACCTTCTGCTTAGGAAACAGACGCTCTATCCACTGAGCTACAGGCGCTTTCTGTTAACTATGCCTCGTCAAGTAGCATAAAACTACCAAAAACAAAATCTCGATACTATCTTAGTCATCTTCGTCCTTCACTTTTCGTAAACAATTTTTTTTGTTGTCTATAGCCGTCGGCGGCTTATTTTTTTTTATAAATATTAAATTCTCGGTTTAGAAATTGTACGTAACACAAAGAATAAAGTGAAGAAGTCGATGTTATCTAGAATAATCTTCAATTTAGCGATGTATACAACAAGTTATATATTAGCAATCGCGTTGTTTTTTAGTACTTTCATTTAAACTTTTATTTTTCGAATTTTGTTTTTGTTTATATCTGAGTTAGAGGGGCATAACTTGTATAGACAATAACCAGCGCGTGATAGCACGATGATATGACATTCGGGCCAAAAACATTAATTTGCTACAATTTGTTATTCTTTTGTCAAAAAAAATTAATTGCTACAATTTCATAATCGATTCTACCGTTTTGGCACGCGTGATAGAGTTTTGGGTATCAGGCTTAAATTGTTTGTAATCGTGTTTTTTTCAGCAAAACTAATTACTATATAGTCCATGACCAACAAAGCCGACGTTTAGCCAGCATGCAAGCTATCATTAAATACGAATAACTTTATGTGTTGTCTATTTATTTTGAATATATTAGATAAAAACTACCTAACAAAAAATGTTTGAATTCCAGTGGTCATCAAAATTTTGGAAGATTATGGAACGTTGGCCTAGTTAGGAGTTATTTAGCTATATTTATTGCTAATTTATTATTTGAGTCAGTTTATAGGTCATTATAACGAATCCCCTTAGAATAAAATGAAGCCAAGTAGGAGAGTGGAGTGGTTCTATTGGTTATAGCTTTACACACACTCTCTCTTTCTCTATCTCTATATACAAACCACTCAAACCAATCTTCATCTTTGGCTTTCACCATCTCTTTCTCTCCCACACATCTCTCATTCTACAGTTTCTGCACCATTTCCTACTGTTTCTCTCTCTCTCTCTCTCTCTCTCTCTCTCTCTCTAGCATCTAGATTTTTCTTGCTTTGTCTTCCTCTGACGACCCACTTTTGCAGATTCTCAAGGATTCTTCAAAGTTGAAGTCTTTTTTTCCCTTAAGATTCTTAAATCTCCCACCAAATCAGGTTCTTTGATTCCACCACTATACTATACGTTATTCCCCTCTTGTTACTCCTATTTATCATAGGATTCATTTAAAAAGCTTAAGTCTTTCACTAAACCCACAAATCAAAGCTCAAGCTTCCAAAAAATTAGAGATCAAAACATGATTAGTACTTTGGAAGGTGAAACTTTTCTCCCGTAGCCTTTAAACGATGGAGACTTTGCATCCTCTACTCTCTCACGTGCCCACTTCTAGCCATCAATTCGTAGTTCAAGAGATGATGAGCTTGCAGAGCTCGAGCTGGACTAAAGAAGAGAACAAGAAGTTCGAGCGAGCCCTTGCTGTCTACGCTGATGATACGCCTGACCGCTGGTTCAAAGTTGCTGCTATGATCCCTGGCAAAACTATCTCAGATGTCATGTGGCAATACTCTAAGCTTGAAGAAGACCTCTTTGATATCGAAGCAGGACTTGTCCCGATCCCTGGTTACCCTTCAGCTACTCCCTGTGGATTCGATCAGCTCGTGAGCCCCCGTGACTTTGATTTGTATCATAAACGGCCTAATAATGGAGCCAGAGGATTTGATCAAGAGCGGAGGAAAGGAGTTCCATGGACGGAGGAAGAACACAGGTGAAGAAGAACACAAGTCACACTTCTTTGGTTTCTTTAGCCGCAAGTTACTCCTCTGTTTTCTTGGTTTGCCGATGCGTTAACGTTTTCCATTTTTTTCATTGTTCTCTGCAGACGATTCTTGTTGGGCCTTCTCAAGTACGGAAAAGGAGACTGGAGAAACATATCGAGGAACTTTGTGGGAACGAAAACACCGACTCAAGTTGCAAGCCATGCCCAAAAATACTATCAGAGACAACTCTCTAATGCTAAAGACAAACGTCGCCCTAGCATTCACGACATCACCACCGTCAATCTTCTCAACAACAATCCCAGCCGTCCATTGTCTGATCATGACAGCTTCCTCCAACAACCACCCGAGGCAAAACAAGGGTTCACCGACAGGGATAATGCAGAGGAAGGAGTGATGTTTCTTGGCAAGAATCTTTCGTCGGTCTTGTCTCCCTACGATCCTGCCGTTAAGTTTGCCGGAGAAAATGTTTATGACGACGGAGCTTACTGTATCACTAGATCCTAAAACTCAGCGTTCAAAAGAAGCGAGAAAAGGTTGAATTTTGAAATTGCCATAGTTGCATTTAATCATCAAAAATCCCCCAGAGTTATGTTTAATGGTTAAACTTAAAAGGTTATGTTACGTAATTAGATGATTGTGATTGTGAATCATATAGTATGTGTGTATCAGTGGCAAAGTAGACCACTAAGTCGTTAAGGGTATATAATTAGAAGCTGAGTCTGCATTCCACTTTCGGTTCAAAGAATCACATTCTTTTTCACCTATTACAACGCTTCACCAACTCTTTGCTCCCTCACTAATATAAATATTAAGGGTGCCCTTAGATAATAGCTGTTAAATTAGTGCAAGTGGAACATATATGTATAAGCTCCGGTTTTAGAAGGAAGGTATTTTTACTCAATAGCAAGGAGTGGCTTCATCAAAGCTAACAAATCAGGGTAGTAAAACTTGCAAACCTTATATTCGTTGCAGGATTTAAGAATCTTGGAGATTTAAATCGAAAAAGGTTACAAATTCAGAAACATAAGAAACACTGCTGCAAATTAAACAACCATTTCCTAATGATGAAAATGCAGTTTTTGCAGAAATATGAAGTGGAGATGATGAGTAAGCTCGAAAAATCAGAAATTTCAAGATAGAAATTGCCCAAAACATGAAAAGAGAAAACAAATTCAAATTTTTGCAGCAACTCGAGGATTATATTCAATGCGGTAATAACCTCCTTTAGGAACCTCATTGTATTCCCCTTTAACTACAAGTTCAGTGCTATCTTTTCCGCCAATAGTTATATCTCTGCTGGGAAATAGAAACGAGCAATCAAATAAAATGTGGAGACTTTTGGAGAAGGAAAAAGACAAAGACGAACCTAGCTGATGATTCGCTGATAGAAGGCTGTGACTGGTTCATGAACGCGAAAGTGGTGGCGGAAGCTGCCATCGCCAACGGGACAAGAGCAGAGCTCGACCACCAATTCCGGCGACCCTTCTTCGTAGAAACTGCGGTCAACTCATCAGTAGTCTAAGCCGTCGAATGTAACTTCCGGCGACAAGGCCGGAGAAAGGCGGAAAAAGTTTTGGAGGAGAAACGAGAAGCGACCAAACCATGAATACAAGGCCATGGATGCCAAAATGCGTAGCTTGCTTCGACCCAGAAGAAAAAAAAAAAAAAAAAAAAAAGAGATTCAATGCAAAACGGCATCTGATAACAAGCAAAACGCAAATAAACATCAATTGATGTTAATAAGTAGAGCTAGGAGCAATGCTACTATTTTCACTAAATTATGACCAAAACGACAATCTGATATAAAACAAAACGCAGATGAAGAAAAAATAATAATAAAATAATCGTTCACTCGCGAAAAAGTCGCGCATAACCGCGTTTTGGCAAAATACAAGCAAAATTGAAAGAGCACGAGGTGCGATTAACACCAACGCGCTCAATTTAGGCCTAACGCGCTCAACGCGCACGAGGTGCGAGTGGGATAATATTTTACGTTTTCAAGCGCGTGGCATCACGCTATGCGAAGTAGAACCAATGATATTATTACACGTGCGATCGAAAGAGAAAAGAGAACTTATTCCAATAAAATAATAACATAACTCATTTAAGTATATCACTGTTCAAATCTTTGGTTGCAGAGCGTGAGAAAGGCGATGAAACCTCTCTGATTTCTCTTCTTCTTCTTCTTCTTCCTCTTTCTCGCTTTGCGTTTACCAGACCCTTAAAACAAACTCCTTAAAATCGAGATAAGATCTGAAAGAGAAGACTGACGAAAAGCTTTGGAGATGGAGGAAGAGCTCAATTGTTTGGGAAAGAGCTTGGGAGGATTCTGCAGTCATCTTCAGAGTAGCTGCGATGCTTTCAATAACTCTCTCCAGCGCCGCCCTATCCCTCTCGGTCTGTTCCATTTTCCTCCGACTTTGTCATAAAAACCCTAAATTCAACATCTTCATTGTAAATTCTCGTTTTTTTGGCAGATTCGGCTTCATCTACTTTCATCAAGAGCCTGAATCGTAGACTCTCCACCGCTGATTCAGAGCTTAATTTCCTTGACTCCATGTCTTTCGGTACTGTCTCCTTCGAGGAGCTCCTGGGTCACTCTAATCAGATTTACAAAAATAACCAAGAGGATCTTCTCCGACTCCAGGACTGCCTCACTGATTTTGGCTATGTTCCTGGCACTCTTTTAACTTCTCCATCTTCCTCATTCTTCTCTACTTTTTCGATTTGAAGCTGAGACTTTTGGAATTTAGAAATTGAATGTAGTTAGCTTCTCTCAGATTTTATGTTTTTGGACCTAGAAATCGAGATTGATGAAAGTAAAGAGGAAGAGTCTGACTTTGGAGCATTTGAGCATGAGGGTTCAAAGCATTCGGATGATGATTTGGAGCCTCATTCATTGCAACGTTCAGTCTTTAAAGGGTTAGACGAGGACGATCTGTATCCTTTTTGAACCTTGGTGAGAAATTAGGATTCTTTGGTAGATTAACAAGACCAACCAAACAAAAAGAAAACTGCTTTATGCATACTGTGAAACAAGGAATGTTGTGCTTTTTAAAATTTACCTTAATGTTTCATAGTCTGGATGATTCACTAAATTTGAAGAACCTTGAGCTTTCAGATGCTTGTCTTGCAACTTTAGCTCTAAAAGGTAAGGCTGCAAGAATTTTCTTCATTGTTTGATAGAATAACATGGTTGGCTCTTATTTCTTACTCTGATCATGTTCTTGATGTTTCTTACTTTTCCAACTATTTCCAGCTAACGATAATGTGAAGGATCTTTACACGTCTATGGAAGAATCAGTGATTTGATGCGTTAGAAAGATATAAATCCTTGTGTGTTTCCTCTTAGTCGTACATCAGCAATTTTTCCTATGATATAGGGGCAAACCATTTGACGCAGGTGCTTTACCTGCTTCAAAGGCGTCAATGCTTTCCAATGGTTATTTTCTAAGGCTTTACTAGTGTGATATGATTGTCGGTGAATTACATTAGTCTCTGGTATATGATTCTAGACTTTGTTACATGCAGAAGATGAATATGCGACACTAGATATGGATAGAACTTCAGTACCTGCGATAACATTGGTAAAAGAAGAATATGAAAGTCTTCCCTCTTACATGAAGGCTCTAGCATCGTGGAAGGTATGAAGATTATCCAAATTCTCGTATTACATCAAATTTTCATCTTCGTAATTAACATTTAAGAACACGTCTTAGCAGCATATTAAGAACTGAACCTATAAAACCGATTCTAACATTATAGTCTCTCGCAGAAACTAGATCTGAATCTATATATAACAATCTCTATGCCCAAAAGATTGAATGATTTGTTTATTTGTTGTAATCTAACCGCTGATAGGTTCCCTTACTAATTCCCTCTTATGTTTCCAGGATCTGCTCAGTGCCGTACAGAAATTCAACTCGGTCCTCGGTAGTAAGAAAGAAAGAAAGAAACGGATGTTACTACTTCCGAGCAGATGAGATCTCGACTCTAGGCCTTGGTACGTTCATCTATTGCTCCAATTTTATAGTTTTAAACAAACAAAGAAGCTCGTTGCATAGACAATGATGATGATGATGCTTGGGTTATATCGCAGGCCATAAGGAGAAAGCGTACACGGTGCTGCTAACGCGGATGAAAAGATTTCTAGTTGAAACATCGGATGGTCTTGTCTCCTATAGAGTTGCCTAGAGCTGAGAAGTAATCCATCCATATCTTATTACAGTATTTAGCGTTTGTAGTTTTATGAGATCCTTTGTCATTTGGAAAATCAATCTTTTATGTCTGAACAACTTTTTTTATTAATAAATATATATATATGAAAGATTACAAGATGGTTGATCAATATATAATTTTTATTGAGTCAATAAGCCGAATATTCATAAAAAGCATTAAAATTAAAAAAGTAACACTGATGTGACATAATTTTTCCATCACTGTTTATATGAGAAGGTTATATTACCATTTACCTCTCGTCTCCTTTCTTTCAACATTTTTTCTCTACCTTCCTAAAGAAAAGAACAAGCATTTCTCTTTCTTCTTTCTTAGAATTTCGTTTTCCTTTTTTCTTTCTACTCTTCTCTCTTTCCTCTTTTCTTTATTCAGCAACGAACATTTTTTTTACCTCACAGCATTTTTAAAATTTATCTGGACAATTCTCAACAATTCAGTACAAAATCATACAAAGAACTGGGTGAAAATTTGGTAAAAATCGGACAAAATTCAGTTAAGTTATAAAAACCAAGATGATGTGAATATATTTTATAGTATCAAGTTACATGGTATTGTAACATATTAAAAGTTATTGTATCATGTAAAATTTATAAATTTACTGCTAATATTTTGATTAGTACGATAACATAATTGTTATCGGTTAACTTTCATGTTTTTTTTTGTTGGAACATCAACCTTTTTGTAGATATGATGATTTTGTAACAAGTTATATTTGATTGTAACACGTTAAATTATATATTGTACCTCTAACATTTGTTTTAACACGGTAGCTTAATCATTTTCTGTTTAACTAATATATTATCTCTAATTGTTAACATGTTATTGTATGATATAAACGTTTAGATATAGCTGTACTTTTTAATTAACAAGATAACTAAAATCTTGATTTTTTAACTTTCAGATTAACGTATCAATATTCATGAGAAGAATATTGATTCTACAATTTATCTTCAATCACCAGAAAACCTAATGTATGAATGAATAGTAATCGCTATAAACCCAGATATCAAAATTAATTTAAAATCTCAAAAATTTTACATCTAAAACTCACTAAGAAAACAAAGACAATAGAAGATTGTATTTGATTGAGAAGAAAATGTTCTGAGAGAAATGAGAAAATGTTCTGAGAGAAATGAGAAAAAGAGACGAGAGAAAGATGAAGAGATAAAGGAGAGAGAAAGAGAAAAATGGGATGCAAAGGAGAGAAATGAGAGAAAATAAAAAAAATAAGAGAGAATAAAAGAAAGGGTATAATGGAATTTTAAAAATATAAACAGTAACAAAAGTTTCTCTTTGTTACTTTTGCAAATACGACATTAATTTGAGTTAAAGAATGCAAATACTCATTTTTATTTTTGTGAAATAAAGAGATTCAATTTTGATAACTTGTTATTTTTATCTGGAAACTTTAAATTTTCCAATCAAGACATTCGAAGATAAAAGAAAATATAATTCACTTTCCGACCATGGCCAAGAATGTCTCACCTTTTTTTTTGTCATGACCATGGCCACATGTCCATTAAAAATATCATTAAGATTAAGACAAGTCTATTTTGGGCATTTGGAATTAAATGCATCTAAATGCAGATACAAGTCACAAAAATCAAACCAACAAAAAAAAAAAGTAGCATCCAAATGAACACCTAAAAACAGAAACGAACAACATCTGGATGCATCACTCTGAGATAACATTTGGATGTAGCATATGGATGAACGAACATACCCTAAGCAAATCACATGTCATCATCGATTTAGCTGGTGGCGGGTATGGCCACGGGCTTTGAGTCTTCTGCTTTTTCATGTTCCTTGTTTAGCAACTGAAACATATTCATCCCAAAGAATACGTTAACAAACAGAGCAACCTCAATCAAAAATCAGCATCATGTTGTGACAAATAGGCATCTCTCCAATGAAGTAAATACCGTACTAAGAGCATAAGTGAGTGAGAGAGTTAAGATCTAACCTTGTTGTTGATCAAGTTGTGGAGAGCAATTACACTCCGAATGAGAGATGATAGATAGATAACGAGCATCATGTCATTTGTTTTCACTGCACATCATAAATGCAGTAAGACTAATGAAGCAAATGCTTCACGAAAGCAGAAAGCAGCCCAATTATAACAAATTCGACAACGGAAACTCACCCGAGAAGGCCTTGACCAACTCGTTCACATTCAGGTTAGGAAGCAAGTTGAAAACGTCCTGTGGGTTTTAAGAGGAATATTTCATTAGATAATCGACAATAGCAAACACAGTGATTAGGGAATTCTAATTTGACACAGTCTACAAGTTTATAACCATACTTTCGTAGAATCAGAACACTAAATCAAAACATGGGAGTTCTAACCTGCAGATGGTATAAAATCTCGTGGTTTAGAGGGAGCTTTCCTTCGATTACAAGGTCAAGGTAACTCCGGATTTCCCGAAGACGTGCATCTAGCCCTTTCAAAGCAGTAAGTTTGGCAGTGACCTGGTGCAATACACAACACACATGATATCAGTCCTCAAGCAGAAACTATTACGTTCATAAGATAACCTTGCGAGAACATCAACAACACATATCCTCCAAGAGCATCATGATTTCAGCAAACATATGAAGGAATGGTAGTGCAACGATCAAGTTTTGTAAAGAAAAGAACCTCAGTCGCCAGGGTACTGATTGTTGTATCTTTCACATCCCTGAGCAAATGTTCCACGCCTGTACAAAAAGAGAATGAAGTAGGTAAGTGGCAGAAGTTATTCCTCAGAAGCAATCACGAAAGACATTTTTCAAAAAACACCAAACCGAGGTGATCAAATCGTTGGAAGGCTTATTTTCCCGTTTTGGACATACCAATTTCCTCGACTTCATGAGCAGCAATTTCTGTAGACACATGGACAAAGACTTTCTGGCTTTTCTGAGTAGCATTCTGAAAGGACAAAGACGTATTCAACCATGCTGATTAAATATAAGGATACAACTGTATAATATGGACAAGATTTGGAAGCGTATGTATCGTACCTCCTTGACTTCCTCCACTGCATAGTAAGCTTTTGTGGGGATTCCAAGTTCCTTTGGCTGGACATCAATAATGACCAATACTGGATTTGGAACATAGCTGCAGAACAAAGTTTCATTGTAAATGAAGCAAAAACTATAAGAGAATGCAAGGAGTGAAAGAAAATCGGCTTTCTGCAAACAAAATGTATCTCGTAACTAAAAACGGACCAGCATATCCTCAATCTTATCTCCCATGTCAACAAAACATAAGATAAAAGGTCAATAAGCTGATATCTGAACGATTAAGTTGGAAACTAACCCATTGAACAACGCGTGAACATCCAAATCATTCTCCCGAAGTTTAGGGCCTGTGCTGTACCAGCCTACAACATGTTCCTTGGCTGAAAAGCAAAATTTTTTTTGTTAAAAACAAGGTTTGTACATTGTAATATACGCTCTAGGCATCAGCTTCCCGATAAATACCATTAATTCTCTTGAACATGTGGAACATTGACTCATGATAGTTGTGATCCAGAAACCAGATACTTGGGTCTTTGTCATCCTCCTCAAAGGGCACTACAAATCAAGATACCAAATGTCAAATAAGTCATATTTAAGCACTAGCGATTTATTGAAGAGGTTCCTCGTGAGAGTGTCCAGAGATAAGCAACTATGCAAACTAATATTCAGCTAAACCTCCAACAAATTAACCTAAATTTTGTTTTTTTTTTTTTCCTTTAATCCAAGTAGAATTTGAAATTCCAGAAAAGGGAGTAGAACCGAGCTCGACTGAAACGATAAAGTGAGTTAACTGAAGTAAATTTCAGACAATATTACAAAATAAACTCTAAAATAGCACAATTGCGAAACAGAAGTTCACAAAACAGCTACAAAACCCCTAAATTGCTACTATATGTACATCCCGCTAGAAGCCAAATACGAATAGCCCCTCACAAACGAAACGAAATTCACCTAAGAAGACCCAGAAGCACCGAATTTCAGTAAAACAAAGACCTCAGTAGAATCTGAGATCTGAGAAGACCAACCGGTCAGATCGAAGAAAACAGGAAGAAAGGAAAGGAAAAATTTAAGGCGCACCTGCGTAGCTGTTGGTGACGTCAACGGTACCACGAGAGCTGCTCCCGAGTAAGACGCCGACGACGCGCTTGCGCGAGTCCTTAGCGACGCGGTTGTAATGGTCGACGATACTGAGCAAGACGAGTGGATGAACAACCACCTTCTCGATCGTCCTTGCTGATATCTGTTGCGTCTTTATCACGTCCATGTTCGAAGAATCGATGAAAGAAATCGATTTCTCCGGTGAATATTTTAAAACAATGAACTCCCGATCTCGTTTTTTTCCCCGACGGAGCTTTAAGTTTGCTTCTTCTCCAGGAAAACCAATGACTTCTGTTCTCCCGTCTTTTTTTTTTTCTTTTCTTTTCAGGCTCGAGCTTGTAAGAAACTAATGGGCTTTTATTGTTTCTCAAGTCCAATTTGAAGGGCCTGCTAACGCCATTTTCATAAGGGAGAGAAAAAAAACCGAACCGATAATAATCGAAGCAATGTTTATTTTAAAGCTAAGAACCCTAAAATCTTGAGACATATAGGTTAATCACATAATAGAATCATAAGGCTGAATAGAAAACTAGAATCTAAAATAAGAGTTTAGGTTTTTCTCCACTTACTTTGTTTTTATTGACTTATTTTATCTTTTTAATTTATTTTGTCATTCGGTTTTTTTTAGATATAATATTTTTATAATCGTAATCATATTAATACTAGAAAAAAATAAAAAATATATAAATATAAAATGAAATAAAAAAAATTATCACTAGTTAATAAAAATATATCTATAAAAAATACAAACTATGTTACAAAATATGATTAGTAGAAAGACAAAATTTATGTGGGATACAGGAGTAAAAATCTAGTATTCCATTAATATAGAAAACGGATGACTATAAGACCGTATAATAAGAAAAGGAAATATTTCTTACAAGAGAGAGAGAGAAGAAGCAATAAGTGAGAAGTAGAAAGATCAAGAAAAAGAATGTAACAAAAATAATATAATATGGCTAATTAAGGCTATACGACTAAATTAGTTACGGTTATAATGTTGTTACAAGTACAATTGTTTCCTCATCCCAATCGCATGATACAATAAAATTACTTGTCCAATAATTTTGATATTTAATCTTTAAATAATAATTGATATTTTTTCCGTTAATACTCTAGCGAGAACTGGTGTTACTACAACCAAACTTTAACTTATAACTCCGAATATTGGGTCTAATCCAAAGACCAGAATTAAGCTAGTTCCTACATACATGTGATCTCATGTCCACATTTTTGGCATCCACTAGTTAAACCCCATTTACAGAAAGCTTAATCGGAGATCCAACGGTGGATGTTCCATCCCAGCCCCACAAGATGAGTATGTGGAAAACGTTGTCGTATTCGCTTGCTCTCGTATGTATTCGTTGTGGCTCGCAACAGTAACATTTGCTTTCACTCTCTCAACCTTCGATAATGGAAAGAGTTGCAATGTCTCTATCACCTTTTCTTCTTCACAAACGTCAAATATATCTACACAAACAAATACATACATTATCAGTTTCTTACCTTAATATATTCAAAGTCAGGTATGTGTCACAACTCATAATCATAACCATGATTGAAATACAGGAATATGTGTCGGGAAAAAATAAAGAATAACCTTTCGGCGGTGGTTGATGACGACGTGGGTTGTCTTGAGGGGGACGAAAGAGATCTGTGTCTTGACGATGATCAAAATCAACGGTGGAGATTTTACGGCGCTTTTGTCTCTCCCTGGCTTTATGGTTTTGGAACCAATAGAACACGTTCTTGCTCTCGATCTTGCCGTAGAAACTCAGTTCCGTAGAGATCTTCTGAATCTGATCGGTGCTTGGTGTTCGCAGCCCCGCCTTGAACAGATCCGTCAGAAGCTTCACTTGCTCCACCGTCGGATTCCACCGTCCGCACTTCGTCCCCGTTCCTCCTCCGTTGTTGTTGTTATTACCTAAGCCTCTAGCTTTAATGGAGAATCCTCCCATTGACATTTTAAACTTGTATTCAACAACAAGTGTTTGGTTTTGAATATGTTTCTATATATGAGATTAGGTATGTTAAGATGGACTTAGTGATGTGAATGGACGAGGGTTTGAATATATATAGACAATTAGATGGTGTTTTGTTTTCTGAATATATTTGTATATACAATGTTTTATTATTTTACTAACCAATATATATATATATATATTAAGGAGAATAATTAAATATATAATATGACTGTGTTTTGAGTTTTGTGTCGTTTAATTAGTGTTATGTAGGATAAAGGTAGAAGAAATCAAACAGAATCTGCAGTGCGTTGTTTATTACGAAATGCATGCTTTCGTTTTTGGGATTTGGAAGAGACTGAATTTTTCTGAGATTTGATCGTTTTCTTTATCCAACCTAATTAACTAGGGTTCTGTGCTGTCTATGCATAATGCATATACATATACATATACGTAATTTTTATGTAGTGATTTGGTTATTGATTAAATGTGGTATATATGTCGTGGCCTGTGGGGGCGGGGTTGAGTAAAGTTTGATTTTTTTATGTTGCAAATTTAAGCTAGAGAACATATTAGTATATTAGCGTGTGATCAGTTATCCTACTATAATTCTAGAATTAGCCGCAAAGATTAAGTTAATAATTACAGTACTTGTGTGAACATATTGAAAGGCTGATGAATTAACGGAAAATTTTCCACAAAAGCTGTGACTTGATAAAGTAGTTGGTCGCGGCAGATGGGGATTAAAAAATAGAGGGAACATTGTTTCAAAATAATGATAAATAAACTAAACTCAATAAGTACTTAATCTGTCTATAAAAATCAGTACTGTCCTTAATTATACTGTATATAATACATTCAAATTACGCGTTGTTCATTAATATAGGTATTTGATATTGAATCTGTATATATAGATCCACAGTTGGAATTTAGAACAAATAGAACTATGCCACTGATCAAAAGTTTTTTTTTTCTTTTCTTACGGTAAGCTGTCTCTGCTAGTCTGCTAGTTAACATTTTACGATAGTATAATGCTCTACGTAACGTATGCTTTGAATTCGTCTTGATTTTTAAAATCTCTAAAATCAAATCAAAATGACAACTGTAGACTTGTAGTGACTAAAAAAGTTTGATTTAAGATGTGTGTCTTTGGTATATATATACAGTATATATATATATATAGTGAATTAATATTGTGTACGTACGTGAGGTATATAAGTGGTGATGATTTTGAGGAAGACATGCACGAGACGCTAAAGGAAGACTAAAGTTCCAAAGAATAAAATGACAATCCGAATAAACCAAACATTGTTTTTATAAACAAGAGTCTTTCTGCTACACAACACACTAATAGGTACAAACGATATATATTTATATCACACTTTACAAATTCAGTTGCAAACTTTCAAGAAAACAAAAGAAAGAAGATCGATTTGGCCTCAAAGTCAAAGTTTACGTTGGCGTTTGTTACTTGGACTCATCCATAAATTAACTATTAGATAACAGTTTTATATTTAACTTACATAATATTTTACCATTTCTAAAACCTATATATATATATATATTTATCTATACATATATCATATATGATATGTCGTTTTTTAAGATACGTGAATATATATATATATATATATGTATGAAATTAATTAGTGCTATATATGGTATATATAATTTATATAATTATGATATATATGGTATGTGTAGTAGTCCGAGAGGAGGAGGGTGTGTTCTTATCCTAGCTAGTCAAAAAAGTGGAAGGTGGTCTCACATTGTAATGCCAACTTCCGTGCAATTCCCAATGATGTTCCATGCACCATTAATTTAA
Source organism: Eutrema salsugineum (assembly GCF_000478725.1). Taxonomy (NCBI): domain Eukaryota; kingdom Viridiplantae; phylum Streptophyta; class Magnoliopsida; order Brassicales; family Brassicaceae; genus Eutrema; species Eutrema salsugineum. The sequence goes on along the minus strand of NW_006256829.1, from coordinate 1,685,241 downwards.
TATACAGATTAACCAATTAGTAAACAAATACTATTTTAAATTTTTTATTAACATTATATAGGATTTATGAAAAGTAAAGCTTCATGCGACATAAATTTGGCTACTAGTTCTTGGCAAGATGTGTTTTAGCTCTAACTCCTAGGTCAATGTCGTCTATCTAACTTTCCTTTTATCAATCAACAGTTTCAAACCAAAAAGAAAAACTTACGATGAGTCATGGCATGGGGAAGAATTTGAGACTTGCATTGCATGTTAGAAAAATACGAACATGTATCGGTTTTCTTTGTACCTTTCTCTTTTTCTGCATATCCAATCGAGATTTTGATATTTTTCCCTTTTTTGGTGTAAACTCCCTTTTTTTTTTTGAGCTTTCAGACTAATATTTGCGCTAAGTAAAATATTAATTTAAAAACTAAAAACTCAGGGAACAAGGGCATGAAATTGTGGCACGCTTGGAAATGTAGGGCATAGACAGAGACCCCTACCGCCTCAGGAAGCTTGGGAAGCTTCCTTTTTGATCTTCCTGCTTCCACGTTTGTCACTGATCCATCCAACATAACCCCAAAACTTTAATTCCATTTACCCATTTCCAACTTTCTAGCTAGTCTCAATATAGTTTTGCGCCGTTAACGATTTTGCATGAAATACTATCGTTAAATGGTGCATATGTGCACACGTATTTAGAACGATTGATTTTATTGCGTAAAAACTTTCATTATATAATAATAGCTAACACTTTCTAAAATTAATCCACAAATAATAGCTTTTTAGTGAATCCAATACACAGAACTGGAGCCTATGTCAGTTTTATCACAACGAAAATAAGAATATAGTCAAAGTTAATCTGGCATGTATTTAACGTACGTTGACGTAATGCATGTAATAATTTTTTACAAAAAATGGTGGAGGAAAAAAAAATTATAATAGGTGAGAATAGTTTATTTGCGTTAGGTTAATTTTTGTGGATGTATAAAACGACTGTTATATTTTTTTCATAATTTTAAGGATATTGTAACAAAAATGCAGCAAACAAGAAAAGCTTACTAACCATATGCTTTTCGAAGGTCACCTCGCAATAGTTTCCATTATCAGAATAATCAACACTTAAATTATCATCATGATCAACACTTTCCCTTACCATCATAATTTTGGGCTAGTGCACTAGCTAGAACACAACACTCTTTTCACTCTTATATATATATCGTTTTGAGTGTTTGTGTGAGTTTCGTAAATGGAATCTCAAACCATTTGCACAGAGAAAATTAAGAGGAACATATATTAGGGTTTTGTTGCTGATCTTGATCCTACGGTCTAATCTTCTTCCTTAATGGCTTTGCTTACCTGAGAGTGTCATGATGATCCGTATCTAAACACCACACTTTTCGATTGCCAAATATAAAAACGGGATACTGTTCAACAAGAGTTAAACAACATGATGTTTCAAGTCAAAACATAATAACGACACGCGGTTTTCTTCAATTTCCTTTTCTGTTTCTCTGCTCATTCTCCGATTGATAGATAAATCTCACGTTACTCTGAAGATGGAACTCACCATCTGAGGATAATTCAGCAAGCGTTGCCTGTGATCTCGAGCCAATTCTGACCCTAAGATGGGATCGACGTTCAGGGATCGGACGGCTGAGTTTTATTCACTGTCCCAAACGTTGAAGAAGATCGGAGTGGTCCCGTCTGTCCATCAAGCTGAAGATGATCCGGCAACCTCCAAACGATCGCCGCCGGGATCTTCAAGATCCGAATTCAACAAGAAGGCTTCCCAGATCGGTGTACGTATTCAGGAAACGTTTCAGAAGATCGCGAGGCTCGTTAAATGTACGGTTTGTAATCAGATCTATTGTCGACGTCTTCGTATCTATTTTTTTCATTAGAACTGGTTATCATCTGAGAAAATAACGCGAGAAATGTAGGGTATTTATCCGGTTAGTGGAATTAGACTTTCGGATTTTTGAATTCTAACGAGATTAAGACATAATTGTCTGATAGATGGTGTTGTCGAAAATTCTCTGCTTTTAGGCATTTAGCTTGCAGCAAGAAATGGTGCTCTGAAGATTGAAAATTCTATGTTACTTGCTGTGGAAGTCATTTTTGCTGTACATTTATTGCCCATGATCTTGAAACGAATTCTAGAGACATTGTTGTGATTTCAATTGAAGACAGCCTTGATTCTTCTAACATGTGGATAGTTTGTGGTTTCCTGCAACTGTTGTTGATGAATCGCAGTGGCAAAACAATCGTCGATTTTCAATGACCGGACTGTGGAAATACAGGAGTTAACTTTGGTGATCAGGAACGATATCACGGGGCTGAATATGGCTCTCTCGGATCTGCAAACCCTTCAGAACCTGGAGATTGCTGATGGGAATTATTCACAGGACAAAGTTGGTCACTACACAGCTGTTTGTGATGACTTGAAAACCAGACTTATGGGAGCGACAAAGCAACTTCAAGATGTTCTGACTACGAGATCAGAGGTTGGATACTTGGATTTGTAGATTTGTCAACTTCCTATATATTTGTATCTGCCTATTGTATCTATTGATAAATGTCTTGTCTTCCTGCAGAACATGAAGGCTCATGAGAACCGGAAACAACTCTTTTCCACAAAAAACGCAGTAGTAGATAGTCCTCCTCAGAATAATGCAAGATCTGTTGTACCTGAGCCTCCTCCTTGGTCAAGTTCATCAAATCCTACCGGAAATTTACAACAACCACTGTGAGTTTTGTTCTAAAACTATCTCCTAAAGTAATAGTTTACTCTCATCTAATTATGTTTTGTCTTCTGTAACCGATCAGATTGCCGCCATTAAATAGTGGAGCTCCTTCAGGTAGCCAACTCAGGTATTTCCTAATTTCCGTATCTGATTGTGTTCGTTTTTGTTTTGAGGTCAATTTACGTATAAACATATGAAGTTTTGTCTCGTGCCATGCCACACCAGACGCAGATCTGCAATCGAGAATGCTCCTTCGCAGCAAATGGAGATGTCCATGTTACAGCAAACAGTCCCAAGGCAGGAGAATTATAGCCAAGGCCGAGCTGTTGCGCTGCACAGTGTCGAATCTACAATAACAGAGCTCAGCGGAATATTCACGCATCTAGCTACGATGGTCACTCAACAGGGAGAGCTAGCTATCAGGTTCTTTAACGTTCTTACCCAAAACCTGTTATACTCCCAAGTTTCAGTAAACACTTAGTTAACACCTGTGGTTTTGTGTAACAGAATCGATGACAATATGGATGAATCGTTAGTTAATGTAGAGGGAGCACGCAGCGCTCTTCTGCAATATCTCACTCGGATATCATCAAATAGATGGCTCATGATCAAGATCTTCGCTGTTATCATCTTGTTCCTCATTGTTTTCCTCTTCTTTGTGGCTTGAAAGTTGAAACGACAAGGTTGCATCTCTTGAGAGATCCTGTGGTGTATCAAATCCAGCGCTAAAACTTCAGCTATACACATGTTAAGCTTGCAAGCTTTTAGGGCTCCTTTTATTCTTTTGTTTGTAAAGTTTCAATTTTTTTGCAAGATTCGATTGGATTTTACCAGGAAACTTTTGATGATATAAAAATTTAGTTTTTGCTATACCTTACACCTGGAAAATGCAGAGCAGAGCAAAACCAAGTCTTATTCCGAATACAAATAATCACACATAATAATGTTGCATACTAAACATCATACACAGAACAGTAATCAACGTATATGAGGTCGGGACTTTGGAACCAAACTCACTGAGGGCATCAACGAAATACTCTCAGAAATTAGTAAGTACCATCTATATGCCTCAGAAAGATCCAATCAAGTTTTTCTTGGAGTTAAAATATACTAACTTGGTGTTTAAAGTCTCTCTCACTTGAATGGAAGTTTATGCAGCAGCTGAATCAAACCTCCGCATCATGTCACAGTGTGGAGTGTCGCGGACATACCCCCATTGTTGTCTCTGAAGCTCATACCGGCAATTCTGGCCCAGTACGGACAAGTAATCTCTGTCGACTTGCGCTTCAACATTCTGTCTCTCGGGGCTATTAATTGGGTATTCCTGCTCGAAATTGGCTGATCTCACAAAGTAATTGACGCCTCTATGCGTGGTGAATTTGTGATCGTACTGGTACGATGCAGATAGCGAGTAAATTGGTTGAGGAGAAGGCAGGAAGTTGAGGAGTAGTATGAACACAACAGGAAGCATTTGGAGGAGCATACGAGGATTGAATCCTGTATCAGAGGCTTGATGACCTGTTCTATTTCCCGCGCCGAAACTGAATGATCGGAATGGAGTAGTAGCAGGAGACATTCCTCCGCCGAAGAAGCTTCTGAAAATCTCATCAGCGTCAAATTCATCGTCGTAGAAGCCGTTGAATCCGTTGTTTCTTCTCGCCGATCGTCGTGGTTGATAAGCAGGCTCATCGGAACCACTGATGTCGTACTTTCTCCTAGTTTCTTCGTTGCTTAGGCATTGAAACGCCTTGGAGACGGATTTGAAAGCTTCTTCTGATCCAGGAGCCTTGTTCTTATCGGGATGAACCTTCAACGAGAGTTTCCGATATGCCTTCCTCAAATCTTCAACTGAACAGCTATTTCCCAATCCAAGAATCTCATAGTAATCCTTCTTCGATTTTATCTCCCTCACGATCGTTCGTTGCTCTTCCGTGAACGACATAGACGATGACGATCCCGCGGCAGCCGAAGAAGATCCACGTTGACGAAGAGAAGGTCGATCCGACGGCTTAGGCGACTCGTTGACGGCAGATTCAGGCGAATCCTCCGCCGCTGATTTATCCGACTTCTGCTTCAGATCCGAAACGAGATCATCGATCGGGAGACTCGGATCAAGACGACGAGCTTTCTCGAGAAATTTCAGAGCGCGAGGTCGATCTCCTGCTTCCATCGCATCCTTGCCGATTTTCAGACATTTCAACGCGTCATCTTTGTTACCATCCATTTTCAACGAGGAACAAAGTTTCCCGATGAGACTAAATCGGGAGACGAAGCCCCTGAGAGATTAAGGTTTCTCGCACCGATCGGAGTTCATCAGAGATGAGAGGATTTTCCGATCGAGTGGACGATTGAAAAGTATCGCTGCTGGCTGGCTCCCTCTTCCACAGAGCTTTCAAAGCCTTCTAAAGAACAGAGTTTCCGTAAGGATTGCACGAGAACATGCGTGCCGTCGTTTATATCAGCAAGAGAACATCGTGCCGGTTAAATTTTTGTAAAACTACAAGGCGTTTATGTTTACATGGTTAACACAGGCTATAAGAAAACGCATGACGTTTTCGACTTTAAGAAGGGGAATTTCTGACGGCGGAAATTGGGAAAACGACATGCGCTCTCATATAAACCTTTGGCACGCGTGTCAGTTGAGATATTTTGAAGGGGACTTAATGTCGGTCAAATTGGTAAAAAACGACAGGGCGTTATTCTTGGAAGGAGCTCCTCCAACGGATAAAATGAAAGATCCTCTGTCCTCCAGCGATATGAACCACGAGGAGTCATCTGAAATCGTAGAAGTGTTGGAAGACAAGACAAAAACAAAGTATAAATCTTTACATTCTAAAGTCTTCAATGGCATCAGGGTTTTGATCGGAGAACCTAAAGTTTCGACATTTCGGATTTTGTTGGTCGCCTTCTTAGGACATGAGTCTCGCGGCTAGTTTTCGCGGCAACTTCGGCGTCTTGTCGCAATGTAGCTCTTGTTGCAGTCTTCAGTTTCAACCCTTTGTAGCTACTTTGAGTCTCGATTCTGGGAAGAGAGAGACCCTTCGAAGGAAGAAGGATCTGATCCTGTTCCGAGTTCGAAGGTTTCATCTTCTTTTATTTGTTACTTGTACTTCTCTATTTATCTGCTGGAGTTTAATTCTCGAACTTGGAGTGTGCAGAAAGAGAGAGACTCTATGTAGAGTGACGGATACGCAAACGGAACCAGATGGCAATAACGATGAGGTATTTCTTTTGACATCGTCAATGTATTCTGTTTATGATTTCCCATGTTGTGGATAGTTTGTGGTAATTGGGCTTTTTACTTTGCAGGAAAACGGTGAAGAAGACAAAGAGGCCTTAGCAGATGATCCTCCTTCACAAATTCCTACTGAGATGATAACAGAGTCAACAGTTGTGAATGAAGCGCCGGGAAATGAGGAGGAAAACAAAGTTCAGCTCAGCTCTCAGGTATTTTTTTTTCCTTGGAAATTATGCATCAATTGCATAACTGAAGCTCAGTTGTATAAATTTTGCTTTTCGTTTATGAAATGTTGTTTCCTGACTAGTAGCTTCAAAGTAATTAACTAGGTATCATCGTCTATATAGATTCATCACTGAATGTATTGTACTCTACTGCATTTGTGATAGGACGGTGATAAATTAGAAGTTAACACCGGTTCTCCTCTTCCTGGTGTGAATGTAAGTATTATCAACAATGGTATTTACAAAAACAGCAGCTTAATGCTTTCTGTTTATTATCTTTCATAAAAAGTTGTTGTGAACAGCCGTTACGATTGGATGATTCCATGAGACTCCCTAAAGAAACCATTGATATTCTCAGAGGCCAAGTATTTGGGTTTGATACCTTCTTTGTTACAAGCCAAGAACCTTATGAGGTGAGTCAGTGAGAAACTCATCAGTTTGTTTTCCTTGGGCTGTTATCAACTTTTCATACATGAAATGAAAGATAAAGACCAGTTTATGACAAATCTTCTCTTATTCTGGATCTCTTGGTGTATTTGGGGACAATGTTGGTAGGGTGGGGTGTTGTTCAAAGGAAATCTAAGAGGGCAGCCTGCTAAAAGTTACGAGAAGATAAAGACAAGATTGGAGGTAGCAATTTTGCTTTTTTGGGTTTCCTGCTTAAGTAAGATCGTTGACAAAGCACAAGTTAATAGTATACTTCTCATCATCTGCAGAATAAATTTGGAGATCAGTACAAGCTTTTCCTCCTTTCCAATCCAGAGGATGATAAACCTGTGGCCGTTGTTGTTCCTCGAAGGACCTTGGAACCCGAGACAACAGGTAATCTTACTATATGGCTCCTTATCTATTTAGGATGTTTCTCAGATTATTGAGTTTCAGCATACAACTGCAGCTGTTCCTGAATGGTTTGCTGCTGGCTCATTTGGATTGGTGGCACTGTTTACATTGTTTCTCCGTAATGTGCCCGCCTTGCAGTCCGACTTACTGTAAGAACATCTTAAACCATGTTTTCTCCGGACATGTTATGCTTCCAAATCATCAAACTGAATGAACCTTGTTCTTCCCTCCCATGAATTTGATTGCAGATCGGCATTTGACAACCTTGAGCTGTTGAAAGATGGCTTACCAGGAGCTCTTGTCACCGCTCTTGTCCTTGGAGTACATGAACTGGGACACATTTTAGTTGGAAATAAGCTAGGGATAAAGTTTGGTGTTCCATTCTTTGTTCCAAGTTGGCAGGTGAAGATGAAATGTTCTCTTTAAAAAAGAAAGGAACCTCCTTTCAACTTGGAATTTTGTTTCTTAGACATTTGATGAACACGTTTTAGATGGCAGATAGGCTCTTTCGGTGCTATAACGAGAATCAAAAATATCGTACCCAAGCGAGAAGATCTTTTGAAGGTTGCAGCTGCAGGACCTTTGGCAGGCTTTTCTCTGGGTTTGGTCCTGTTTCTTGTAGGATTATTCGTGCCTCCTAGTGACGGCATTGGTGTTGTAGTTGACGCATCAGTGTTTCATGAATCCTTTCTCGCTGGTGGTATTGGTAAGCTTTTAGCTTTTAGTTTATTAAGATGAATGTTGAAGGCTGAATCTGGAGTGTTAATGTTGAAGCATTTTCTTTTTTTTTTCCTTTTATAGCAAAGCTCTTACTCGGTGATGTACTCAAAGAAGGAACTTCGATATCGTTGAACCCACTTGTGATCTGGGCCTGGGCTGGACTACTTATCAACGGCATCAACAGCATCCCTGCCGGAGAGCTTGATGGCGGTAGAATCGCTTTCGCCATTTGGGGTAGAAAGGTAACTTCAAATCCCAACTGGAACATTCCCAACTTAAAAATGAAAATTCTTGAACTCTACGTTCCAAATGGTTTCAGGCCTCGACACGGCTCACAGGTCTCTCGATAGCGCTTTTGGGGCTCTCTGCGTTGTTCAGTGATGTGGCATTCTACTGGGTGGTTCTGATATTTTTCTTGCAGCGTGGACCTATCGCGCCGCTGGCTGAAGAAATAACAGAGCCTGATGATAAGTATGTGTCTCTAGGAATCTTGGTTTTGTTCCTCTCCTTGCTTGTGTGTTTGCCTTACCCATTTGCTTTCAACGGTGAAGAAGCCATGATGATTGGCTTGTGAACAGTCTCATCATTTCACAGGTCAACAAGAATCACAAAAAATAGCTAAAACTTTTAGTTTTGGTCTTGCGTTCTACTTTTAAACTTGGGGGTTGTATATTTTGCTCTGCGATTTCTTACTCTCATAGAGGCTTTATGAGTTTCCGAAAGAAGAATAAAATTATCTCAAAAGTTGTAAACTAATTTTTTGTTAATTAGTTATGATTTGCGTGTGGAACATAAATAAGTATATAACATCTATATGTACCGCCAATAATAAAAAATTGAAAAGAAACTTTGGTTGAAAAACTAAAATGGACCAACATAGTTTAAGCAAAGTAGTTTTCCACTTTTCCTTACAGATTTATATAGTCAGATGCCGCCATCGGCGTGCTAGCTGGATAGCTTTGCTGCTTGTTTCACTCTTTGGGAGAGTCCTAGGGAGTATGAATGATTCTTAAGAGTATTCATTGGTTTTCGAATCCGATCATCAGTTTATAGTTCTACTAATCTCTACATATTCATCAAAAATATCTTATAAACGTAAACATAGAATACCGTTCATCGTATTAACTTATATTTAATTCTATAGAAAATCATGTCTAAAAATTCCCTTATTTTAATATACAGTTGATGCAAATTTTTTAATATACAAGTAAGTGATTAGGAATAATAGAAGCGAAATAATATTATAGCAGTAGAGAAGGTAAATAATAGAACAAAAAGCACATGCTTTTCATGTGGATTGATTTGATTTTGGTTGGTAGCATTACCATCTAAAAGCAACCTCTCAATATATGTAGTAGTCCTACTGTGATTGTTAATTCGAGAAAAAGGTCAAAGTTCCTACATTTATAATATTATACAATTGACTCAAGAAACATTACAATATCATTTTAGCAAAAAAGAAAAGCATGGAAATATCATATTATCATAATACTGATATTACTATTCAGAGAATAAAATATATGTATGTTAGGTTATTATTAGTTTAGGAATGAGAACCAATCGGTTAAGAAACTGCAAAGAATAATTAAAATATATGTTGGCTTTCTATGTATGTATATATAAAGCTTCTTGTAACTGATCGTGATGTTGATTGTGGATTGTTGAGATTAAAGTAATCCGAGATTAGGGACTCATATATACATCGATCTTGGTTCTTGAACTCGTTAATTATTTATGTCAATCAGTTCGTTTTTGATGAAACTAGGGTGGATTTCAAAAAATGGAAGAAGGATAAAGCTACGTCCTGACGACAGTTTTTTTTTTTTATTATTGTAGATGACATCATCAAGATCATGGATATGCGACGCTCTAATGATATGGCTCATAAGATGCGTCTGGAGGGATTTTCCTCCAATTTGAAGAAATGTTACCTCTTGCCAATACGTTTTCTTTCAAATGTATTCTTAGTAGGATTATTACTTTAAAGTGGATCAGTACCATAAAGTCAATTTGAATATTCTAGGTATAGTATTGGTCAAAACATGTTGTTTTGTAGTTACTGTTAGTATCCCCTCACCATACAAAATTACTATTTGTTTGTATATTGAACGCCCAAAAAAACACGAATGCTTAGAAAGACGGTTAAATATAGGAAGTGAGATATATAAAACGGGAAACAGAGCTCAAAAAAAGTATATCTTCAATAATTTCACTTGTATTGTAATACCAAATATATGAATTACTATAATACAAGTTCCGATCTTATAATTTAAATTTGATCATTGTACATGTCTAATTTTAGATATACAATCTCTTAATATTATTTATGGCTATTAAAAGCTTATTTTCGGTAAGGTACTATAAAGTAGTATATCTTTTTCCTTATTTCTCCAAAAAAAAAAAAAGAAATTCCAAAAAGGGTTAGCTTTCCCAGCCATCCACTTCTTCTACAGTAGCTTAGCGAGCGAGAGAGACAGAGAGAGTGCATGCACGTGACTTGGTGGTGAAAAGTTTGAGAAAATACAGGTGAGGGGTATTACAGTAAAACCACAATAAGTCACATGGTCTCCCATCTTTATAAATATGCCATCTGCTGAGTAATCTCTTTGGCCATTCGAATAGAATATTGACAAGTAATTACTTTTTTAGCCGTCGCTTCTGAATCTTCTTCCGATCTTCCATACTTTCAACATTCCGGCCGCCGGATCCCACCACCACCGATTTTTCTAAGCCGTTTCGATGTCTTCCTCAATGAATGTCGCGACGATGCAACCACTGAGCTTCTCTCGCCGGCTCGTCCCTTCTGTGGCTTCTCGCGGACTCTCTTCCTCTCTGACCGTTGCTGGATATTCCGGCAGAAACTCGGCTTACGCGCCTTCTTTTCGTTCGATTAAATGCGTCTCTATCTCGCCGGAAGCATCAATAGGTGAACCAACGCTCTTCGCTTTCTTTTTGGGTTTGGATTGTTTGATTTCGGATAAAATGCGGGAAAATGGTTTGACCAAATTAAGTCGAACTTCAACAGTGTTCAATAAAAAATTTGATAGGTTTGATTGTGAATAGGAATCTTCGTTTTGATACACAGTCTCAATCGGAATCGTAATCAAATGACGGTGATTGAGCTCTAGAAAGAGTGTGAAAACAACTCTGATGCATGTTATTAATATTTTGTATTTACAGTGAGCGATACGAAAAAGTTGGCAGATGCTTCCAAGAGCACAAACCTTATACCAATTTACCGCTGCATATTCTCGGATCAGCTCACTCCTGTTCTTGCTTACCGTTGTTTGGTCAAAGAAGATGACCGTGAGGCTCCAAGCTTTCTTTTTGAGTCCGTTGAGCCAGGCTCTCAGATGTCAAGCGTTGTAAGATAATGTTTCTTTTTGTACAGATCTTTGCATCTTTTATACATGCTAATCTTTCTCAGTAATTGTTCCTTTAATGTGATTGTTCTAAATAGGGTCGTTATAGCGTTGTTGGGGCTCAACCTGCCATGGAGATTGTGGCAAAGGAGAATAAAGTTATTGTAATGGATCACAAGAATGAAAGCATGACTGAGGAATACGTTGAAGATCCAATGGAGATCCCAAGAAAAATCTCTGAGTCATGGAACCCTGATCCTCAACTAGTTCAGGATCTTCCCGATGCGTTTTGTGGTAAGGAATCCATCTATATTGTTTATAACTTTCTAGAATAGGTAACCTAAAGGAATGAAGCCACTGGTTTTATGGACTATGGAGATGTGATAATAGTATGAATGTTTTCGAGACAAATTCCCGCTTTTGGATGACTTTTGTAAATGTCAAGTTTCATGGGTTTAAATCTCAAAACTATTGGGAAACTAATGTAGGTTGTGCATGTTCCTGATATATCATACCATATTAGGTCTTTTACGTTTTTCGACATTGACACGTACATGTTGTTTCTGAAGAGCGACAAGTAAAGTAGAGAGCTTTCTTTTCCCTTTTCTTGTGTTGATCTTTATCTGAACATTCTTCCCATGATGTGATTTAGTTTTCCTATCTCCCCTTTTCTCCTTTAAGCTCTTGAATATCCCTCATGAAGTGTTGTTTCTTAATAAGATTTCTTAATCATGATAGGTGGGTGGGTTGGTTTTTTCTCTTACGACACTGTTCGCTACGTCGAAAAAAGAAAACTTCCATTTTCAAATGCCCCTGAGGATGATAGGAACTTGCCAGATATGCATCTTGGTCTCTATGACGATGTAATTGTATTTGATCACGTGGAGAAGGTAAAATTTTGTTACCATCCATGCTGTTTGATTAATCGGTGAAATCTCCAAATTAGGTAACCAGAGGTTCCATAAATTTTACAGAAAGCATATGTTATCCACTGGATTAGACTAGATGGGAGCGTTCCCTATGAGAAGGCATACAGTAATGGAATGCAACATTTGGAGAACTTGGTGGCCAAGTTACACGATATTGAGCCGTAAGTATCTCTCTGACTTGATTTAGTTTGTGAGCTACTGAGCTTCTTTTGGCCAAGTTAAAAGTGTTTTTTCCCCTGTGAATCTCTACAGGCCAAAACTGGCTGCAGGTAACGTGAATCTTCAGACGCGACAATTTGGGCCAGCTTTGGAAAACTCAAACGTGACATGCGAAGAATACAAGGAGGCTGTGGTCAAGGCTAAAGAACATATACTTGCAGGAGATATATTCCAGATCGTGTTGAGTCAGCGTTTTGAAAGGAGAACATTTGCAGACCCGTTTGAAGTTTATAGAGCTCTAAGAGTTGTGAATCCAAGTCCGTATATGGGTTATTTGCAGGTTGGTAATGGAGAGAACCTTTCGTCCGCCATTTTGCATCATTACTCACTTGAGTTTCTCATGTGAATAAACTACTGATGATGTTTGTCCTCTTCATCAGGCTAGAGGATGTATTATGGTCGCATCAAGTCCAGAAATTCTCACCAAAGTAAAGCAGGTAAAAGTTGCCTATCTCAAGTCACATTAGTACTAGTAGAAACGGATGCGCTATTGTGGTGAAGCTAACTTTCTATCGTCTTTCTAAGCAGAACAAGATAGTGAATCGGCCGTTAGCAGGAACCAGCAAGAGAGGGAAGACTGAAGTTGAGGATAAGAGATTAGAGAAGGAGCTGCTAGAGAATGAAAAGCAATGTGCCGAGCACATAATGTTGGTCGATCTCGGTCGTAATGATGTCGGAAAGGTTGCAAAATACGGTTCCGTGAAAGTTGAGAAGCTTATGAACATCGAACGCTATTCTCATGTTATGCATATAAGCTCCACGGTAAGTGTTAAATTAGATAACCATCGGATCTCATATTATGAACTCTCGCTTAGTATTCCTAATCATCTTAAGTTTAATTGCAGGTAACAGGAGAGCTACAAGATGATTTAACTTGCTGGGACACGCTACGCGCTGCTTTACCAGTGGGAACCGTTAGTGGTGCACCAAAGGTAAAAGCCATGGAACTAATCGATGAGCTCGAGCCTACACGGCGTGGACCATACAGTGGCGGTTTTGGTGGAGTTTCGTTCACTGGTGACATGGACATTGCTTTATCCCTTAGGACAATTGTTTTCCCGACAGCAAGTCAGTACAATACAATGTACTCTTACAAGGATGCTAACAAACGCCGTGAATGGGTGGCTTATCTTCAAGCTGGGGCAGGTGTAGTAGCTGATAGTGACCCAGAAGACGAGCACCGAGAGTGTCAGAACAAAGCTGCTGGTCTTGCTCGAGCCATCGACTTGGCTGAATCCGCATTTGTCAAGAAATGAGTGAAGTTGTGCCCAAGAACAGAGCGGCTTTTCTTTCGAGAATGGAATCATGTGTATAACAGTTACAAGCAGAACAAGCTTTCTTTTTTTCTAGATTTTGCGGGATTTGCGTTTAGATTCCATTACTGAAGCTCAGAATTTTAAGCCCAAAAGAAAATTGATTTATGTATAATGTGATCTGATTGAACAAATCTACACCAGAACAAGCATTAAACTCGATTCTGGACATATTCAAGAAACGAAGGCACAGCTGGGTAGAGGCATTCATTCTCCTTGTTAACAAGAGGTTTCTGAAAGAAAATAATATCTCATCTTCAATCTGTAAGCAAAAAAACCAGTGTCATAAAAGAGACACGAGACTGAAAAATTCCAGTACCTACGAGTGAAACATTACTTGACACAATCTGAATGAAGTTTTCTTATCCAGGTGGTCGCACATAACACAAGGCTCAAACTTGATTTCCTGTAAACAAGTCCCAAAAACCATTAAATAACATCATAAATAATCATAAGCATGATACAAAAACAGGTTAAGAGGCACCAAAGGAGAAGCAAACCTCAAAAAGTTCTATTTCTTCATCAGGAGCAAAGTCAGCCATTTCGTTCAGTTTTCCAGTTATATCCATAGGCTTACTGGAACTTTCACCGTCAGTCTGCCAACATTAGCACAAGAAAATAGATTTTTACAAAAGAAAATGAGGTTTAGTGGATAAAAAAAAAAAAAAAAACGGTTAGAACTGTTCAGATCACAAAGCAAAAGGAAAGAAAGACCTCGTTTATGTAGAATAATTGTTACAAAATTTGTGGTAGATCACATTACAGAGAAGTTGAAGAGAATAAAGAGAATGTGGAAAACAATATTACCTTAACTCTGGCTTCTCGGGGTCATAGAGTTCATTTACAACCAAAGTGTATTTAAAGAAAAACAACATACTGTAATCATTTCTTCATGACCTGGGGCCATTGCATAGCAAGCCCAGAGCGTCTCCTTTCTTATTTGCATAATGAGGGTAGAGCCTTTGGTAACTTGATCTTATTATAAGCAAACAAAAGAGTCACCAATGCAGAGTTTTTTTTTTTTTGCGTATAGCCTCGTTTTCTACAAAGAAAATATCCAGAAAATTTTATCTACAGATTTGGTAGTAGCTCATGACCAGGATAGTCAAAATATCAAAACCTGTATTCCAAACATCATAGTGGCAATCGCCACGTCTGCAGCATCGATTTCGGCCCAACGCGCGCAACGCGCTCGAGGTGCGAGTGGGATAACGCCTTTACATTTTTAAGCGCGTGGCATCACGCTCTGCGACATAGAACCAATGATATTATTACACCTGGGAGCGAGAGAGAGAAAAGAGAATTAATATTATGTCGTTTTAGCCAAACCAAAACGACGAGTATTTTAAGTTTCGTCAAAATCAAAACTACAATATTTCAAAATCAAAACTACAGTATTTCAAAATCAAAAACTACAGTATCTCTGAGCTTCAGATTTTGCTCGTAGAGAAGAGCGGAGAGAGAGAAAGAGAGACGAAATCAGGTCCGTGTTTGCGCAAATTCCGCTCTTCGCCTCTTTCAATTACGTCGATAGTCTCACCGTCGTCGGAATATCCTTCTGCACGGCGTTGGTCTGCGAAGCAATCTCGTGGATCCTAATCTACCGCACGAGCTCCTACAAATCCCTGAAATCCTCCATTGACAAGGCCTCCAAGAAGCTCGAGACGATGAAGACGGATAACCCTTCCTCGAAGCTAAACATCATAAGATGAACATTATAGTCTCTCTCAGAAACTAGATCTGAATTCATATATAGCGTTTGTTGTTTTATGAGATCCTTTGTCTTTTGGAAAATCAATCTTTTATGTCTGAACAACTTTTTATACTGAGACACAAAGACAATAACAATTCACACAATAAATTACCCACACGGCTTTAAGCAAAAATTACAGAATTTGTGGCAAACGCATCGAATTGATCCGAGAAACTAGCGTTTGTGATCGTAATCGACGATCTCGGAATCAGTGACGGATCTCGAGTGCTGCACGATGCACCGTCCGATCGAGTTGATCCAGTCTTCTTTCTCCTTGTCAGAATCGGCGATGAAGTACATAGTCTCAGCTCTCAACGAAATCTCGAACGCGTTCTGCTTGTTGAGTATATCCTCTGCTCCCTTCACGGTTAGGCACGACGCGACCGGGACGACGCCGCGAGGGCGTGACACGCGCGTGACGTCTGAGTCCTTGAACCAGAATAGTTTCCCTTGTTTCAGCACGAACCATCGTCGTCTCCAGGTCTTGATGTACTCTCCCTGTTTCGTGAGCCACCCGGTTCGTTCCGGGTTAGACCAGAACTCGACGCCTCCGTAATCGACTGGTCTGGCCACCGGTTACAGCTCGCCACAAGCTGTCCATATCCTCTAAAACTGAAGTTTGTTTTAATTCCAATTCAGCGATTGGAATCGGAAATCAGAGTCGAGAGCAAAGAAATATTGCGGAAAATCTGTTCTCCGATTCTTTCGTGTTGGGTTTTCTTTATCTTGCCCGAAAATATATTGATCTTACATTTATTTACAAAACACCCCTTCCTTCGACTTTATTTTGCCAATTGTTAGCTTCAACTTTTTAATTTACTAAAACAGCCTTTTAGCAGAATAGTCTTGTTGCTTAAAGGATTTAATAATCTGGATTATTATTGTCTGAAAAAGTTACTTAAGATGTTTACTGAAATGATTTGATTAGGTTAATTCAAAGGAAATATACTTCTCTCGGGAAAAAGA
This sequence comes from Eutrema salsugineum, assembly GCF_000478725.1. Classification (NCBI taxonomy): domain Eukaryota; kingdom Viridiplantae; phylum Streptophyta; class Magnoliopsida; order Brassicales; family Brassicaceae; genus Eutrema; species Eutrema salsugineum. Next base: position 1,668,948 of record NW_006256829.1, on the reverse strand, counting down.
ATTATCCACTAATATACTGAAAATTATTAATTTACTCCTTTCTAAGGAAAACCCAAAAGTCAGAAGAAAAGAATGGATGCAGTTCTCATTTCTTCGCGTTGATGATATCATTTCTTCTTCTCCAATCGGAAGGAGCTTAGGAAGTTCGTCTGATTCTCGCCGATTATGTCTACGAAGAAAGTGAAATCGACAAACGACGCGAGTAGCAGCCACGGCGGCGGAAACGACGGAGAAAGCGTGATCGCTGATCATGGCCGCCACAAAAGCACTTGCGGCTACTGTAAATCCCCTGCGCGCACCAGTATCTCTCACGGTTCGTTCAAATTTTTTTTTTTTTTTTGGGTCTTTTCCAGTTTCTGCTCGCTGGTCATGGAGTAGGTTGTTGAATCAAAGGATTTGAATACAATCTTTGATTAATGAATTTTCACGATTTGATGGTTTTGTGTCTATGATTGAGAAAAATGTGAGTTTCATGACAATAAGCTGAAAAAAAACAGTCAAAAGTGTTTTGGGTTGTTCTTATGCTTGGACTTTGGACTGAGATTTTTCAATGTTGCTGAATTGGTTTCGTTATGATCAGAAATCCCAATCAATATGGTTAACTAATTAATGAATGTTTGCATTGCCAATGTAGGTTTATCAGCAGAGAGTCTTACCGTTAGTGACTACCAAGGTTTGTCGCTGTTC
>NW_006256829.1:1182987-1667901 GCF_000478725.1 Eutrema salsugineum | reverse complement strand
GATTTTGTTCCTTCGAAAAGAGCAGCAGCGAGTGTCTAGGAGACTTGAAAGGTGTGTAAACATTCACTCTTCTCCTGTCTATTTCTTTGGATCAATAGATGAATAAGAGATGTTAAATGTACATGTTATTGGCTGAGAGTCTTTAAGGTTTCTGTCTCGCCTTTGAAACATCTTACTGCATATGATTCTGATGTGTGCTCTACTTATGTGTATTTCGTCTGCAAGATCATCAAACTTATTTAAAGCAGTCGCTTATTCAAGAGCGTCCTGACTTTCTTAATTGTTCTCACAATGTTATTTCAAAAGGTTTTTGGATGGCAAACTAGATGTGCAGCCCAGGGAACGAACAGTACATACAGGTGCTTCTTCCTCTGGTGAAGTTTCAGATTCAGGGAGAAAAACACTTGGAACTGCTAGAAGTGACGAAAAGAATAAAGTTGAACCAATTTTGGATAATTTGTCTACAAAAATTGATCAAGCTGTGCAAAGATGCATACAGAGTGGGGAATTCCCTTCTAATGTGAAGATACCCAAAGCTTCAGTGAAGAAGGTTTTTTGTGCTAAAAGGAAGAAACTTGCTGAAGGACCAGAACAACTCTTATATACCAGTAATATTGCATTCCCAATAGCCGCTGCATTTAAACGCGACCAGAGATCTGAGAAAGGGGAGATACATAATGCAGAAGAAAACAGATTATCACCTGAAACTATTTCTGAAATGCTGTTAAGTGCGATGAGTAAAGTGGGGGAAATTCCTGATGTGTCGATAAAGGTCTGCAAGGGTCATATCAATTTTCTTTCAGCTTCCAAAGATTCTTTCTCTGACAGAGGCGTTGTTCTTAATGATAACATCTCGAGAGGAGCCAATTCAACAGGTGACGGTGAAATCCTTCAAGCCAAGAAGGATTTAGAAAACCATAAGGCAAGAAAGCTAAAGCTGGAGATGCGTTTGAAAAGGTCCAGTTTTGATCCTGAAGAACATGAGCTATACAAACGGTATCAGCTGAAAGTGCACAACGATAAGCCGGGGCACGTAGTAGAAAGTTCATACAGAAGGTTTTTGGTCGACTCTCCTTTAATATATGTTCAGCCTTCAGGTGATGAAAAGGTTCCGCCTTGTGGCTTCGGATCTTTCCACCAGCAATATAGAGTTGATGGCCGTCTAATTGCTGTTGGGGTTGTAGATATTCTTCCTAAATGTTTGTCAAGTGTGTACCTATTCTGGGATCCAGACTATGCATTCTTATCGCTTGGGAAATATTCTGCCTTGCAAGAAATTAACTGGGTAAGAGAAAACCAAGTTCATTGCCCTACTCTTCAGTATTACTATCTTGGCTATTATATACATTCCTGCAGCAAGATGAGATATAAAGCAGCCTATCGTCCATCTGAGCTTCTATGCCCTCTCCGTTTCCGGTAAGTTATCACCAAACTCATATTGAAGAAAGGTGTGGTCTGATACTTGTAAATTGATATTTATGTCCTCTCCTTAGACATTTTCATGGAAGTGAGGCGACTGGTGAATTAATTTTTTTTTGAAGACTCGGAGTTGTGTTTTCAGGTGGGTTCCATTTGAAGTAGCGAGGCCGCTGCTTGATAAAAAGCCATATGTCATCTTGTCCGATATCACCAATTCACAAAACCAATGTTCTTTACTACCTCATGCTTCCGAAACTCTCGGGGAACCTACGACAAATGAACATGAAGGCATGGAACAAGGGGAGACGAATGATCATTTTATGGGAGGCAGTGATGATGAGGATGAAGATGATGATGATGATGATGATGATGATGATGATGAAATGAATGAAGTTGACTCAGACCCTGGATCCGAAGATATCGACATTAACAATATCCTAATCGGTCTTTATGGATCCCAATATAGATACAAGGTATATCAAACACCTTTTAGTTTTAGATCACTATTTAAGCTAATTGGGTGTGATAAGTGTTTACCAATATCATCAAACTCACGTGTTGACAACAAAACAAAAAATTGGATTTGGAAGGATCTACGGCAAATCCTGACTCCTGTAGGCCGGAAGCAACTGGAACCGATGTTACAAAGGTACCGGAAGGTCGTGGGCAACGAGCTTTCAGAGAGAATGGTGTATGAAATCAGGTAAAAGCTTAAATTAACTCCATTAAGCTTACTTACCATCAGATAAACTCAAAAATTGTTTGAAATAACAAAGATGAGTACTCTATCTCTCATGTTTCAGTTGTTGTATGTAATGAGACTTTTAACATGCCGTCTGTCTCTCTTTAAGGTTGTTACAGGTGTTTGTTATATACTCACAAGTCACAATTACCTTTTTCTGTGAAAGAAGTTCAAAATTAACTTATGCTGATTTAGTAATTTTATCAATCTTTGGTGTATGTGGAAATTTCTTAATTTTGGTGTTTTTCATATTTAAAAATATAAAGAGAAGTTTTTCACTCAGAAATTTATATAAAGTATAAATTTTTGCATCGTCGTGGTATCATATAAAATTATCCAATATCCAACTATCAGCTTTATATATTCGTGTCCAAAAAAAACTATCAGCATATATATTGAAATACTATGAAAAAAGGGAATAATCCCTAATAAATATGTAAGAAATGGATGGGGGGAGAGAAGCGCACGTGGGGAGGTCTGACATTGAAAGCGAAAGCAAAGGCCCACACGTGTGGAAAGAGGCAGATTTCAGACTTCGGGAAGTGTAAGATGAAGAAAGGAAAGAATAAAGTTTTTTTTCATTTTTTTTTTCACATTTTTAAAGAATTTGCAGAGCTTTTTTTACCGTATCTCTCACACGTGTGGCTTCTTCTTTCTCCTCGTCTTCTGTGAACTGTTTTGACCCTTTTGACCGCTACTTCCTCTACAGTTTCTTTTCTACTTCATTCCTTATCTTATATACGATAATACAGTATATTCGTTTTTTTTTTATTAATATCCGTTCTTTTCGTTCCTTTTTCCGGCAAATATCAAAATCAATGTCTAAATCTTGAGTGAGAATTATGGTTCATAAGTAAAAAGGATTTTCGGAGTTTGTTAATATTCATTCATATGATGACAGTTATTTTTAGTTATTAAAATACGAATATATATTAACAAAATTGTACAAAATAGGCTTACTTTTGAATGGACTAATTAAAACTCATCTCTTTCCAGTTTGTTAAAAAGTCTGTGTGTGTGTGGTAAAGACAACAACGTATATATGTTGGGAGGAATTTTAATAAGGGAATGATAATTGGAGGGTAAATGACAAATCAAATATTGCGGATATGATACGTAAGATTTTTAACGTTAACAAGGGAAAAACAAGATGTAATAATGGAATTATGTGTACGGGTCACAATCAAGTACAAATTATGAGAGTGATAACTAAAATACAAAACGATAAGAGACAAAGAAGAGAAAGAGAGAGAGAGGCGTCTAAAATATTTGGACAGAAGCTGAAAACTGTCACTTCACACGTGGATTTATAAGATATGGTATGTTATGTGTCTCGTGATTTGTCAAATCACACATCTTCATCTTCATCCCATCCCCACTCATCTATTATCAGTTTGAATGTTTGGTGTGTCTTAACCATGGTATACCAAATATCACGTATCAAATTTCTATAACATGCTAAACAATTGAATATTGCCATCTAAATTATCTACATAGCTAATCGCAGATGAAATTGTGCTGTGCTTGTTTCTCTGTTATATACTCCTTCTGTTCATAATTATTTGATGTTTAAGGTTTTTGCACACAGTTTAAGGATTCATTTAATTTTTATTTTTCCTATACTAAAAATATTATTTATAATCCATTTAAATATCATTCAGCCTATAAGAAAACAATCTGCAGAATATAAAAGGTCAAAAACTATAAAAATTCATTAAATTTTGCATTGAAAAGTGAGAACATCAAATAATTCTGAAAAAAAAACCTTCTAAAACATTAAATAATTCTGAACAGAGGGAGTATGATTTAGTCATTCAGCTAACCTATACTCACATCCGTGGCTCTTTTGTCTCCAATTCCCAAATGAGACATGCATTGGCCTATAAAAGCCTCACAAATACAAAACCCAAGAAAAAATTAATTTCATAATAAATACTTTCTTTTGGGCAATTGAGTTTTATGGATGAATTATCATATGAGGTTTGAAATGAGACATGACCGTGATATAAAATTCTATGGTTGTCAAATTAACACAATGAGTGAAATCTATTCATGATCTCAATCAATAAGATATAAATGTACCATACCATTAATCTTTTTTTCTCATATAGTATTTCATAAATCTAAGCCGGCTTTAGTAAATGAAGAAATCCATAACTTGACAAAAATCTTACCCACTAACAGAGTATATGAAGAAATCCATACTTACCCACTAACAGAGGAGGTTTTTTATATTATGTTTTATTTTGTTGAACATTATATCATAAAATCAACAACTAATGGGCATGAAGACGTGTCAAATATTCAGAAGATTAAAATAGTGATACTATCAATAATAGAATAGGGCACATATTGGATGATGATGACTTCGCTTTCATCACATGTTACTGAGAATATTTTGTGTAAATAATGTTTCATCTTTGTATGGCACTATGGGTCCTTAGATAGTAAACATTTCCTCTCAATCTTTGAGATATATAAAATTATGAATATATTTATGCGAGCAAAACTGAAACAATACGATTAATTCTTTTATTTTGTTCCATTTCTTATCATCAACAACTGTTGAAATATAATACAATCGAGTCGAGCATATATTGAAGTACCAGCATGAATGCTTAGAAGGGTGCCTCGTGGAGGGGATTGTATACTTAGAAGGGTCTTCAGTCTTCACCTCTACATCGATGGAAAGTTTGGGAACTTGAGTGTGCTAGCTAAAGAAGAATATAAGAAATACTATAATTATTCGAGGAGCAACTCTGAAACGAACACTAATTTAAAAGCCACTAGCATTTCAATATTATATATATATTATCAAATATAAAACAGTTCCTGAGAACTATTTCTGCTTTTAGAAATTCACCTTTTAGTGTTTGCTTTGTTGAGGAAGGAAATAAACATGAGGATGGGGTTTTAGGGTCAACAAAAAACATAGATATTGAACCATTATAATTTAGATCCCCAATTTTAACTATTTTACTACATTTATATATGCGATATTAATGAGGTATATTGGCCTCTAATTTTCCTGAGTATATTATTTGTGTACTGTGATAGTCATCTGATGTTATATATCCCAATATTAATATAGATGCCAAATAACTCAAAATATTATGATATGTAGAAAAATATTTCCACTTTTTGGGTATGGTTTAAAAATACCAATGAGCATATTAATACAGCAAAATGGATCTTTAGGTATGCAAAGACATGCTTTATTGAGATAATGAGAAACATGTGTATATGTATGTCTTAGGTCGAAAGATGCTTCTAAAATATTTATTATCACATACTATTTTTACAACTTCTAACAAAAGTTAAAGGTGTTTTGTATCAAAGGTTGGACATGATGATAATGGAATCATGAGTAAATGTAAGGTACACAAATCAATTTTGTGACCATTCTAGTTATATAATTGCGCGAAGTGACATCAAATTCATTGACAATCTAAGTGAGATTCTTGCATGATGTGCGTGGTAAAAAATAGGGTGGATAAGATTCTTTCATCATTAACATTCAGAGTTCTAAGTTTTCAGTACTGCGGAAATTTCATTTATACGATATTGATACGATTTTTGTAAATAGGTTTTACTTAGATCTTAGTGTCGTATTTCTTAACTTAGGTAAGCTATGTTCACTCCCTAATTTTTATACTAAATGTATGTGTTATAAATGATTGAAGATGTGATCTTAGGTAGGGACTCACTGAGATTCCATAGGGTATAAGAAAGAGAAGATAAAAGGCGAATTAAACTTAGAACTAAGAGAGGGCAAGTGTTGCTAATCACTACTTCCGTAGCTCCCCCTTTGCTTTTTACTATTCTCTATGCTCTTTTTTCCATTGACCGATTTTTCTCTTCTCCTTGGGTGTATAAACTAATGCAACCATTTTTTGTTCTGATATATAAACTACTCCAATATTTCTTAGTGGATGAGAAAGGTTAACATGTGAGAGTGATCAAAAGTAATGAAAACTAGAACAGAAATATTTGATACTATCCAAAGGGGTGATTAATTAAAGAAACCCCCCAAATGCAACCATACTGATTAAGACTAAGTCCAAAAACATCTACAATCCTTCAATTCAAATGTATATATCAACCCACCTTTCTATATCATGTCCTTAAAAGTGTAACGCGTAAAGGTCACATGTAAGTACATCAAAACTCATCATGAAGTACTGAACATAATTAGTATTATCACTAATAAATTATGAAGAGGCCTAACTTTATCAGAAAAAGAAATATATCTTTTAAAGAAAAGAGGTGATAGGAAACTCATGAAATGGGGACTTTGGGTGAGGGAAAGAGAGAGACATGTGAAGTGTTCATAGGCAAATTGTGGACCAACAATGCACATGCTAGTACTCTTCTTTCATCAACTTTTTTTCTTAGTTTTGTGCCAAAGATAATGTTTTGGGTCTCTAATGTTTTACGATTATCTATTTGTTCATAACCATATATATATATATATATGTTTAATTTTGGGAAAAACTCATGTTTCTTTTTTTCTTTCTCCGATTATAATATACTTTTTTCCATATAATTATAGATCTTCGATCGACTATGCCGTATACATTTTTTTTATATATAATCTAATACTGATTGTCATCATCGAACAATAGTATTTGCCCACTCGATCTTGCTAAAAAGTAACTTATTTTTCCTTCTTCCTAAACTTCATTTTGTTTCATATACTCTTCATTCACTTTCATTCATGTTAATTTTGTAAACAACTACAAGCCAAATCAAAATACATCTACTAGCAAAGGGCTATCCTCCAAGTCTTCCAATTCAAAATACATCTACATGCAACACCACATTTCCAAACACGGTTGTATCTTAAAAATGATAAGTCGTACTGATACATCATATGTTTTGGAGACGAGGATGAAACAGTTGCGAACTCCTACAAGACACTTAGATTCCCATCCTCTTCCGCAAGAAGTGCAGTCTCATTTCGAAACGCTAATGAATCAAAGAGAAGAACAACTCAAACTCCTCTTCTCAAAGCATGCCAAAAGAAAAAGACCGCATAAGGGGTTAACAAGTCAAACTCCACTATATTCTCTATACTCTTTAACTTTACTGAAACTCTTTCTTCTTTGTTGGAATAGTAGTGTTTCAAATGATCCAACCAATAGAAAAGAGTATATGTAACCTGCAGACATATATAGGTTCACGTTCCTGACATTGAGCATTTTGGAAACTCATTTTTCACCAATTCTGATTTTGCTGCAAACTCGTTTTCCTCTAAAGAAGACCGAGGTTTTTTTTTAAAAAAAAACGTGGTGCTTTGAATACAAAATTAAACAAATAAGCTAAACCGATGATCGACGGATTAGAATTGGTTTGGTTCCATGTCCATAAAAGTGAGAAAACTCAAGACTTTTCAATCTAAATACAATCAAATTAGTAAGAACAAAATCATAAACAAAAATTAATATATTGACAGGTGTTTGGATGTGTAAGATCTACAACCAAACAAAAATTATGGGCCAATCTGTTTGAACAAGTACATTTGTTTTGAACAAGAATATACCATTACAAATAGATGTTTTTAATTCTATATAGAAAGTAAATTATCAAATTCATATGCACTAATATAGCATTAATCCTAGAATGGATATTTACATTTACAATTCGTTTGATCGAGATAATGTAATCCGTGCTGTATTATTCTTATTTTGTCAAAGAATTAAACCCATGAATGATCAAAAGATTGTTATTTTTTCGGTAAAAATTAAGATTGTCAATGGATTAGAACTCAGAACTCTTGAGTTCAGATATATATAATCAAATTACAAGACTAATGAGAAGTTGAAGTTAAATATAAATAAAAAAACATTTAGATGTGTTATAGTTCTACAACCAATACGAAAACAAACCAACCAAACAATATGAAGCTATATAAAATTAAAAATCAAAGAGGATCAAACTGATAGAATATGATTTTGGTGCACATTTTTTTTTTTTGGTTGAATTCCAAAAAATATCATTATAAAAAAAGGTGAGTTTTTATTGGTCAAAGATGTTTACGTTAAAAGAAAAAAGAAAAGAATGTATTAAATGGAACCAAATTTCAAACTTATGATAGATTTTTTTTTTTTTTTTTTATCGCCACATTTATGATAGATTATTTCCTCCATATCTCTAAGATATATATTTATAATTTTCATACATATTAGAAATCTATGATTTGTTTGTTGTCAGTATATGGTAGACCAACAAAATAAACATAAATAATTCTGTATAGAGCTACAATATCATCAAAATTATCATGGTGAAAAATATATATGGTGAAAAAACTAATAATATACGATATATCTGGACACAATTTAAAATCTTAATCTAGAATTTAATAATCAAACCTTTTCTTTGTTCAATACAATGGATAAATTTCTTATACATAACGAATATGATTTAAAATTTTTGATAGAAAAGAAAGAAAACTATAAAAATTTGGTTTTTCTAAATTTGAAAATCTCTGCGTCATAGATGGATAAACAGCACCAAGCAAATCTAGAATGCTATAATTCTAATAAACTAATATTTATTTCTTAATTCAGCAATTCATGTATCCATGGAAATATTGACTGTTATTATAATAAGTTTAGAAAATAAAAAATTATAGAAAAAAAATAAAGAAAATCGAAGAAGAATGCAAAAGAGTATAATGATGAAAGGTCCTACCTTTATGCAGAAACCCCCCGTGTGCCCACTCTCCCCTCTCCATTAATACTCTCTCTCCCCAATCCTCTCTACCATCATCATCAACAATGGCCTTCTCCTTCTCCTTCACCGCCTTTCTCCTCCTCCTCTCCTCCATCGCCGCCGCTTTCTTCCTCCTTCTCCGCCGCACGCGTTACCGTCGGATGGGTCTTCCTCCGGGAAGTCTGGGGCTTCCTCTGATAGGCGAGACTTTGCAGCTGATCGGAGCTTACAAGACGGAGAATCCTGAGCCTTTCATCGACGAGAGAGTGGCCCGGTACGGTTCTGTATTCATGACGCATCTGTTCGGTGAACCGACGGTTTTCTCTGCTGACCCGGAAACGAACCGGTTCGTGCTACAGAACGAAGGGAAGCTATTCGAGTGCTCTTATCCAGCTTCCATATGTAATCTCTTGGGGAAACACTCTCTGCTTCTTATGAAAGGTTCTCTCCATAAACGTATGCACTCTCTCACCATGAGCTTCGCTAATTCTTCCATCATCAAAGACCATCTCATGCTCGATATTGACCGGTTAGTCCGGTTTAATCTCGATTCTTGGTCCTCTCGTGTTCTCCTCATGGAAGAAGCCAAAAAGGTAACCAAAAGAAAAATCCTGATAAGCAAATCCTATAATAAATAATTAAATAAAACCCATTATTGTATTATTAATTTTCTCCTCCTCACTCGATTAAAGAAGATAAAAAAGATAAACCGGATCGAGTTAGTGACTCAGTGAGCCAGGGCGAGTCACCGCATGCATCGTGTTTAACTGTATTTGTATGGTTATGATGATGATGCAGATAACGTTCGAGCTAACAGTGAAGCAGTTGATGAGCTTTGATCCAGGGGAGTGGAGTGAGAGTTTGAGGAAAGAGTATCTCCTTGTCATCGAAGGCTTCTTCTCTCTCCCTCTCCCTCTCTTCTCCACCACTTACCGCAAAGCCATCAAAGTATTCATTTTTATTTTTTTTATCTCTGCTTTTTATTTTATTTTAAGTTAATCATGTTTTAGACTTAATTTATATAAATTTGTATGTTTTTAAAAAGGCGCGGAGGAAGGTGGCGGAGGCGTTGACGGTGGTGGTGATGAAAAGGAGGGAGGAAGAGGAAGAAGGGGCGGAGAGAAAGAAAGATATGCTCGCGGCGTTGCTTGCGGCGGATGATGGATTTTCCGATGAAGAAATTGTTGATTTCTTGGTGGCTTTACTCGTCGCCGGTTATGAAACAACCTCCACAATCATGACTCTCGCCGTTAAGTTTCTTACCGAAACTCCTCTAGCTCTTGCTCAACTCAAGGTATTTTCTATGTTTAGTAATATAATCTCATTCATGTGTTGTTTTGGTTTCTTTTGAAAATTTTATCTTTTAGGGAAAAATTCAGATTTTAAAATAGTGTTTTGATTATATTTTTAAAAAGAAGAAATTGCATTACCGAATCAAAAACAAGACACGTATGAATGAAATTTAGGTGTTATGTGGTTGGTTTGATTGCGATTCATCGAGATTTAGTGTTTTGGAAAAGATATTAAAAATTTAAGATTCGATCTATTACTGCATGCAAACCGGTATTTTAGGACCACCTGCGCATGTTTATTATGCTCTGCTTTATTTGGGGGTTTATGGTACAAAAAGGATTTGATTTTTCTATATATAAGATGACTGAAATGATTGTCTTCTTTTAAAAATTAACGAAAAGAGTGAAAAAAATTTGAAAGTTAGCTGGATTAGAGAAAACAATTAAAAAAATAATTAAGTCTGCTAGTTCTATAACAGTTAGATGTGTTGCTATCTCTTATATAGTTCTTCCGCTTTAAGCTTATTTCAATTTATTAAGTAATTAAGAGATGTGAAGAAGTAGTTGGGAAAATATAAATTTTCATGTGAATGAAAAGAGGGGAAAAAGGGGTCAGGACTACAAATTGGAAGCATAATGATGTTTAGTGTTGGCCTCTAATTTTCTCCATCATTTATATTTCACACGGGTGTCTCGATTTGTTGAATTATTTATTAATGGAATACACATATATATATATATATATACATATATTTCTATTATTATCATCATTTTCCATTTCTTTAAAAGAGAACAAATAACACGTACACATCAATGAACGGGGTTAGGTTTCTCTTTCTCTGGTTTATCTCCAATGAACTACTAGTTTACATAGCAAGTTAGCAACAGTACAATTTAGTCGGTTGGTACTAATAATTGATTGTTAAAAAAAATAAAAATAAAATAATGACTTTTTGTTTTAGAATAGTGTTTTGAATATAGCCTTCGATCTTGGTTTAATTAATGGTTCGGTAAAAAGACAGTTAAAAATTTAAAATACGCGACATTAGCCGCGTAAGACGTTCTAGACGTCCTGATAATTTATTCAAATTATAGATACAGTATATGACAATCTAATTTGGACTGGTTTAATCTATTTGGATTGTCTAGATGGTTGATATTTAAGCAACAAATAATTGAGAAATTGTTAGAGAAAAAACAAAAATTCTTATGTTTAACAGGGTAGCCATGATAGATCCTTTTAAATTTTGCATCAAATTTTGGACCTAAGTTTTACATTCTATTTATTCTCTTCGATCAATTTCACATTTCTATATTAGGCGTATTATTAAGTGGGTTTGAAGGTGAAAAGTGTAAAAGAAACAAAAGAAAAAAGAAAAAACAGGCAAAGGGTACAAATTACCGTAAATGTCAAAGTAGTCATTCTCGAACCTAGACAACATCATAACCTCTGTTTTTTTTTTTTTTTAAAATTTAAGAAATATGAAATACTGTTGAAATAAGGAGTTACAGTCTCGCAGAATTGACCAGTTTGTCTCCTGAAACGCACGCATAATTACGCTTTTACCAAACTTCATCTTATCTTTTTAATTGTTTGCCAACAACTTCATCTTCTTTATCTTGCTTGTTCGAATATTCCCCAATAAATATCTCTTTTACATTAAATATAAAAAGTATTTTCATAAATATGTTTGTGCTACGACCGACAAGCTCTCATCCCATTTCATTGGTCCTAATACTTTATTTTAATTATAAGTTGATGTCACTAGTTTTGTTTCTAAGCATGGTTTTATAGTCACTAGATTTAGTGCGTCGTCGCTTGGTCCGAATAGCACCAAATATATACCAAAGAACCGGGTCAAAACTGTTGGACTTATGACCTAATTATAATTTTGCCTTAAACCTTCTCTTTGTTTATTTTTAAACCTTATATCTTTTAATATTGGTTGATTTGGTATTCTTCCTTTGGTTGAGAAAACAGGAAGAGCATGAAAAGATTAGGACAAGGAAGAGTGATTCGGAGAGTCTTGAATGGAGTGATTACAAGTCAATGCCATTCACACAATGTGTAAGTCTAGTGTACTTACTCTAAAGCTTGGAGCTCTTGTCTCATCCGTTCTAATCACTCCTCATTAATCTCGTATAAATCTATTTGGACTCAGGTGGTTAACGAGACTCTGCGGATAGCTAACATCATCGGTGGTGTTTTTAGACGGGCTATGACGGATGTTGAGATCAAAGGTAAAAGAAAAAAAATCTTAAATTTAAAAAATGAGAAATGAGTCAATTCCGTGTTAAAAAAAAAAAAAAACAAAGGCAAGGAAAGTTCTCACATTTTGTAAACCGGAAAAAACCAGGTTATAAGATTCCAAAAGGGTGGAAGGTTTTCTCATCATTTAGAGCGGTTCATTTAGACCCGAACCACTTCAAAGACGCTCGCACTTTCAATCCTTGGAGATGGCAGGTAGTCATTGGCATTTCTTGATATTAAAGCCATTGTCATTTCTTGAACTTAACACACTTAAATTTGAGTTATTGAATAATGATTTTTTTGCGGAGCAGAACAACTCGGTAACGACAAGCCCTTCTAATGTGTTCACACCGTTTGGTGGAGGACCACGGCTTTGTCCCGGTTATGAGCTGGCTAGGGTTGCACTCTCTGTTTTCCTTCATCGCCTAGTGACTGGCTTCAGGTATATATCTTCACACACGTACAGTAATATAATAGCAGCCTCTTCTCCTATTTAAATGGGCTAAAACTGATTTGGTTTTGATGATTTCTGAGCAGTTGGGTTCCTGCAGAGCAAGACAAGCTGATTTTCTTTCCAACTACAAGAATGCAGAAACGGTACCCGATCATCGTGAAGCGCCGTGATGGTCGTTTATCCGCAACTTGAAGAAGAAGGAAGAGACCAGAAGATTTTATTTTATAGAACAACAGCATTTTTCAGGATTAACTTCTTCTTTTTGCTCGTTTTGTGTCTAGAGTTTGACAATAAAAGAACCATTACTTTATAATGCCTTGGCTTCTGTATATAAAAAAAAAACTTTTGTTTACCTTTTGTGTTTGCATAAATCTCTTCTGCTTTAATGTCTCTAATATAATTATAGCTAGCTTGGATACGTCGAGCTCAAGGAATAGTTTGAGAAGATGCACATTTACAGCCTAATGGGACATATGATAAAGTCTACAAACTGCAAAACAAAACGAACTAAAAGATAACAGATGTTGCTAGGGACTTTGACTAGATGAAAATTCCCTGCAAAAAGATGTTTTTTAACCACCGATGCTTTTATCCTCTAGAGTGGGACATTCTGTGTTTCAAATCGTCCATAGCACTTTCAATCTTCTGCAAGCCGAACATCTATCGCAAAATTTTGCTTGCTGCATCTTTGTAATCTCTTGCTGCAACACTGAACCAGGCACAGAAATCCTTGTGATAAAGAACCTGAGGGTTTGTGAAGATTGTCACGTGTTTATCAAGATGGTTAGCAAGATTGAAGATCACCGGTTTGTTGTAAGAGATGCATCTCGATTCCATTATTTCAAAGACGGGTTCTGCTCGTACAAGGATTACTGGTGATTTTCCAAGATTCTCTCACAAACATGATACTCAGATTTGATTTTTCGCTTGCGCGGAATGTTACTACAGAGGGATGTATCCACAAACAAAAATGCGTACAGAAACTACAGAAGTTCATCTTCTACAAAAGGGTGTCGTTAAAGCCTGTTCTGATTCTAGGATTTGCTTCGGCGGGTACGTTTTCTTGCTGCTCAAGTAACAACCGACCTATCTTTAAGGTACGCTTGAGAAACAGAGGAGACTCGATTGCTTCACCTTCGAGATTCTTCTTATTGCTAAAAAATCAAAATTTATGTCAAGATTTGATAAAAGATATAGTCATAAATGGATTTATGGGCAACTCTCTTAAGACAGTTGTAGAGAGAAATGATGAGTTTAGTCCAAGAAATACTTCGTAAAAATACTAAAATTGTTGATTTGTTATTTATATATGTATCAAGCAAATGAATGGTCACTAGCTACTACCTGAAATGAGATGATATAAAGCTTATTACGAGAAGCTATCAGTGTGGCACATTGTCTTCCGCTTGTCTGAAAATCGCAGTTACATTGTCTTCCGCTTATCTATATCAAAGCTACTACTGCTTGAATTTCTTTATATCAATTTCTTCAGTTATGGATCTTATTATAATAAGAGAGGTCGAAAAATCACACCGACCGTTTCACGTAAAATATTGTCTGGCTTGTGTGTAGCATATCGCAGGATTCGTTGTTATAAATTCTAGTTCTTGGTTCAGCTTATAAGGCTAAAGTTGGGTTCTAAGTAAGCTTAAAACTCGTTTCTGATTGTTAAACACAATATCTACGAGTATATTATGTATCAAAATCTAGATCATCACACAACCAAAATCGCATGAACAAAAAAGGACTACACTTTCCCGCCTTCCGAAAAGTGCAATCTGGCTATCAAGGGTTTCGCTCCTCTCGTCTTTCGGTCGAATCCTCTCACACATACATACCCTACAAATTTAAAAGATACATTATATCTGAAACTTTAGTGAACATCATCAATCTATGAACTTGTTTCAAAAGTTTTCTATAAACAAAAGAGGGCGGACAAAAAAAAAAAAAAAAGAATAGTAAACTACATTTTGAGATTTTTAATCAAATAAAAGGAAGATGTGGCTGTAGCATAAACAAATTGTAACTACCTTTCAAGAAAGCATGCTGAACTGTTTGGGTTGGCATATCTGAAAATTAGCATAAATAGTTAGAATATCTTCTTCGTTTTTAAATGTGCACAAGAGAATAGAGTAAAAAAACTAAAAGGAAAGCCATATACCTTTGAATATTGATTGTACTGATGTTCCAAAATATACCGTTCTTCTAGGTAAGTTCCATAGCCATTCCCTTGGAACACTGATGGGGATTAAACTAGAAGCATGATCCGCAAAAACCTATATCAACAAAAATACTATCAATATTGAACTAAATGATTAAATGGAATAATTAGATAATTGAATTGAAATATAACCTCATTTGTCTGAAAGTAGGTCCCATTGAGTGGGAAGCTACCCCTCATTGCCGTTTTGCAGGGTATCTGCATGAAATTTTACTAACTTGTTATTTGCAAATATTTGTAGAAACAGGTAGTTAGCGGCAACAGAGTAGGACGCAATTGCTTACCAAGATTGTGCCTCTCACGAACTGTGATCTTGCTTCTGTTACAAGAGAAACAAGTTTAAAATCACTGTGATTATAGAAACTTTTTTTATATCGATCTAAGTAAATGACTAATAGATTCGCAGATCAGTTGATAATACCTGGTGTCCAAATGGCTAGCAAATAAGAACATGGATCATCAGGTTCTCTCTTCTCCAGCTGCCATAACAAACGCAAACAGCTAGTTAGATTTTTAATACAGACACAACTACAGCATTTTTCCTTCAATTAATCTCTGTTTGTGTATGCCGGATAAATCTGTAACTGCCAAACACCGATCTAAGTTGTGTGTTTCAACTATATTATAAATTAGGCACAACATATCTAACATACCTCAGCGAGAAGAGGATGCGAGTCTTCAAGTTCATAACTGCAAATATATGAAAACAAGACAGCCACAGTCAAGTGTTAAAAAACGTCAAGTTGAACAACAACATTTGTTTGAATTCTATGTGGAATGAGAGCATGTAATTCCTGTTTTATTTCAATTAAGATACTTACACTTGGTGTTCTGTCCTCAGCCTACCGACATTCTTGAGCCTAGGCATTGGAGTAGCTGCAGCTTCAACTAGAGCTTTAGACATGTCTACATCTTGTAGTTCTCTGCTGTGTTCTATAACTTTCTTCAAGTTATTGGTGAATGTATCCAGATTCAGCTTGATTGTAGGAATCTCTTCATCATCCTCGTAAAATGCATCCTCTACGTCAGCTATTGATACTTGTTCGCATTCCGGGGAAGACGGTTCTTCGATAATTGGTTCACAACATGTGGTCTTGCTTGCTGGTTCTGAATGCATTACTACTTGTGACCCTTGCTTTCTCTGCAATGTCTCTAGAGCCAAAGGGTTTTTATTCGGTGTCCTCATGCCTTTCTCTGGACCGGGTAAAGCAAGTCTTCCACTGTAAAACAAGTAAACTTTACTGGAGTTATATTCTGAATAAATGTTTTTTTTTCTCGTAATGGTACTAAAGGTTTAAGGGATATCACCTTGCAAACGCACTAGCAAAATGTCTGCATTCACCTCTCATCGGACATGCATTGCAATTAGGTTTGCTTTTTGTGCAAAAGACCTGAAACAAATAGTCTAAGTAGATTAAAACCTCATGCCGGTTTATCCATACAAATACATAGATATGTGATATTTTTGTAGAAATACCTTTCCAAAAGTAATCATTTGATAGTGCAATTCATACCTGTGAGATGATATGGCGTTAAGCTATAATGAATGGGTGTATTAAAATGAGCAAAACAAATATAAGATAATGACAAACATGATGAGAGCTCTTACAAAGTTTTTTGGTCGAATTTGCATAAACGTGGCCATAGATACTTTTGAATGGATTCAAGCACCGGATACCTAGTTAAACCAAACCCTTGGAATCAAGATGTAACAGGAATTAAAAAACAGTTTCCAGTTAAGACCATATTTTAGAGTGCTTACATTTCTAGAAGATGCAACTGAAGTGACTCCGGGAGCGGCTGAAGAGGTACCCATCCAAGTCTAACGGCTATGCGCCCAACATTCGTATCAACCTGTCAATAAGTTTTATCGTAAGTTCATTACATCATATAATTGACTTCACAGAAGAAGAAGAAGAAAAAAATAAAGATTCGGCTTACTGGAAAGGCAACTTGGTGCAGCGTAAGAAGCCGCACACATTCCACACTTTTTAGTCCCAATCCTCGAAAGCTCAAAAGATATTCTCTGCATGATTGTATAATATATGAGAAATACGCAATGCAGTATTGACGAGAAACTGCCCAAGTAGTAATTTTTATATGTTGTGGTTTAACACAGAAGAAATAAAATACTTTTCTTTGAAACTCACTTTGCTTGGTCAGGTGGAACGTCTCTCAACCATTCCAGATCAATGCTTCCATGATCTTTTACCAGACGATTAAGGAAGGCCTGCAACATATTCATGTTCAGAGTTAAATACTTAAAAATGGAGGTTATTCGCTAAACCTGGCCACATATTGATAAAATTGTACCTGTATACGTTCCGCGAGCATATGGTTCATTCCACGGCTCTTGATTGTCTCAGCAACTTCACTAACATCAGCTTTTCTTACTGCCTCCCAGTCCACAGTGTCCATCGTCCTTGTTGTTTTTTCTCTTTTTCCTGCTCTACCTTCTGCTTCTCTTCTTAAACTATCCCAATCAAACCCTTCTTTCTCCTCATTTAAAACCTTTTTTCCTTTTGCTTTTACTGAGGCCTTTTTTCCTTTTGCTTTTAATGAAGCCTTATCCATTGGATTGAGATCTTTGCACGATTCATGTCCTGGTGTTTTTTCTGTGCCTCCTTGGACATGAATACAACTCGTGCTTCCATCTGGAATCAAAGTCTCTGTTACAAGCCCTTCTTTGTGTTTTGTCGACGGAACGCTGCTAGAGCTTTCAGGCCACTCAGGTCTCTGACATTTCAAAACATCCTCCAAACAACAAAAGGGTTCATTACTGTCATCAGAAGACTTTGTGTGCCCTTTCAGTGATTCGAAATCCTTAACTTGTGAGCTATAATCACCAGGAGACGTATTTGGTGATACTTGTAAGCTTCCATGATTGCTTGAAACCCCAAATTCTTGCCTTGAATTGTCATACTGATTCTTCTGATTGGACTCTTCTACTGAGACTGTATCAGATGTGGTAATATCTCTTCCTTTGCCTTGTACCTGAGCAGACCCTAGCGACTGTAGGAGCTTCATATAGGAAATAGAATGCTCTCCTTTTGAGTTGATCTCTGAGCTTGATCCTGCTCTCTCTGTATTTTGAGGATCATCAGAACCCAGTCTGTCTTCCGATGCAGAATCTTCCGATGGAAAAAATTCTTGGACAAGGTACGTTTGATCTGTCTTATCAACTTCTAAACTTGAGCGTTTTTGATCTGAATCAATGTGCATCATTGAGTCCGTGGTTTTCCCAACTGATTCATGAGCTGAGCTGGGAATATCACTGCTTCTTCTAGAGGTGTCATTCCTGTTTGCATAATCCTTCTCCTCCTCAGGCTGTGTGTCATGGTTATGGACGTGTGGGTTTGACATCGATTCCTCTGAGTCCAAGTAAGTTATTCGGATAGAAGGCATGGAGCTTGATCCTACGTCAAAGTTACTGGTGGGTACTGCCGGGGCAGGGAACTCTGCAGCAAGTGACATGAAAGCAGAACTACAAGAAAACATAACAAAAAATTTAGAGAAGTTAGCTTTGCGTTCTGTTGCTGTCTTAAATTTAGTTTCGACATAGAATTATACCTTGATAGGTGGTCAGAGACGTTCTGAGTCAGAAACACTCCAACGACAGAATCGACGACAGACCCTTTCCAGGGAGTAAAACGTCGATTCCCTGTTACAAAACCGAAGATTATAACTAAGACACAATACTAAATTTAAAAAAAAAAAAAAAATGTTGTAGTGAGAACAGAAACCGCAAAAAAAAAAAGGACAAGTGTGGTGTACCTTGTACAAGATGCATTCGTGCTATAAATGAGTCGGCTCGTCCTCGAAACACATTTCGTTCCGCCTCCCACCATTTCGCCTTCTGCTCGTCTGATCCATCAACCCCTTGGCTATCAATATTGTCCATTAGCAGTTTCCACACAGTATGCGTCTCGTTGTCTAGATCAACCTTTGCTCGTGCACGCCCCTTTTTGACAGGATTTGAAGGCACGATCGCTCCAGCACCACCGGTGAAGAGTACAATCTTGTTTCCCGTGCTATTCATTTTATTCTCCCTGTTGATTTCTAATACACCCAACTGGTCACATATTGCTTCAACCGAGTGAAGTTGTTTCCAAATTTCTTCTGGAGGAAGACCTGCGGGAAATAACATCATACAGTAATTATCAACAAAATAGTCTGCATTTCAGTAAGTTCAAGAAAGAAAGCGA
Source organism: Eutrema salsugineum (assembly GCF_000478725.1). Lineage (NCBI taxonomy): Eukaryota > Viridiplantae > Streptophyta > Magnoliopsida > Brassicales > Brassicaceae > Eutrema > Eutrema salsugineum. The sequence continues at coordinate 1,648,603 of NW_006256829.1, read as the reverse complement.
ATTTACAATTGTGTATATGTATTCTTTACCAGCAAATGAAGGTGAAAACCGGCCAATATTCGGGTGAAGAGTTATCTGGTTGGTTTGTGATATCTCAGACTTAGTGGTTCGCTTCTTTTTGCTCCAGGTCACCCACCTCTCAACAAGAACGTTATTATTATTCAGTGGTTTATTATAACGTCCTGCTTGTAGCTTCTCTGAAACGTCTGTAACTTTAATGATAGACGACAAGTTTCGGCATCGAGCTTGGGCTCTAGTTTCTTTCTTTATCGGTTTGTCTATCTTATCCAGCCGAACATTTGACTCAAAACTCTGCCTTCCTCTAAACGTTCCTTTACCTTTTTCTGCGCCACTGTTCTTTTGTTCCTTTCCCATTCTTTTACTTTGGCTCTGATTTCTTTTGGGCGTGCTAGGGAATGGAACAAGCCAATCTTTTGATTCTTGATTTCCGGAATCTGTCTGCTTTCCTCTGCCGGCTGATTCTATGTGTTTAGTATCGCTGCTGTTCAACTGGTTTTCTCCGTTTTCTGGTTTGAAACTCTCGTCCTCAAAGTCCAAGGCACGTCTACAAACTTTCTTGGCAGGAGCTGATTCTTCAACTGGCGTCGATTCTTGATCCTTATCAACTTCTTCTTTCTTCCTCACATGTTTCCTCTTATGCGTTTTGGTTTCTTGACCTTCAACAGCAGGTTTCCTCGGCGTTTTGGGATCTCTCTTCGGTATAGCTTCTTTAACAACTTTTGGCCTGTGCTTCTTCCTCTTTGGCTTTTCCCGAGTCTTGATCTGTTCAGCAACATTGTTACACACTGTGCCTAGGATCTCCACTGCTTCATCACATTTTTGCAACATTTCTCCACAAATCATTTTCCCTGCAAAAGAGAATCAGATAACAGATTTCTCAGTAAAATTCTCATTGATCACTTATACAGCTTCCTCAAATTTCAACAAAGCAATTCCAGAATCAAACCCCTCTCTTACTTTTACCAATCCTCGTCTGTCTCTGTCCGGAGGAAAACACTGATGATTCAGTGGTGGTCAAAGCCAGCAACTCTCTGAAGGAAAATTGTTCAAGACCACTCATGTCTTTGTTCCCAACGAATCTCCTGCATGCGATCACTTCTTTAAGCAATTACCCAACACTAATCATCTTTGAAATTTAAAACAAACAAAAAAACAATTACCCTTCCGCCACCTGATACCGATTTGTGTAGATCGGACCAGTTGGCTTGAGAGGTGTGTGAGGAATCCATGAAGTTTGATTGCTGCTGCTTTCCTCTCTGTTTTCTTCATCCATTTTTACTTCTCTCTTGACTCTTCACACTCCCTTCCCCCACCGGAAAATTTTGATTTCGCGCCGGAATTAGAGAAAGAAAGAAACTTGCAAGTTTCTATTTTTAACTACAAAGAGACAAACCAAAAAGTTGGAAACTTTTTTCAAGCAGATCATCAAATAAAATAGAAACGTGATTATCAATGTTTCATGAGTCGGAAATGTTTAGATCCACTTTTTTCTGGGTTGGTTTTCGAGAGATCTCATTCATTTTGGGTGAGTAGCGACATGAACGACGATTAATCCGTCAGGAAGATGACGACTTTATAGATTCACAACAAAATGAGAAAGAAAAAAAAAGAAACGGTAAACAAACACACTAAAAACATAGAGAAATTAAAGTCGGAAAATTTACCAGTAGAATCAATAGCGGTGATCAAAGTGATATGGAGTTGGGTCGGTGGTAGCTTTGAGAGGATAAGAGCATGATTATTGCTAACTACACTCTTTCTCTTGAAAACGATGCCGTTGCTGCGTTAGAGACGAGTAATATATACCAAAAGCAGCCTTTTTGGCCTTAACGTAAGAATAAACGAGACTGCCTTTGTATCTTTCAAATAGGCGTTTGTTTTAGCGCGAAAGTTCGTTTGGCCGCGAAAATTTTGTAATATTATTAAAAAAATATTTTTAATTTCTTATTTTAAATTATTAAAAAAAATTAGCTAAAAGATCTGCACCGTGTGTGAACTTCAAACAATTTATGAATAAAATGTTTACATTTTAAAAAAACTATTTTGATATAATAGGTATATATTCATTTATTAATTTATAACTAACCAAAGTTTTGATTGGATCTATCCTCAAAAATAAAATTTTAAATCAATATTCGTTAATAGGTTATATGTGAAATCTATTAAATAAAGTAATTTACCACTATAACCAATTTTGAATTAAAGTTGGTTATTATTGTTTAAAACATCCATCAATGTTTTTTGATAAATAAGTTCTTGTTGATTATTTTTTTATGAAAATTCAATCCATAATTTCATGATTAAAAAATTTTAAAACTATTTAAACTATATTATTTGGATATTAATATATTTTTATCTACTATCTTCTACACAATTATCACAATCACGTCTTCAAACATTAAAATGTAAGGAAATCTAATAAATAATATAATCAATAATAAAAAATAAAAACAAAAAGATCTAAACAACTATTAGATTTTCAAACAATCAAATGGAAAATTATATTAGTCCGCGCAAGGCATGGAAAAGTTCATTTAGTAAATTTGTTAATATATCCAGAAAAATGAGGAACCAAAAATATGTTCTCTTATATCTAATTTAAGTATAGGTAGATCTATAGAATATTTTACCTTTTTAAAACTATCTTCGAGTGAAAAGTTAGCAAGATGTTGACAAGCATACATATTGTGGAATTTATTTTATAGAATAACAACATTTTTCAGGATTAAATTTCTTCTTTTTGCTCCTTTTCGGTCTAGAGTTGGACAACAAAAGTACCATTTACTTTATAATGCGTTGGCTTCTGTATATATATATAAACTTTTGTTTACCTTATGTTTGCATAAATCTCTTATGTTTCGATGGTACAGAGTGTTAAGTAGCTTCGTAACGTCGTCTTTTTGAGTTCAAGGAATAGTTTGAGAAGATAGTTACTTTAAGTTAAGTAATCCCGTAACTTGATGAACAGACAAAACTTACAAGGAGAGAGTTGGAAAAATCTAATGCAACTAGAGATTCAAGCTTGAACAGAATCTAATCAGTCTAGAAAATGACACTTACATCCCAGTGTTATAGTGACTACATCAAACTACTTTCTTGCGACTTCAGTGCCGATTCTACAATCTTGACCTTTTTGGAGTTATCGCTGTTCATGAGGGATAGCTTGGAAAGTGTGGACTGAAGCTGTGACATTTCTGTATCTTGAATGTAGTTTTTCTTTGAATATTGCTTTTTCTGAGTTCCCGCAACGACTGTGCTCCTGGGAGATTTTGGAGCTGACTTTCTCACTCTTGCTCTAAGGGTTTCAATGGTTGATTGAAGCGCATCCACCTCAACTCCCGCAAATTGATCTGCAATTTTTCATTTGAAAAGATGATGAGATGGGTTTCGGTGTATCATTAAAGGAAAAAAAAAATTATAGAAAATATTTGATTTACCGAGCTCAGACTTAAAATCCCGTTCTGCTTTCGTCAATGGTTTCTTGTGTGTACCAGGCAAGCTACGGAGACGTTGCAGGCGTTTCTCAAGAATATCATGTCTTTGAATTGTTTTGTCAATCCTTTTCTCCAACACGGATTGGTTCTTCTCAACTTTAGTCATTTTCTGATTTGCCTCAGCAAGCCGCTGGTGTTGGTCATCTATTATTCTCTTCAGGTTAGGACCATGATGCTGCAGCTCAAAGTAGACCTGCCAAAGAAAAAAAACACGACGAAAATCTCATTAGTAATCACTGTGATAAAAAAAAAAGGAGTAGAAAACACAGTGACGCTTTGTGTTGGGTTTTCTTTCTCACCTTGTGCGCATACTCGACGTAGTTTTCATGGAAAAGCTTGACATAGTTATGCAGCATTGATCGGCCTTCTACGGAATTGGCTGGAGTTGACCGTTGATTAGGTAATGTATGGGGAGCAATTCTTATTTTGGGACCTGCAAGGATCTCCTTGCTTATGATGCACGGGGGATCTTGCTCTTTCTTCTCTACTGCAGTGGAGGACTCTGTCTTATCTGTACTGACATGAACTGGAAGCAAGAGATCCCAAGTTTTCATCTCTGCCACTATGCATTCTCCTGAGGATAAGACTGCAATGATCCATGCATACCCAAACGAATCTGACATTGGTACAAAGCCTAACAGACAAGATACTGCAGATTCTTCTTGGCATGTACTTAGCACGGTATGAACAGATGGTGTTTTGAGAGCTTCATCTCTTCCCGTGGCCTGACTTGTGAAGGGAAGAGAGTGTAAAACGGTTGAATCGATGCCACCATCGTGGAGGGAGTATATTCTTTCAGGCAAAAGGGAGTCAGCGAACAAGGTAACGAGAGAACCACTTTCACGCTTTGTGGGTAGAGCCAAATCAACCATTGCCAGTCTTAACAGTGGTGGTGGATGCCCTAACCATGCAGTGTGATCAAGGGGCAGGTTTGAAGTTGCAACTGGAAGCTCACCTACGTTTGACTCACAAATCATTGCAACTCCTTGAATTTTGTTGTGGGAGTTCATGCGGAGACGAGATGCGCTACCAGAAATCCAAACTGGCTGGATTTCATCGACCAGAGCATCAACTTGTAATTGGCCACCACTCCAGGCAGTTACCAGAATCGAATCTTTACTGACAAGATTATATAATAGACTCACTGCCCGGCCTTTACATTCTGCCTCCCGAACGGCAAAATCTTCATCTCCTTCACCACTAGATGCTTTGTATAAAGGGCCCTGTACCAAACGAATACTAGGGATCAGCATTCCAAGGCAAGCGGTAGATGCACAAAGAACACTTAGGAAATAGGTGTCAGCCTTTTTGTCCCCATCTATTTTCCAAATCAAGGCAAGGTGAATTATCTAAAAATCTATGATGAGGAGCACTTAAAATCCCCACGGAACAAACCCAAAAGAGAGGGGAATCCTTACCTGTAAAGCCACTGACGAGTCAATCATAGCATAAGGATGAGCATTCACTACCATTATATTATCAACTCTAGTTCCTTGTTCAGTCAGATCTGGAAATACAGCTTCCAACCAATCAATTGCCAGATTGGAGTTGCTAACAGCTATTGAGTTGGGTGACTTAACCCCAAACGTATTAGCATCATTGTAAATCTCCAATATCGATTCCCATTTGTAAATACTGTTGCAATATACATACGAAGCATACTCAGTCAACCTCCAGAACCGTTACACACAAGACAAGACAAAGTACTAAAACATCTTCCATAATTTTTAAAGGTTCGGCATGAGAGTGGATAGGTAGTGGAAGTAATGCAGTCGTATACAAGGCGTCAGCGTGAGCAAACTATAGATAAACCAAAGGAAGCATGAGACCCAGCAGAATCTAAACCCTTAAAAGCTTTAAATGTGCTAGAGAGCGTAGATTTATGATCTAATACAGTTTAATGATAATCAATCATAAACCACAAAAACCAGAAAGAGGAATGACAAGCAGAAATAGCCATAATTTGCCTACCTTCCAAATGGTACAACTGGGCACAGGATATAAATTGAACCATCAGTGAATAATATAAAGACCTGCACAAAGGATTCGGTCAAGAACTAACTATATATGTAATTGACAAGATAACTAAAAAATAGTGACGTCTCCATTCGTTATCGAACAAGTAGAACAAACATATGAACTGAACTTACAGTAAATCTATCCCACAGATGATCTCCTCCGAAACTGAAATCAGCAGGATAGATTGACGAAGCTGTTCTAGATTTTCCTGGTTCAACAGGCTGTAGATAGTATTCTTGCTCTGGTATCTCAGCATCTGAAGACAAATCAAAAAGCCTAGCAAAAAGCATTTGTAGCAGCGTGTCAATGGAAATTACCTTTTATAATGAGACAGAGATGATATAACCAGCAAGTAACACAGTATGGCATTGCATGCCAAGAAGTTAAGAATCAACAACCTTTATTACAAAATTCATACTCGAACATCTTTCCAAAATGATATTCATCAATACATACATTGCCATGTCTATACACCTTCACTATCATTCCAAAAAAAAAAAAAATTGTTACCTGAAAACTGCGTCTGAGGATAAAATTCCCAAATGCGTGTCACTATCGGGGTGCCACGATGCTTGTAGCAAGTGTATGGCACTGTCACCACTAGAATAGATTTCTGAGCCAATAGAAACTACCCTGCAACCCATAGATCATGAAGTAATGAAAATGTATAAGCAGAAGGAACAGCGTAATCTAGTAAGTCATGGATATAGATGCATCTTAGTAGAGGCTTAATGCGTAATGTTTACCTGCAAATAACATTGTCTTCTATCACAGAAGCACGTCCGAATAGGTACATCACACATATCCCGTCTGAGCCAGCAAGAAGTACAGCTGATCCAGACTTATTGATGGAGATTTTGGTAACAGAAAATGTCAGCTGGAGATCTGGTTGCATCACCTATAATATCATTCATTCATCAGTAAGAAATTGTTTTAGGATATTAGCTCTCAAAAGATCCGTTTTCCACAAACGGCGAATGCAAGGAGAGATTAAAGACCTTGGACGGGACTGCGGCGAGGACGGAGGTTGGTTCAGGTTCACCCAAGCGCAGAGACAATCGGTGAAGAAGATATCGTTTGGAATCCCAGAAGTATAGCCTAGAGTCTCCGTCCCAAGCCATATAATTCCTCGGAAAACGCTGCGACACGGCGGGTTCATCTTGGGAGGAGGGAACAGAAGAGAAAACCGGGTGGCTCTGGAGAGGAACCCACCGAACCGCCTCTTTGGGTGTCGGAGATCGCCGTGATTCCGGCGTATCCTCTGGTTCTTCGAAGTTAAATTTCATAGTCTCTTTTTCACACACACACTGTATCCGTGTTGGTCGGCCGGAGATGCGGCAGAGCGGGAAGAGACGGAGGAGTGTAGACTCCAGCGAAGCAGAGGAAGCAATGAAGCAGATACAGATGAAACGACGTCGGGTGGCTTCTTAACTTCAAGCCAAGTCTCAACTCAAGGAGATGGGCTTTTACTCAGCCCATTTAAATACATTTGAAATGAAGGACTCGTTTTAAATAATGTAAAATTGAATCTGAACCCTAAATCATCGTCGCCGTGGCCTTCTCCGCTACCACCGTCGTTTCCACCATCCCCCTCACTGTGATCTTCGCTGCATTTTTCTTCTGCCTCTCCCATCGGTGCGTTTCTGTCTCTTTCTCTTGGGTAACTTTAGATCCGGTTGAAGCAGGGAATTAAATTTAGGTTTAGCATTTTTCTGTTCATAAATCATAATTTGACATGGTGTTGTATGGGTCCACGGGTTGGGATTGGAAAAAAATTCATATTTGTTCCTTGCTCTCAAAATGTGAGAAAGATGGATGATCCTGGTCATTCTGCTATGCTTATGAATATTTTGGTTTGATTTACAAAATATTCTCCGTTGCATTTCACAGTGTTATAGATTGGTAGAAGAAGGCGAAATTCGAGAGAAGGACATGGAGAACTTGGAAGATCTGAAAATTCTGGCGGAGCAGTGGTCGCATCAAGGAATTGAATATCTTCAGAAGATACCACCGACTCAGCTCTATGTTGCTATTGGCGTTCTGTTGTTGACAACCATTTTGTTCTTGTTATCCAGTATGTTGTCGACACCACATTTCTTTCCTGTCTCTTGATCTTTGACTGTTAGGCATTAGTTTTTGAAGTTTATGCAAGATCTCCTCATCGGTTGGCATTGATAAGTACATCTAGACTATTCTTCTAAACGTCTTCTATAGTTTTTCTTTTGCCTGCTTCTGTCTACAATTGAGGAGCTTAATGTTCTCAAGGTATCATTTTAGACTTGTGATTGAGCCAGAGTATCAGCTCTTTCGATGTGAATTTGTTTATGTATTGGATAAAAACTATCATTGTAGTTACTGAGGTCTATGCAATATTACATAAATAACTTGATTTTTGCTGTTGTTAAACTTTTCATTCTTGCTGGCTTATGCAGTTCGCTTGTTCAGACGTACCAAATCCAACACTGTACTCCTTTCTGGGCTGAGTGGAAGTGGAAAGACTGTGCTCTTCTATCAAGTGAGTACTTTGGCTTCACGTTCCTTTCCTCATATGGAAATTGTTTATGACTTCCTCCGATTGTAGTTTTTTTTTTTGTTTGAAAGTCACTTCTGTCCAAGTCAGCGTGAATGACTAGTTAATTGTTGGGCAGTCATAACATGATAATTGTTTGATTGGCAGCTCCGAGATGGATCATCCCATCAGGGCACTGTAACATCAATGGAACCGAATGAAGGCACTTTCATTCTTCACTCTGAAAAAGCTAAGGTAAAGATTCTTACTTTGGCCTGTTCTAAACAAGACATGCAATTGATTGTGATGCATGTATTAACACACTACCAATCCGCGTCCCGTATTTTCTCTACGTGACAGAAAGGAAAAATCAAGCCTGTACATCTTGTTGATGTTCCTGGGCACTCTCGGCTTCGACCCAAGCTGGAAGAATTCTTGCCCCAAGCAGCTGCCATTGTGTTTGTAGTGGACGCCTTGGAGTTCCTCCCAAATTGTCGTGCAGCTTCAGAGTATTTTCAAACTCTCTCTCTCTCTCTAACATACACACACACACTGACACACACCCAAGAGAGATGTTTACCTCTTGGAAAGCACAATCTTAACTAATGAGGCATTGCCATGGTTTTGTACGGTGATAGGTATCTATACGACATTCTGACCAATGCCAACGTTGTCAAGAAGAAGATACCAGTCCTCCTTTGCTGTAACAAGACAGATAAACTCACTGCACACACCAAGGAGTTCATCAGGAAGCAGATGGAGAAAGAAATGTAGGATATGCAATCTTCTTAACAAACCGATATTATATATAAAGCCTATCTTCCGCGTAAACGCAATCATCATCTACTTGTTAATTAGTTCTTTTTCCGGTTTTTGCAGTGAGAAACTGAGGGCTTCAAGGAGTGCAATATCTACAGCTGATATAGCCAATGACTTCACCATTGGAATCGAAGGAGAAGTGTTCTCCTTCTCGCATTGCTATAACAAAGTCATTGTCGCTGAGGCATCTGGACTCAATGGAGAAACCGTTCAGGTCCAAGACTTCATCCGGGAATACATCAAGCCTTGAGAGCAGAGCCGTGGGCTTAGGGCCTTAATATTTTAGAAAAACTTAGAAACCTTTTCTTTGTAAGATTTACCCATTACAATTTGTTTTTAGTTTTTTAATATATTCAATATTATTGGTTAGATCTTTTCGAGTGAAAATATAAAATAAAGAAAATAACATAGAAGATATTTAATAGAGAAAGTAAATAAATTTTTTAATGATTGTTTGATACGTGATGTTAATTGACTTAATTTGTTTGATAAAAAAAAAAGAAGTTATAATTATTTTGTAGAAACGTGATGCTGGTTAATCGGTTTCTTCCTAATCCAATTACTTCGATAAGATACGCGGGAATTGATCGATTCGGTTACTCCCAAATTAAACCGAAACTTTTGGTCATTACAAATTTATAATGCGCACGAGAACATCACGTGACCTCTCATGTCAAAAGCTGAAGTCATCAATCGCCTTTTAAGAAGGAGGTGAGGAAGTAAGATGTCTGATATGGCCGGACCCGCTAGTACCGATTTCCGGTGGAAATCACCGCCACAGCCACCTCCACCACCACAACAACAGATCATATCCGATTCGGATTCGGATTCGGGATCCGATTCAGATAACCATCAGCACCGCCACAATGATCTATCCAACTCCATCTTCAAAGCTTACCTCGATTGCCACTCATCTTCGTCTCCGTCCTCCATTGACCTCGCCAAGATCCAATCGTTTCTCTCCTCGTCTTCCTCTGGTGCTGTCTCTTGCCTTATCTGTCTCGAACGCATCAAACGCACCGATCCCACCTGGTCCTGCACTTCCTTATGCTTCGCCGTCTTTCACCTTTTCTGCATCCAATCATGGGCTCGGCAGTGCTTAGATCTACAAGCCGCACGTGCAGTCACTCGACAGTCTTCCACTCCGACCGAACCGGACGCGGTCTGGAACTGTCCGAAATGTAGATCGTCGTATCAAAAGACCGAGATCCCGAGGCGGTACCTTTGTTACTGCGGAAAGGAGGAGGATCCTCCGGCGGATAACCCATGGATCCTTCCTCATTCTTGCGGCGAGGTCTGCGAGCGGCCGCTGAGCAACAATTGTGGTCACTGCTGCTTGCTATTGTGCCATCCTGGCCCTTGTGCCTCTTGCCCCAAGCTCGTGAAAGCTAATTGCTTCTGCGGCGGTGTCGAAGACGTTCGTCGGTGTGGGCACAAGCTATTCTCTTGCGGAAAAGTCTGCAACAGAGTGTTAGATTGTGATATCCATAAGTGCAGAGAGATTTGCCATGATGGTGAGTGCCCACCGTGCAGGGAGCGCGCGGTTTACAGGTGCTGCTGTGGTAAACTGAAGGAAGAAAAGGATTGCTGCGAGAGAGTGTTTAGGTGTGAGGCCTCCTGTGAAAATATGCTGAATTGCGGCAAACATGTATGCGAGAGAGGCTGTCATTCTGGAGAATGTGGGTTGTGTCCATATCAGGGAAAGAGGAGTTGTCCTTGCGGCAAGAAATTCTACCAAGGCTTGTCTTGTGATGTTGCGGCGCCTTTGTGTGGCGGCACATGTGATAAAGTTCTTGGTTGTGGCTACCATAGGTGTCCAGAGAGGTGTCACCGCGGTCCGTGCCTTGAGACTTGCAGGATTGTGGTTACTAAGTCTTGCAGATGCGGAGGAACTAAAAAACAGGTGAAAGGGACCCTTTTTTGGACTATCTTCGTGTTATTTAGTTAATTGAATTGCTGATGTAAAAGATTTTGGGAACTTAATTTAGAGTAGGTTCCTTGCCATCAAGAGTTGGCGTGTGAGAGGAAATGCCAGAGAATGAGGGATTGTGCACGTCATGCATGTAGACGCCGTTGTTGTGATGGTGAATGTCCTCCATGTTCAGAGGTACGTCCTGTGTCATTCATTCTTGTGTCAAATCTAGCATCATCGTTCACACTTGGTTTCTAATCTTATTGTTTAAGTTTTCAGATTTGTGGAAAAAAGCTTCCTTGTAGGAATCATAAATGCCAGTCTCCTTGTCACCAGTATGTTCTCTAGTAGCTTGCCTTGGACTTTCTTTGTCCGTTTCTAATTTGAAACTAACGTTATGACTGATTAAATATTGTGTAATGTAAGATATTAACTCATACAGTTGGGATGACATTACCTATTGATGTGTTTATTGCAGAGGTTTATGTGCTCCTTGTCCAATAATGGTAACAATATCATGTGCTTGTGGTGAGACGCATTTCGAGGTGGGAGTTAGGATTTGAAGATGAATATGTTTTTCTGTATGTTGAACCTGTATTAACAATGAAGTTGGGTGTTTGCTGTAGTTCAGGTACCCTGTGGCACTGAAACAAATCAGAAACCTCCTAGATGCCGTAAATTATGTCACATAACCCCATTGTGCAGGCATGGGCAAAACCAAAAGGTAGCACACGAATCAGTATAAGGCTTTCACAATTTCACTTTTGTGGCTATTTCCAAGTTTGAATTTTACGGAAATTATGTTATGTTTTTATGCAGCCACATAAATGCCACTATGGTGCTTGTCCTCCATGTCGACTCCTTTGTGATGAAGAATATCCATGTGGGCACAAGTGCAAACTAAGGTTTCTCATGCTGGTGTCTTTCTCATCCATTTTTTTCCTGCTTTCTGATATTTTCCCTTCTTATAAACATTGGTTTTTGTGTGCTTCTTCTGACATAGGTGTCATGGTCCTAGACCTCCACCTAACCGAGAATTTATGATTAAACCAACAAAGAAGATGTTGAATTTTCATGCTGAATCTACACCAGGTTCTCCCTGCCCTCGTTGTCCAGAGCTTGTCTGGAGACCCTGTGTAGGCCACCATCTGGCAGCAGAGAAAATGGTGAGTCTCATTTCTCTTTTATATTAGTTATTTCAACTGTATGTCGAGTGTCAAACTTGTTAACTGCCATTTGTTGACTTTGAGATCATGTTTTATAGTTTTTTTCCGACATCTAATATGTTTTTGTTGGTTTAGATGGTCTGCTCTGATAGAACTCAATTTGCATGCGATAATTTATGTGGAAATCCTCTTCCATGTGGGAACCATTACTGTTCCTTTACCTGTCATCCCTTGGATATAAGAAGTTCATCATTGGATAAAAGAAGTGAGTCCTGTGAAAAGTGTGATCTCCGCTGTCAAAAGGTACTTCTGTTATGTTTTCTATCTCACCACTTACTCGATTATCTTTCCTTATGCTGCGGGTAGCTTGAAGCTTATATTTGTTAATGTTAAAAAGTTCATGTTTACTCTCAAGAAGCTGTTAAAAGCTCTTCATGGAGTCAGTTAGTCACAGGAAAGACTTCCTTATCTTTTATATTAATGTACAGGAGAGAACACCACGATGCCAACATCCGTGTCCTCGACGATGCCATCCCGAAGATTGTCCACCTTGCAAAACTCTAGTAAAGAGATCATGCCACTGTGGCGCGATGGTGCATGCATTCGAGTGCATTTACTACAATACATTGTCCGAGAAGGACCAAACGAAGGCCCGCTCATGCCGTGGACCTTGTCACAGGTAACTAACACGCTGGTGCTGTAATAATGTGTTTTACTTTTCCAGTTTGAACAACTGATGGTGTCCTTGTGGTTGTTCCACTTGTTCCCAAGCTCTTCTTTTTTTTTACTGAACAACATTATTAGAAAACCAGAGTTTTGAAACTAGAGGATATTGCTGTTGCAGAAAATTGCCAAACTGTACGCATCTGTGTCCGGAGATATGTCATCCTGGGCAGTGCCCATCGCCAGAAAAGTGTGGGAAAAAGGTATGCAACTGCGTTGTATAGATTTCCGTCTAGTTAATATTCCTTTGGGATGCTGTCTCTGTTACAGTTGGGATCTTACTTGTCTCAATTTTTGTAATGGATCAAGGTGATTGTTCGGTGCAAGTGCCTAACTTTGAAGAAGGAATGGTTATGCCAAGATGTTCAAGCAGCCCATCGGGCCACAGGTTCTGATCCTAAAGATGTACCAAAGAACCAGTTTGGTGTCGGCCTCCTCCCCTGCGATTCCAATTGTAAGAGCAAACTACAGATGGCAGAATCGGTGTTACAACAACGCAATGTCAAAGAGATGGAGGTAAGCAGAAACAATAAACAGGTCTCAAAATTAATCTCACTCTCAAAGCAACTCTCACAAAACGATCTTCTTAATTATCCTCTTAGGAGAAGGAGGAGCCTAGTGGGAAAAATGCAACAAAGCGAAGGAGAAGGCGTGAACGGGGACAGGACATTAAGGAGACCTCAAAGCTGCTGGTAATTTCTGTCTCTTGTTGAAATCTGGAGAAGATACATGTCGCAAATCGTCATATCTTCTCCCTTAAGATACCACCTGTTTTTTTTTTGGTATCTCCTGTGCAGAAACTTGCTGTTGCCACAAAGAAGGTAGTGATGTTGGTGATGTTAATTGCTGTTCTGGTCGCTGTTTCATACTACGGTTATAAGGGACTCTTGTGGCTTTCCGATTGGATGAATGAGGTCGAAGAACAAAGACAAAAGTCTAGAAGATACCCGCGAATCTAATCGTTGTTGCTTCTCAAGCTTTGAAACTGTCCAGTTACAACACAGTTAGCATTGACACATTTGATATTTTCTTTTGGTTTATTCACCGAAACTACTTCAAATAAGAGATAGAGAGAGATTTACAGTCAGTTGGTTGGTTTTACTGATTTGTTCTCTTGCTTTTAGCATTTTTGATACTTTTAAACTGCAGTATAATGTAATTGTATTTAAAAATTACACTAGCGAGAGATTAAGAAGAAACTATAGATAGTTTCACAAATCAAGGCTGCAAGTAATTTATGTCCTACGAAATCTGAGTAGACACAAATGTCCCTCATGTATCCATCACAACTGTGTGCGGTGTAAATTAGTGTATAATGCAATTAGAAAACGAAAAAAAAAGAGAGAAAACTTCTATACATTTTCGGGTGAATTGAAAAATATTAAGTAGTGTTGAATAAGCAGCTTTAAGCTCTAATTCGAAATAGATCAAAGGTAAAAGCATTAGCATCATATCTATCATCTTCAGACAAAACTGATTTTGCTTAGGCCATCAGGTCTGGTAGGTGAGAGCTGACAGAGAACTTGAGCCATCCCTTTTTCTCCACATGCTTCAGACACGGTCGCAACACAAGCCCAATCACAACAGCCGCAAGGCTAACCGCAGCTACTTTCAGGTTCGAAAACGCCGCAATGACACCGATGAGTATGGTTGGAGGAATACACATGAGGATCGATCCCAAAACCCCAACAGGTATCTTGAAAGGCCGTGATGCAGCCGGATGTTTCACCCTTAGCCTCACAAACGCTATAAACTCCAAAACCATTCCGAAACAGTACAAGAGACTCTCTGCAGCCACAATCTCTTGAAAGCTTAGCCATGACAAAAGAACCACACCAGAGGCCGAGAACAGTATCCCGACCCATGGTGTTCCGTAGCGTGATCTCTTCGCAAAGACCTCAGGGAGCATCCCTCGCTCAGCCATTCCAAGAAGCTGAAACGAATCACTGCTCATTTCGGCCAAGAACATCCCCATGTTCGATGTCGCTGCTGCAGCTTGAATCCACCATCCCAACCAAGCTCCTCCAATCACTTTACCGATATCAGCAAAGTAACCGTCCGTCCATAGCTTCTGATCAAGACTTATAGCTCCCGTACCGGTCAGAACCGGGAAGATGTAAGAGAGAACAACAAGAAACAGAGCGTAAAACAGAGCTCTCGGTAACGTCCTCTTCGGGTTATCAACTTCCCCAGAAAGCGTGCTGATGGAATCCCAATAGTTGAGATTCCAGAAGAGAGTGTTGAGATACAAGTTCCAATCAACACCTTTCATCTTCTTGCTAACCACAAGCCATCTCAAAGGCTGAACCTTTGGAATCGACATGAAAGTCATCACCACAAACGGAAGGATGGAGAAAACCCCGAGAAGAACAGCTGCTACACCCACGATGCTCAATCCCCTGTAGTTGAGGTAAGTCAAGGCAACAGTCAACGCAAGAATCGCGGCGATACGCGGGATTCCGCCGCCGAGGATCGGGATACCGGATTTGAGATAGTCGAGGAAGAGAATGGGATACAGAGCGTTGTCGATGACGCCGCTTAGCCATTTAACCCAACCTTGTTGAAATCCCCAGTAAGGTCCTAATGCGGAGGAGACCCACACGACGTAACCGCCGTTCTCCGGGAACATTGTTCCCATCTCGGCGGTGATGAGTGCTTCGGGGATGCTCCATATAAAAGGGAAGACGATGAATCCCAAGATTGCTAACAATGGTCCTGCTGCTTTCACGCTGTCTTCAATCCCGAAAGGACCGCCTGAGACCTCGTAGAATATCAAGAAAACTAGTGGAAGCACCGTTATTCTCCTGATTTTGTTGGCCGGAGACAGAGAAGCGTCACTGGCGGTGGCGGGAACACCGATGCTGACGTATCCGTTCTTGATAGGAGGAGGTGGGTTTCCGGTGGCGATTCTCGGCGTTTGCGTGTCGGAGGAGTCCAGACTCGAGTCAGTCATCGAGAATTGGGAGTAGTAGAGCTTAATTCTAGGGCTAGTACTGAGGAAGTTGCTGCTTCGAGATGCATTAAAACAGAGACAGAAGAAACCAGAAACAGCTTTAAAAATATCGAAAAGTTGGCAAGTGCGTTACTCGAAATCACAAACAAAATAAAAAGCAAGAATCCAATAGAGTTTTACCAGAGGTCGATAGCTGTCGTTGTTGATTTTTACGAGTTTTAGTTGAATTCAATCAGATATAGAAAGAAAAATAATCTCAGGGTATTTTATTCACAAGGACTTGCTCCTAACTTATGTAGGATAAAGTTTAGAAGTAACTGATGAATTGCTTTTTTTCTTTTTTTTTCTTTCTTTTCTTTCTTTTTAAATATCTACATACAGTACTTGCTTCCTTATCTTTTTAAGGGATGCTGATTGTTGGATATAAAGATAAAACCTACAAAGCAAAGAAGAAGAGACACACTTTAATTTTGCTACTCAAACCCTAACTATTCAAGAATTAGTAGTATACTCTTCTACTTAATACAGAAAAAGTTATAAGAACTCTAAAAACGTTATGGTTTCATATATATACATATATTTTTTAGTACATGTGTATTGAAAATTGAATTAAAAAACCAAACCGAAGAATTATGGTTGTTGTTGTTATAAGAAAAATAGTATAATTAACGTAAACGTCGACTTCAGGTTAAGAAGACACTTCAGATTAGGATGGGCCAGGCCCATAAAATAGGCCTAATAAGTGCCCTTCAGTCTTAATCTATCGCTGACTCAACCAAACTCGAGACCAGAAGAGAAAAAAAAAAAGTTGCTATTCTTCTTACAAGTCTCTCTCTCTCTCTCCATGTCCGGGCGCATCGGTTTTTGAAAACCATATTGATGCGGACCTTAATCAATCTCTAACACACCACCTGTTCTACGTCTTCTTTCGTATCTCTGCATTTTTTCATCTTTTCCACTACATCTATGGCTGCCGAGTCCTCTAACCCTCGCACCGTCGAAGAGATCTTCAAGGATTTTAGCGGTCGTCGCTCTGGTTTTCTTAAAGCTCTCTCCGTAGGTTAGACACAAACCTCTCATTTTCTCCTTTATCTTCCTAGATTTCTTACAATTCATTTTGGCTTTTAATTTACGTAATTTCTTCTTTTGTTCTTTCCATTTTTACCAGATGTTGACAAGTTCTATTCTTTATGCGATCCGGGTAAGTGAGCTTCTAGCTTCTTCTTCTTTATCTTTTTTTCAATCGTTATTTTCGGATCTGTGTTTGTTTTCCCACAAAATTTTCATGGATAAGCTGAATAAAAAGATGCCCTTTTTACTTGTTTTTGATAGATATGGACTTTCCGGTCCAATTTGTGTTGAACATTGTGCTTTTGTGTTGTTAGAAATGGAGAATCTGTGTTTGTACGGACACCCGAATGGGACATGGGAAGTGAATCTCCCAGCGGAGGAAGTGCCTCCTGAGCTTCCCGAGCCAGCGCTTGGAATCAACTTCGCAAGAGATGGTATGCAGCGTAAAGATTGGCTCTCCTTAGTTGCTGTCCACAGTGATTGTTGGTTACTCTCTGTTTCTTCCTACTTTGGTGCTCGCCTTAATCGCAACGAGAGGTAAGCAACTTCCTTTTTGTTTCTTGCTTTGTTTCCCACTTTCGTGTTTGAACAAAACAATGACGAAAGCGTCGGATCAGATACTACTACAATAGCTGATGAGTGATGATGAGTGGTTAAAAGTTTGTGAAAAAAAAACTTACTTATGGCATTGTTGAACAAAACCATGTTGGGGAGCTGCTGTGTATTCTTGAATTATCTGTTACTGTGAGTTGATCAAATATAAAGACTAATCATTGCTATTTGTTCTTACAACATTCGTAATGCTGTTATCATGAATCGGATGATTAAGTTTATATTGTTGGCTCTCCAGATAACTTGTGTCTGGCATTATAAAGTCCCATCTATAGTTACTAGCAATGGGGTCCTGTTATAGGATCATAACCCTTAACTGAGTGAGTGATTCGCTGTCACTTTTAGTGGTTTCTCTGTCATAGTTCTGCTTGCAATGGCTCAGTTTTAGAATAAAATTATTGAATGCACAAAAAAGCATGTGGTTGTTCAAGTGAAGAAAATTACTAAAAACTCTATACACAAGTTACAGATTGGAAGATTTTAGATCAAATGGCTATTGTTGATAGTAATATTTAAGCTTATATTGTATGGTCCATTTCAATGAGCACAGGAAACGCCTATTCAGTCTGATCAACGATCTCCCAACTCTCTTTGAAGTAGTGACTGGTAGGAAGCCCACCAAAGATAAACCAAGCATGGATCTCGGAAGCAAATCCAAAAATGGTGTAAAGGTACCAAAATGAACTCTCTACTTTTTCATCATCCCAACACTAATTCTCTTTGTGGCTATAATAAGCTGAAACAGGATTTGCCACTCAAAGAAAGAAAAATGCTTTACCAATCTTCTTCATTCTAATAGATTCTGTATTTGGTGTAGAGATCAATTGAAGGGCAGACGAAGAGCACACCGAAATTGATGGAAGAGAGCTACGAAGACGAGGAAGACGAGCATGGAGACACGCTCTGTGGGAGCTGTGGAGGAAACTACACAAACGACGAGTTCTGGATATGCTGCGATGTGTGTGAACGTTGGTACCATGGGAAGTGTGTGAAGATAACACCGGCCAAAGCAGAAGGCATCAAGCAGTACAAATGCCCTTCTTGCTGCTCTAAGAAAGGAAGACAGTGAGTGAGTCATCTTTCTCCTTTGCACTGGTTTCATCATCCATATATCTTACTCTCTTTTCTTTTTCTTCTGTTATTGCAAAAACATCCTTTTTTTTTTTAATTTATGAACACATAACTATTATCGGTGTTAGATTCCCTAAGAAAAGAGGGTTTATAAATTAGTAGTGGGAGAGGGAGGGAGCCAAAGAGAGACATGAGCCGTTTAGAAAGCTTTTGATCAAAATACGCCTTGTGTTGTTTGTATATGTAGTGACTCTACTTTCATCTTTTGAATGTGTAATCATGTTTAGGATATTAAAGAATTCTTATGTAAGATTTTGATCTTCGTAATCTCTATGGTAATTTTAACTTTAAGTGGTTTTACTTAGTCATTTTCAACATCTACAATCTAAATTATTACTGGCGATTTACATTTTAATATTATATCCAACGTGCGGTAATATTTATAAATTTTTCACAACTATGACGAATTTCATTTGTAACAATTGGCAACGTATTGGCCACCGATTGTCACTATGTTAATATTTACCAACAACCAAAAATAGTAAATAGTGACACATTTCGTACTTTTTTATTGATTGTCGCCCTTTGTTGAATAAATCTCTGGACAGGTTTTTGTGGCATCTACTATCAATTTTTCCATAATTTTCATAATACATTAATTAATCTGAATTTTAGTTAAAATTTAGTTGTAAGTAGTTATAAGAACAAATAACCAAAAATCTCGGTGGGGACTGGGGATCAGTATTGTAAATCAAACTGAACGTATAGTAATAAATTCTGTACTATTATTATTCGATTTTGTTTTCGTTTAGAAAGAAAGGCATAAATGTTTGATTATTCATAAAAAAGACGCAACCGTCGATAGTGTGAACTGAAATGCAACTTGCATTTCTGTAATACATTTTAGTAATTAATTCACTTTTTCTAAATAAGATATATGTTAACACAAGACCAACTCGACACTTTGTGCCAAACCACCACTTGAAAATGCACATGCTTATAATTGTCATTTAATACTGTATATAATCTTCTTTTTTTCTATAGATGTAATACACTATTTATATTTAAATGTTTGACTAATGAATCTAATGATTAATCCAAAGAAAATCGATATGGGAATGAGAGAGGCTTACAATAGAGTAGACGTGGTTTTGTTGCTAGAATATTATCCAACATAATCTTCTTCTTCTCCACTAATCCTCAAAATTTCAGTGCTTCAAAATTTGCTTGTAAAATAATTGATATCTGATTGTATTATTGTATAAAAAATAGAGATATCTGTATACATCATTCAATAGTTACTTGCTTGAAGGTAAATCAGATCCGGCGTAGATGAAAAAAAAAATTTGTACACATGTACAAATCAGATGTAAATTCACGAAAACAGTAAACTTTCTTTAAGAAAAAAAAACAATTAATTAACGTGGAGAAACATGAGATTCAACATGGGATTTGCCTCGTGGACCTTGAGTTCTGATAAAGAGTCTATATTGATCAAAGGTCATGGGAGGATATAAAGGAGGATTATGATTGGATACAAGTTCTTGTAATGGTTGGATTGGAATATCGCTTTTAGGATTGTAGAAGAAGGCAAGTGAGACTCTCTCTTTCTCCGAGTTTACGATCACTCTATGCTCCACACTCTTGTATGTTGAGTTGCTTAGTATCTGCATTTTTATCATCGCAAGATTCAAACCGGGTTGTAAAATAGATTGAATTTGGACAAAGCACAAACATTAATGTCAATTAAGATGATGAGCAGTAAAAACTCTTAACTTGGAAAATTTATGTTTGTGGTCATATTTCTTAAAATTTTATGTCTCAGTTAGAGTTCACATTAAATTTCATCGAAGTCAGAAAATATCTAGTGCATATATACATGTGCGGTTTTTGTTTAAAATATCATGTTATACATTGTACAAATTAATATTCCTTCTAGGCAACGTGGGCAAACGGCCAAACATACACATGTGCGCAATAGAGGATTATTGTCTACTAGTATACTGTTTGTTTCGTAATTTAACAAAAAAAAATGACAATTCCTCATTACTTTAATTGTGAATTTAATTGTCGTTTTATACAAAAACAGTCCATAAAAACCGGTTGATAGGATAGATCTAAAAGGACGTAATTTCTACTGTCGGAAACTCGGAACTATGGCATAATAGTTACAATATTTTTGTAGAAAATTCAAAAAGGTATTTTGGCACCAAGTAATAACTGTTTACTTGCATTTTAAAACATGTCTAAAACGTGGAACTTTAGCTTAGATATATATCCTCTTCATTGGTTGTCAAATAACTACTTTGGCATTCGTCCTTTTCTTAATGGAAGATTTTTTATTGACAACCGGAATTATCTATTTGTTTTTGAATATTAAGTGTACACAATTTTTATTACAGTTTTTATAGTTAAAAACCCAATCATTAATATATATATGCGTGACTAGTAAAATTGTATTTTTTTTTTTACTTTGTTTTCTATGTTTTTTAAACAATACTATGTTTTATTTTCTTAACGTGCTATTTTATTATGAATATAATCATAAACTTATTAACAACATGGAAATAAATAAATAGAAGATCGAAAAAGATATAACTTTAGTTTTTTTTTGTGGTAAATATAACTTTAGTTAGTAGATATGTTTATTTCAATGATCACGTTGGATAATGTTCACAATGGATCATACAAATATATTTCGCAAATGAAATAAATACACGAATTACAGCTAGTTTTATCATTTTTTATAATATTTTACATATTTAATTCTAGTTACACATATGGTTGCTCGTGGTTCATAAAAAATACACCAGTGAAATAACGAATTTAAAACCAATATTGTGGTATTCTATAGGATGAATAACTCGGATTTTTAAATGTTTTACGGCTCGAATGAGATGTATGGCATCCATATAGAAAAAATAAGAATAAATCCATTTAAAAACTAAAAAGAGAATTCTTAAAAAAAAATAGGAAATCGAAAAGAGAATTAATTAATTTACCTGTATTTGATCACCAATATTGACGATGAACGCATGGGGATGAGGCTTGACGGTGATCCACGTGTCATCTTTCCGGACCTGGAGACCGAACACTTGATCGTCCGGTAAGAGAATGGTCATACCGCCAGGATCGGAGTGGGGAGAGAGACCGAGAGCCAGCTCCGGTCGAGGGCATTTTGGGTAATAATTAACCCTCAAACATGCCCCAATGTTTTCACCTCCAAACGCGTCTTGAAACTTATCCTCTTTTAATCCCAAGTTTGACGATAATACCCTCATGATTCTCCCGCTTAGCTTCACTAGTTCCTTGCCGTATTCATCAATTACTTCTCTATTTTTTGGAAAGGAAAAAAAAAATCTAAGAATCTTTATATTGCCAAGATTGCACTTTATTCTTTTGTTTGCAGCTTTTTGTATTTCCAACGTTAAAAATCACAAAATTCTATGATTTTCTCCTCGTCAGAAGGAAGAAAATCAACCCTTTTTCATTGGCAAACGAGTCTTCCCACACTTCCCAAAAACTAAAACATCAAAAATTAATCAAAAAGGGATAATTTCCCAATATTGTACCAATTGTCCCTACATTTTTTAAGGAAAAAAATATTTTCTTTTTAGCAAAGGGTATTCTTCTTCTTACACTCCCCAAACAACACAAACAAAAAAAACTCATGAGAATTCATAAAAAGGATTTTAAAAAAGAAAAAGAAAAAAAAAAACAAAGAGAGAAAGAGGAGAGATGAAATTAAAGAAGAGAGGAGGGACCTAATGTTGGGAGGAAAAGAAGGCCACTTGTTGAAGTCTTTCAAAGGAGGAGGAAGAAGATGGAGATAGTAATAATCACTCCAATCAAGAATGGCTCCTTTCTCAACACCTAATCTGCTTCCATAGCCTTCGTAGGTCCTTGGTGAGTTCGAGTAACTCTCTTTCGCATGGACCGGCAAATGGAAAAACTCTCTCCAACTCTCTCTAGCCGCGTCCATCAGCTCCGGCCTCACACCGTGGTTCACCACCTGGAAGAATCCCCACTCACGGCAAGCCTCCGATATCCGAGCCATGATGACGTCATCTGACGACCCTTCTTCCGAGAATAGTCCTTCAAGGTCTATGATTGGGATGTTGGTCGAGGCCGGAGCGTCTTCGGTGGTTGTGGGGCGTTGAGACGCCGGTTTGATGTAGCGGTCGGGAAGAGAGGAGAGGTTGCTCTCAGCTAAGGACTGGACTCGGACGATTGGCTCAGGCCACTCATCAATCGAACCCTTCTTTGTCTCGACCTTCACGTCCTTCTTGTTCTTGTTCATATTCTTTGTTTTGATTTACTGCTCTTGTTCATGTGAGGCGTTTTAGAGAAAGTTGAATTGGTTTGAAAGAGATAATAAAAATTTTGGCTGAAGAAAGGAATTTAAAAGATGGGTAAAATGGTGGTGGAGGAGATTCCAAAAATCGGCTCGAGACGATGAAAGCAACGTCTTTATATATTAATGAAACGTGTGATAAATATTGGTTTCTTTTATCTTTGGGACATATCGACATGTGAAACTATGCATTAGTTTGAGTTTGAGGCAATCTTTGTGTAATAGTTTTAGATGACTTCAATGTCGACAAAGACAAAAGACTAAATATTATATCTCTTAAGAGACTAATTAAATCATTTTGCTCAATAGACGCCACGTGTCAAACCCTTGCAACGGGATTAATGTGTATGAGATGATAACATTAATTATTCTATTTTGTTATACTTCGGGTTTAATTGGTCCAGTTAGACCAAATTGAACACCCCTAAAATCTAAATGATAATATTATCACACAGCCTAAAATTAAATCACCTATTTCAAACTTCAAAGAATGCTAACGTTTATCAAAAAAAAAAAGAATGCTAACCTAAGTCACAAAAAACTAATTCGTTAGTCACTAGGTTAACATACTTTTTAACTGAAATAAAGTTATATGTGTGATAATAAAAATAGGAACGTCTGTTTGATTATCAAAAACAAATGACAAGTATGATTGTAAAAGCCGCAAAAGTTTTTCAAAGTTTATAAATATCTAAACATTTTTTATCCATCATGATTTTTTTTTCCGACGTCATCCATGATGATCTAAGAGCCATAGATAAGTATCATAAAAAACTTACAACCCGTACAATAATTTGTCTTTTTTTGTTTTGCTACAGTAAGCGAACCAAATTAAAAAAAAAAATTATTACAAAGATTATTTGACGTAAAAAAAAATCTCGTTGGCTAATACGTAGGATGACGTCGTCAATGACTTAAAGCTTTCAAAAGAGAAAACGTTGAATGAAAGATTTGTAATTTCTAGAGTTCTTACCCAAAGACAGACTACGGAGATCCTATATACAATCGATTATACTAATTATTGTTTCATAGGTCAAATGTTATCTGTCAATAATACATAGTACATACATGTGAATGTGATAATGATTCAATAAAATCCAAAAGGTCAATGGAATGTTTTATCTATGTCTTTCTAGAATTTTGCTTGTTGGTACTTGTTTTTTTAGAAGTTTATTCTTGCAAATAACAATACAAATGTTTTTTTTTCCAAGTTTGTTTTTAATCAAAGTCTTTTCCGAAGAGTGTCTCATTAGTCATCCTGAATTGTAATTGTAGTTGTAACATGACATGCTTGCAAAAAGAATCATATTTGTCAATATATATAAAAACAGATTTCTTACAAAAATTTGTATCTATGTCTATAATTTTTTTATCATCAAAATGTTATACTTTTGCATCAGATTTAGCTTCCCCATAATAATTAGAACTTTTGGATGGTATTCTCGTAATAAGTTTTTGTAACATTTAAGACTAAAACTCTAGGATGGAATTATCGTAATGTAATTAGTTTTAACATTTAGGTTAACAATCATTAAAAATGATGATCTGGTAATATATGATGATCTCGATGAGAATTTGATGGTCACATGTAACGATATGATGACATAATTTGATGTCGTATAATGATGTGATGATGATATGAGCATATAATCGCAAGGAAGAAGACGATGAGAAAGAATTTTCTGTTATCTACTCTGTGTAACAAATTAATAAAATTGTGTAAAATAGAAGCCATGATATAAATCTTGAGATTTTGAAATAATCTCTTAGAGCTGCTTTTATTTATATATTGCTAATCTTTTATTCTTAAATATATAGGCAACCCCACGTTAAGAGTACAGAATCACATGCATGCTTCCATTGAAATGTTGTTAGCAAAGAATAATTGACCCTCCATATTTGGCAAAAGTGATACATTACAAATTTACACATTAATCAATCAAACAAATAGTACACATATAAAAACTAGTTCTAAATCTTCGGATAATATTTTACAATAACTTGATCTCATAACTAAGTAAGAGCTCATTTTAAAATTTACCAAATTAAGTTAAAAAAATTCTGATATCATAGATCAATAAAGATCTAGACCTCCAAGGTAATGCTGACGCGAATCACCCAAAATTATTCAAAAGAAAAATCGATAAAATTTTTGATAATGCAGCATATCATGCTTTCATGGTATTGTTTGGAGCTTTGGGATTTTAGTCATGTTCGACTGGGTAATTTGAGATCGACGACCGTCGGACTGGTTGGTTAACCAAGTGTTCATACTTTATTATGTTTACATCTATCATTCGTTATTGGTTGATATGTCACTCCTACATCATGTATACAATCAATTTTAAGTGTGGTAACGTCTAAATATATGCACAACTTAATTATATGAAATTAAATGCGTATACATCATGTAACATACATAACTAATCAACGCAATCATAATTCATCAGCATTAACGAATATTGGTGGACAATCCGTACGCTCTCACACTTGCACACAAATCCGTCACATCGAACAGGTTTTTCAATAAAGCGAAGAAACATTTATGAATTTTTTTTTGGTTTTGTTTTGAAAGTGGTGAATGACTAGAAATCTCTAGAAATGCTATTCTCTCATTACCCCAAAAAAGTGCAGCATTAAAAAATTATTAATTAATTTATATTGCCTACAACTAAATGTTGGTTGATTTATTGAGGACGAAACCGAAAAAGTATAAAGCATTAGTTTAAAGAAAAAAATATGGATACAAAGGAAGAGACAAAAAGAAGAGAGAGTTGTGTTTTGTTTTTGCTGGTCAAGAAGATGAGGTTGCGCCTAAAAGAAAAGATAAAGAGATGAGTTTGAGCCAAAAAAAGGGAGTTCAATGAGTTAATGAGATGAGTTTGCGCCTAACAAGGACGAAGGAACGAAGTTACGTCTGCTTTCATTTTAAACTATATTATTTTTTGAGAAAAACTGTGTGTGTGTTTTTAGCTGTTGGAATAATTTGCAATAAAAAAAATTACTTCATTTGTTTCATTATAGTTGATTTTCTGAATATTTACACACAGATTAAGAAAACTATAAATACTCAATTATTTGCTGTTTATTTTGTTTAATTACATTACTTTTACAACTAATTTCATTACTTTTATTAATATTACTGGTTTTTACTTCAATCTGGGCTTTTCATCTCCTCTCTTTTAATTAATGTTTACAATTAATAAGTTTTGTAAAGCAATATGTATTAATATGATTCATTCAATTTAAAGAAGAGATGTGCATTAATTAGATGTAGGAAACCAAATATTATGAAACAAGAAAAAAAATCTAAAAAAATCAACTATAATGAAAGAGAGAATGTAAAAGAAAAGGAATAGTTTGGTAAGTTTGAGCCAAGAATCACATTTAGCACGTGCTAAAAGTAAACGGGGGACAAGTTGTGTAGGGATAGGCTGATCACTTTGATGCAGGAACCGCCGTGTTGCTTCGAGATGTCGGTAAAATGTTGTCTTCGCATGTCTTTATCATGTGTCCTGGAATAACAAGGCGTTCACACTATATATACTGTATATATATATATTTTTTTTGTCAACTTGTTTATTGTTATTATATAAAAACACGATATAATTAAGGAGAATCTTAAGAAACGCATTGCAATTTTGTTTCTAATTAATCTACAATGCAATTTGCTGATTAGAACAACACTAGCACTCTAGTAGAGAGGCAAAACCTTCAATAGTAAACTAAACGAATTAAACTTGTATGATTAAAAATGAAAATTACTACGTATAATCCGGAAATCTGCTTCTTAATTAAGTGATATTGGTAAAAAAAAACGAACTGATCCAATTCTAAATTATGCAAGCACATGTTCACAATTTTGACTGCTAAACAGTTAGTTTTAGGCTTCAAGCTTTATCATTCATTTATATTCTTCATATCCTTTATATTATTGTATCACTAGACATTATTATTTATACAGATAAAAAGTTTAATAACAAAAATGTAACATTTTGAAAAATAAAAATTGATTGGAACAAACAATATTTATGTTTTTTTTTATTTTGAAACGGGCCTAACAAACAATACAATATTTATGTTGTTCAACTATTTACTTACTTGGTTTATGAATATTTATCTTCATTTACTTAATTATTATGGAATAATTATTAAAATCAAGTGACCCAGAAGCGTTTCGGATTCGATATATATAATCTAAGTTCTAACAAACATTATTAATCTCCAAATATGACTTTAACCCTAATCACATATTAACTAAACCGAAAGCAAAAGGTTTCTTCGGTTCTACCAAATCCAAACAAAAATTCAGTAACTTGGTTTGGTTCGGTTTAATTACACCTCATCAAAAAGTTGGTACAATAGTTGGTTCTCTGGTTCTGTTCGGCCGTACGCCCGCCGTCTCCGCTGAGCGCTGACTCTCCTCTTCTCATTTCATCGACGGAAGAAAATCTGAGATTTCCGACAGTCTAATCAAAAAATGTCGACAGGTACTTTTTTGTTCTTTCCGTTGACCAGCTTGGTGGGCTCCTAATGCAGCTACCTTGTTCTCTGCTCTCAATCTGCTTTAGTGACCAACCATGTTGAGTTGAGAAAAAAAATTTCTTGCTTGTCATCCTGAAGAGGATTTTCGTCTGTGAAGTCAAGATTTTTACTTGCGAATAGTTAACCCTTTGTTCTAAGATCAGTTGTGAAACAAAGCTTTATTCTTTTCCTCAGGAATATCCACAAATCTCCACCTCCAAGCTCCGAGTCTCTCCAGAACCTACAAATCCGGTTAGTTTTCTTTTTTAATTGACTATTAGTTTTCTTAGGCAGACATTTTCATTGTAACTTGTGTGTGTATTCCTCTGTTTCCGGACTGAAATTGCCATTTCCATTGCGACATGGGATCAATCTCTTGTTGCCTACTGGATGTGTTCAGGTTCCAGCAATAGAAAGGTGTCTTTTTCCAGAGTTCGGTATGCGCAGAACAAGAAATTCAGCTGCAGTTTATCCAACACTGAGAATGTTGCTCCAAATGATGATGAAAGAGAAAAGGTCAGACCTCTGGTTAAGATGTGCGGCATCACATCAGCCCGAGATGCTGCTATGGCAGTTGAAGCTGGTGCTGATTTCATCGGGATGATCATCTGGCCGCATTCAAAAAGATCCATTTCTCTTTCTGTTGCAAAGGATATCTCCAAAGTGGCGAGAGAAGGTGGGGCCAAACCTGTTGGTGTTTTTGTTGAGGATGATGAGAGCACCATACTGAGAGCTGCTGATGCCTCTGACCTTGAGCTTGTGCAGGTTTTCTGCATTCTTATCGTTTTTCGTTTTTACTCTCATTGAGGTGATTTTTGCAACTTTGTAAAGTGTTGGTGACTATGGTTCCTTACAGCTTCATGGTAATGGTTCGCGTGCTGCTTTCTCGGGATTAGTACGCGAAAGGAGAGTCATATATGTCCTTAATGCAAGTGAGGATGGAAAGCTCCTGAATGAAGTTCCTGAACAGGATAGTCATCTCGCTGATTGGATTCTTGTGGATAGTGCAACGGGTGGGAGGTACTTTGAACAACTTTTTCAATATGTTTCCTATTCTCGCATGTTGCTACGATAATGAACGCCTTAGAGAAACAAGTTAAAACAATCACTCTTCCACTTGAAACCAACGTTCTCGTCTTCAACTAGTGATTAATTCTCAAGAATATGATAGGTTCAGGCATTTCCAAAAGATAATGATACTTAGGTCTAGTATATAAGAAAATTTGTTAAACTAATGACCACGGCATCGTTGGGAAAGCCCATGTTTAGATTACCTGCCTCCTTAATAGCATGTTTCTCTTGTGTAACGGTCATATCAATTTATATCAATTTGTTGCAGTGGAAAAGGATTTAACTGGTCTCAGTTCAAGTTACCCTCCATCAGAAGCAGAAATGGGTGGCTCTTAGCTGGAGGAATCAATCCAAAAAACGTTTCAGAAGCTCTTTCTATCCTTCAACCTGATGGAATTGACGTTAGCAGCGGTATTTGCGGTACTGACGGCATCCAGAAGGATCAGTCTAAGATAAGTTCCTTTATTATTGCAGTTCGCTCTGTACAGTATTAATGGCTAGCATCTAAGCCAAGGTATTTTTTCTTGTAACCATATCAAACTGTTGTTTCCATGTCATTGTGTTTGGAATTGTAATTGGCTGATAAAAATAATAGATTCAAATTCTACGTGATGGTTTGGCTACTAATAATGTCAGTGGGCTCTCAAGAACAAGATCCTGGTATGAAATATATCTGTCTGATCATATATTTTTCAATAGATCGAGAGTTTTACATTAATGCTTTTTAATCTCGAAAAGGTTTTGCACCAAAACAATAAGAACATGAAAGAATGAGCCAAGATGAATTTTCAACTTGTCTGCCTTGTTCAGTGTAGTTTTGGATCTGCCTCATAGTACACAACGTCTCCTGTATCGCTTACGAAATGGTCTTGTTTCATACTTTTTATGAGGCTTCCCAGTAAGTGAATTGGCAAAGGTCCAGAATTTTTCGGTTCTCTGTAGTACTTTCCTAGTACTGGTTTAGCTGCTTCTGTCTAGAAAAAGGGGAAAGAGGAAAAAATGGAAAGTTATGCACTTTATCATCATATCAAAGCAAGTCCATGCCAGAATAGTCTTTAGTTAACATCATCAAGGAAACACTTACTGCTTCTACTAGATGATAATGTGGGATCTGTGGGAAAAGATGATGTATCACATGAGTTCCAATGTCATGGTGGATGTTATTGATCCATCCATAATCACGATCCAATGTTGTGAGCCCTCCTCTCAGGTAACTCCACTCCTGTGTTTGGGAAAAGTACATTGAAGCTTTGAGAATATCTCAATCTTAAAGTGAGAAGCGATTAAAAAATGTTGAAGTAGATTGTGCACACCTTTCCACGGTACCAGGGGAGCTTGTCTTCATGGCCATGGTGATGCAAGTAAGTCACGAAGTCCAACCACATTACAAATATCTGCAACAATTGTGATTGAAATCCCAGTAAATACCTTCCACATAATAGAAAACAGAGGAATACAAGAATCGTTACAGCATCAGATACCCAGTAAGGAATGCCATAAAGTTTGAGCATTTGAATTGGGCCCATAACAAAATTGAGACAAACAAGCAAAGCAGCCATTGCAGTCCAACATGCGGTTGATGTCAGAACATCTTTCTTCTCTTTGGGAAGAAACAAGTCACTGTCTGGATCAAAATGAGAACCATTTTTCCCTGGACTTCTTCCCCACTGCATCAAGAAGACAATGTATCAGAGGTGAAACCAGGTGGATTGGTTATGGTAAGATGGAGAAGGATTACCAAGTAGAAAGGGTATGCGAGCATTGGGAACGGCAATTTGAACCTAAAAATTTGAGTAGTTTTTTCCAAGTTCTTGTAGAGGCTTTCAGGCAACTGCAGTTACAGAAACATTAAGCTCTATCTAAGCACACTGATATAAACTGAGACCAGCTTATGATAACATCTGTGTTTTTGGTTATGGAGAAGGCAACTTACAGGATGCCAAGATTCGTCATTCTCAACATGCCCATGGTTCTGGTGGTGAGTTCTGTGGCTTATTCTCCTACAAGGAAAACAGGTTCCATATTTCATGAAGAATGTGAGAGGAAAAAGGTTTGTATTTTATAGAAAGGGGTTTGGAAGCAAAACTGACCAGCCATGGTAAGGGACCAGAATTGAGGAATGAAGAAGATGACCGGCCACACTGTTCAACCTCGGATCATTCGAGAAGCTACCATGTCCACTGCAAAGTAATCAACAGGAATGATTTGGTTAACATTATAGAAGGAAATTGTATTGAGTATCTCTGCAACTAAAACCCAATAACAAGTTGCCACTTTGGTTGGTCCATGCATCAAGAATACAGTTATGTCCAGACACAAACACAGAGTTGTGTCTTACTCAGGAAGTAAGCAGAGAGGATTAGTTGTTACCAGTCATGGCCAAGAACAAAGAGAGCCCAGAACATGGTTCCTTGAGCGAACCAGTAGAGAGGCCAGAGAAGCCAATTGTTGAAGAAAGCAGCTACAGCAGCCAATCCGAAGACGATAGCGACATCTCTGACAACATAACTCATTGACTTCCATGGATTCTTAACCCAACAATGCTTGGGTATGGCTGCTCTTATATCGGCCAAGTTGAAGGGAGGGGGCGCACCTGGGTCGAATCTCTTCGTGTGTTCCTCCTCGGACGGAGGCTCGAGAGTTGTTAATGGCGTGGCCACATTTAACGCCCAGTTCCTGGCTTTAGGGAAGAAGCCATTTCGGGGCTTGAGAGAAGAAGGCGATGGATTGAATCTGAATGTGGGTGTTGGGTTAGAGATGAAAGAGGTAGTGGGTTTAGGGTAGAATCTGGAGAGAGGTTTAATACCACATTCTGATAAAACCCAGCTCGCCATTGGAGCTCACCCAAGAAGAAAAGAAGAAGAGAAAGCAGCTCTCTCTCTCTCTGTCTTTCTCCTTAGAACACAGAGAAAAGACTGAGAAAAGTAAAGAGATAACGTAGAGAGATATGATATTTGTGTTGGTTGATCCTTGACGTCGTGTATCTCTCTGTATCAGTCTTTCTTTCCCTGTCTTTCTAATTCACGCTGACACAAAAAAGGTGATGTCTTTATGAGGTCAAAATTCAGTATCAGTGGAGAGTTGTTGTATGTATCTATGAATGTGTGGCTTCTGACTTCTGTGATGTTTCAGTCTTGTTTAACCAGAAAGAAAGAAAGAAAGGCCAAGGAAAATTGCGGCTTTAGCCTTTAGGCTTGAGTTATGTGTCGTCACTGGTCAACCAAAGCTCACTCACTCACTGACTGGACGCGTTTGTGGATTATGTAACTGACGTGGTTCATTGTGGGCCATACTATCATTCACCGTTTTTTTCGCAGAATATACATCGTTTTTTTTTTGCAGATATACATTCGTTTTTTTCCTTTGTCGGAGTCATATCGTTTACACTTTGGATAATAAACCGAGATTTTAACGAAATTAATTTATATGTTAAAAAAATTAATTATAGCAATTTTATCATACACAAAGATCTCTCTTCTTCCAAATCTCATATAGCAATGAAACAGAGTTTCTTTGAAAAAAATAAATGTAAAAGAGGTCTGAGAGACAGTCACTCAGCAGCCTCACAAAGAGGAGAGAAACGAAAGATCAAATCAGCTCTCTTTGGTCAATCTATTTTACAGAAAAAGTGAAACAGAGTTTTCACCTGTGGGAAACAAAAGATAATTTAATTTTATATACGCAAGAACCTGAGATTGTCTAAATGACTCAGCAAATGTGCACGTGAAAGGCAAAAGTGTCGCAGCTTTCTCAAATGTTCCACCATTTTCGCTTCTCCATTTGCTTAGCAAGTTCATGTGCCATCGATGCAAAGTTCTCTGCCCCGTCTTGAAGCTCAGCTGTGCGTTGACTGATTCTCTGGTAGTATTAACGCAGAACAATCACACAAAATAAATGTTTTTTAATTAGGATCGGTGTGTAATAGATAGCTTGGAAACATGTCAGTTTCAATGAAGATGGTATCTTTGCTGCATAATATACTACCTCGAGTTTTTCTCCACGCTCAAGAAGTTTGTCCTTTGCTTGTGAAGCTATTGCTGAGGTTTCCTGGAAAAGTTACCCAACCATGTTAGACATAGAAGCAAGCAAGAAAGCTCTTTTGGGTTAAATCGAATTGGTTTTGACTCACCCCTGCGTTTCTGTATTTGGCCTTGATTTCATCCACTGTTCTTGTTTTGGGCTGTGCATCACTGGATGCACCGTCGAACAGTCTTTCCTTATCTGTTCTCTTATCTGCAAAGAAACCTTAAGATTCGTCTGACGCATTCAAAATGATACTGGAACATGAGGCGAACGGATATGTTTTACCTTTCTTTTCTTTCTTTACTTTCTCGGTTAGAGGCAAGATGTTTAGAGGTTCATCTATCTCGATATCATCTACAGAAAACCATTTTTTAGTCACATGCCAGAAACAGGGGAGGAGTAGCTTGGTAAAGATATTACAAACCTATGTTTAGCTCGACAATCTTCTCATCATCGTTGCCACCGGTAGCAGAAGGCTTTAAGTATGGTGGATTAGAAAAGATGTTCCCAAGGTGGGAGAAATCTTGTACTTGGTCCACCTTCTGTTCATTGCTTGATCTGAAGCCTTTAATAATGCCACTTAGGAATTTCGGAGCGCCATCCTGCGGTCACATACTCTTTATAGCAAAATCATGGAGCTTACAAAAAAAAAGGTTCACAGGTGAAAACATAACATACATGGTTTTTCTTATGGGCAGGGAAATGGCTAAAGGTAGCATCAGCAGCGGCTGCAAGGACTTTGTCATGAAGCAAAGGTAAAGACTCCGGAATCCTGTGATGAATGCAGAACTAGGTATGACTACGTTAACTGCTACTTTGCTAGATAAGCGTGCAAAAGCTCTAGTTGTATTCACTGAGAAACTAAGTATGGAACAGGAAATAGTAAGCCAGTACCTGAATCCGTTTGCATGGGCCAGAAACGAAAGGATGGAAACTTCACAACCATTTACCTGTAAACATCTGAGATATTAAATAGTCTCTCATAATGTCATACATGTCAACTCATAAATCAAGATCTAACTTTGCATACTTAATAAATTGCATTAAAAAACCAAACCTACAAAGCCCCGTAAAAATTGGTAAACATCCAATGGTCTCACTGACATATTTAATTTATTAATTATTGTGGCAGTAACAGATAAAAGCTCTCTTCCAGAAAGTATAAGGCTCACCAGGACGACATGGCCGAAATCATCCGAACATACTGTCTTCTCCATATTAGGCTTAAAGTTCCACCTAAGAAGTGACAGCAAAGAGCTCTCTCCCACAACTTCAAGATCTGGGAAAGATCTGTTCATACAAGCAAACCATTCTTTTAAAGCTGATTATTGAGCAATTTATCATCTATAGTGGTCCTTCAGACTAAATGGTTGTAAGATTGGATTTGGCAACTACGTTGTATCTGGCATGTATATTATACTTGTGATAGATTAGAGTGTTACCTTATTTCAATATGCCCTGTTCGGTAAAGCAGGAGTACTGCACACTCCCTTTCATCCTTTTTAAGGGTTCCCATCCAGCAACACGGACGTGGAAGATTTACTTCCATAATGCTCTCAAGACTTCCCTAGGTATTGAAAGCAAGACCTTGTTATCAGAGAAAAACCAGCAAGATATTCCAGGAATAATGAATCAAGATAGATCCTCTAATATACCTGAGATAAAGACTTTAAAGAATACAAGCGCAGCGCATCCTCAGAACACATGAGAAATAATGAATTCGCAAATCTTTGATCAACAAGTTTTGTTTCCGTGACAGCATTCTGTTCACCACCTGGTGAATGACTCTCACTTGCATTGATCAGATGAGATATGTTCTCCTGTTTCTCCTTCCCAGATGGATTTTCAGCAGGTTTTTCACTGGGGATTTCAGAGTTTTCATAGCAGTCCTCTGCAGAATACCATATTTATATTTACTAGATGCATAAGAAAAAACAGTTTTGTGTTAGTATCAGAAAAATTACCTATAATGTGCATACAAATCGCAGTTGGGTTCTTCAGAGGTCTCAAGCATGAGGAGAGTATTTTTCCAGTATTGCCATCGAAAAGAATGGTCTGTCCATCCTGGGTCATTGCACACAAGATTGATTCATCACGAGCTTCGGAATTTATGGAGTTCTGATCAGTTGGACCACTTATTGAGCCAGTTGGAGCTGAAGAGGATTTCACACAAAGTAACTTGATTGGGGAACCGGAGTCAGATAAGCTATTTGTAATGAACATTACTGATGGCGCACCAGTGTCGAGCATTGCAACCTAAAATATGAAATAGTTTAAGACGCTTTCAACTAGAGAGCCCGACTGTATACCGAGACTTCGAAACAGATGTTAAATCCCTACCCTGCCACATTTAAATCCCACAGCAAGCCTTCTTGTAGACTGTACAAATCGCAGGGTGCAAACTGGGGAACTCAGGAAGGAATACGCAGCCAACCATTGAGGTCCATCCTCTTGATCCAAACGGTGAACTACAAGGAATGAACTAACAGCATGAGATAAAACAGAGCAAATCTATAGTCAAAGATGCGTTGTACCAATTTCCAAACCTTGCTTGTCAGTGTTAGTAACAACTTCCAAAGCTCCTCCACTTTTATGGCCGGCCAGCTTAAATAGGCGAACCTACAGAGCCAGAAAAGCGAGAGAGTCAGATGCACATTAAAAGCTCGAATCAAGAAAGTATCAGCAGAAAAGGTCTTCTTACCATACCAAATTCGTTACCAACAGCCAAACAAGATGTCTTAGAGCAGAAGGAAATTGCTGTTACTGATGCATCTACTCCAGTTATGTCAATACCATTTACCTGATCATTGTTGAAGGATGAACTAATTGGTTACAGGCAAAACTTCCCATCAAAATATCAACCAGCTTATTCACGAGTTTTCAAGATAAACGTCAAAAGAAGGAGTTACAACATTTATACCTTTGGCTTCAAGTCATAAAGAAGAGACAGACATGGATAGGTTGCATCCCATATTCGAACAGAACCATTTTGATATCCTGCCATGTACAGTCTTTCAAGCTTGTAGTCATCAAGGTGGCTTGGAATACCACCTGTTAGAGGCCATTGCGCACTTTCTCCAGATGGAGTACGTGGGGTTCGAGCTTTTGCGGCTAAGACTATCTATCAAGAATAAAATATAAATTAATGGCCTCACACTGGGAAGCAATAACTTGGGAAATTTGTGGAGGGACTACCTCAGAAAGAGCCAGTGACGTCTTATCGTTCACATTTAACGCAGCAAACATTGCTACTGTCATATGTGGATCCATAGTCGGTACAACCATCGGATATGGCAGCGGAGAAACAGAAATATTATTCTCTTTCTGAGCCATCAGAGAAGCCAGAGAGGTATCGTCATATGCTTGCAGTTGTCCTGGATTTGTCAACAGAAATAAAAACATCCCACTTTGCCTTGAGCTAGCAATTGGAGACAAGACCATATCAGCAAATGAACCACTAAGGGTCAGGTCAACACGGCCAACACATTTCAGACCTCTCATACCAGAAGACCAATCAAGAGCCAACATCTGCGTGAGGTGATCAGTAAAAAGACATCATATTAGGCTATATGTTTGCATATACAAGGTAAGAATTCATGTTTGGGTTTCCCTTGTACCATTAAAAAATGCAAAATGTTTAGAAAAAAATTGTGACTCTCCATTGTGTGCTTCTATTTAGCTCAAGTTCACCAATCTGGGACTATGAAACTTTTGATTTGAGCTGAGCTCTTACCGTCAGTACTTCTTCAGAACCAATGATATCACCACCATAGATAAAGAGTTTTCCACCACAATTCTTGCGAGATACATCCACACACCAATGCATAACAATGACAGGAAGTCTTTTCTCAGCCGAAGACAACTGTAACTTTACAGCGTGATTAGATGGCTTCCCTTTTTGCCCATCAGAAAATTCCCAAAATAATATATCGCCATCCACATAACCAACAGCAAGAACTGAACCATCAGCTGATGCCCAACACAAAGAACTTATCTCTTTTCCATCTAGTTCAAGATCAGAAAGCTCATCGTGTGAGGCTTCCAGAGAATCATCGACAGTCTTACCCTCCACAGGTAGATCTTTGTTCCCTCGAACTAACACGACACGATCTTCTGATGCGTCCCAAAGAAAAAGTAATCCATTTGAAAATGCAATCAACAGTCTGCAGGATAATTTCTTAAGAATCATTTTTGAAATTAATCATAAAAGATGGTAAACCTGCGTATTCGTGCTAATAATACACTGAAATAGCATAGCAGAAAAAGGTTGTATCTCTTCTGAGAGGACTAGAATCACATGTCTAACAAAAATATGAAATCATATCTGTGAACTTAGACATGAAGTTCAGTAAATGCTCTCAGTCCTACGATATTTTCCGATGCTTTTCTAATTTGAAACATAAAAATTTAGGGGACTGGGTGCACAAAAATAAAGGATTGATAGAGGCAGTAGTAATAGCCAGCTTATTTTGATAGATCTTAAATATTGATTTCACAAATGCTATGACAAGCTCAGATAGTCAGTTTCAGAGTCAAAAAATGTTTCCCATCTATAGGTCATAATAACACGTATAAAAGTCAAAATAAATCCTGTCTCACCTAGTTCCCCTTGAACAAGGCTGAGAAAGAAGTCCAACAACCGGATAGTCAATAGGAGATGAAAGCCCCGCTGCTTCTGAAAAGAGAGGGAAATGGGAGAAAATATGTTCAAAGAACAGCTAAAAATGCAATACGAAACGTCTTTGGGTGTTTTCATCTAATCTGAATTACCAAGAGGATATGATACTCATAGAAGCTTCAATATTAGAAAAAGTTTCCTTGCCAAGGATTTACTTTGCAAATAGTTTGGTGAAGGCATATAGAGATTAACTACAAAACAAACTAATGACTTAATTCTGAAACTATAAACTTTCTAAACTCAATAAAGGTTCTAAACACATGTCGTCATCACATTGAAACCCCCATACCAGCTAAAGCATCAGTTGGTACGTAATAAGGAAGCTGCACTAGTTTCCCTTCGTCAGCACTGTACTTTAGAACAGACACCATACCATACTCATCACCGACATACCTGTGAAGAAGATAATAAAAGTAGTTAATGACGCCATAGTAAGTGTAATATTGCTACAATTTGTCATTTTAACAAGCTCAATACATGTAACCGGTGCCATGGAGGATTGAAAATGCAGTAATATTTGACTCCCAGTGTAAGCTTGACGCTGTCTGCCTAAGATCCAAGTCCCAAACCTAATAAAGAAGGAAAATTTATTGGTTTTTGTCCCTCAAATATGTTGTTGAACAAAATGAAGGAGTGGACGATTACAAGATGAGAGTGAAGACGGTCAAACAAGCAGAAGTGAAGACTTCAGCTGGAAAATATAGAAATTTCAAACACTGAATTGGTACCTGAATCTCGTTTTCATTTGAGATGCTGACCAGAAAGCCTTGGTTTTCAATGAACTGTAAAAGAAAAGATAAAGATTCAAGTAGAGTTAGAGATACTTGGGATCATAAAGCGGGATGACCGAAATATATATCCCAAGTTCACAACATAAGTTGACTAGAGATACCATTTCTTTCTACTACAGCACTGAAAAAGATCAACTCGAAAAATATTTGAACATGAAATTTAGTTTATTTTGTCATTGAACTTCTTGTAAAACAGTATAAAGCGGAAAGGAAATTAAGCTAGCAAGAACATTAGGAAATAGAAAAGGAAGTGCATTAAGCTAGCAAGCACATCAGGAAATAGAAAAGGGACTACATCGAAGCTATATAAGTTTGAAATGATTATAGCCTTTCAACAGACCAAGAGGTGAACAGAATACCACAAACCTCTAAGTTTTTGAAAGGTAGCTGCTTAGGAGATGCAAGAATCGCCTCGATGTTATCACCACCAATCACTTTTATCCTTCCATCTCTGCGAATGGTTAGCAAAAAGAAGATTGAAATAAAATTGATCCCACAGCGATGGTTTTTTTCTAACATCATAGGTACTGCAGTAGGACTAAAAAATGATTCAATTAGCCACACTTCTTATAAGTTCCCTCATCTCAATCATAATTTTCTTCACAATAAACCGATATTCTTTTTCGACTGGGTAGCACTTGGTTTTCAAGTACGAAGAATGCTGAGGGAAAATACACTGTCTTAGCAGTGGCAAGGCGAAAAGAAGAACTTACAGTGTTCCCACAGCCAAGAGGCATTGAATAGGGTCAAAGGCAAGAAGAGATGCTGTCGAAGGTATCCCATAGTGGGTGATAATATGGGGATCCAAGTCTTCTGTTATCAAACATCCCTGGAAAGATTCATAATACAAATGAACGTCTAAAGCAAACAAGCATTCCTGACATGGGAAAAGCTATATGAGCTGTGTAACTAAGGTGAGGAAAGTAATCATGCAATGGCTGCCAGTACATGTCTCATCGACTTTTTAAAGCTTTCGTTTTTAATATATGCCTCTTATAACTAAGGTAACCATTCAATCTTATCGGATGATACAAGTCTTTCTCAAACCAGCTCCATCTTCGAAAATTTAATTTTTTTTTTTCAAGTACATTTCTTTTCAGAAGAAGTTCTCCTCTCCATTTCGGAATTTATAGGCATGGAATTCCAATGCAGATGAGTCTAGAATGATCGATCCAGAAGGATCAAAATGGAAGTTTAATTCGTCAAAGATAGTAGAAGAAAAGAGACGAGAAAGCAATACCCGAGGCGGAGGAGCTAAAGGAGGCTTCTGAGCACCCGAGGATTTCTGCAGGAATTTTCTGGCGAACATGGAACCAAATCAACAACGATGAGCCGATTGCTCACTCTTCCGGCGATCAACTTGTCGATTAGAGGATGATAGAATTCTCAATCGAGACGATGCACCGGACGGTGGAGGCGAGTCTGTTTAAGAGGAATTGTTCTTCGTGCCAGTGAATCGCAGAATCAAAAACTTCAGATTCGTCTGAGAAATTTTCTTTCTTTTGAAACTCACTCAAAACGACAACCGAAAACAAGTAAAACGCATATGACGCAATTTGATGTTAATAATATAGAGCTAGGAGCAATGCTACTATTTTCACAAATTTAAGACCAAAACGACAATCTAGTAAGAAATAAAACGCAGCAGAGAATAAAATAATAATAAAAAAAAACTCACTCGCGAAAAAATCGCGCATGACCTATGGATTTTGGCCTAACGCGCGCAACGCGCTGTGGGTGCGAGTGGGATAATGTCTTGACATTTTAAGCGCGTGGTGTCACGCTCTGCGACATAGAACCAATAATATTATTACACGTGGGAACTAGAGAGAGAGAGGAGAACTTATTCAAAGCAAATAATAATATAACTCATTAAAGTATATTACTGTTCAAATCTTCCGTGCAGAGCGCGAGAAAGGCGATGAAACCTCTCTGATTTCTCTTCTTCTTCTTCTTCTTCTTCCTCTTTCTCGCTTTGCCTTTACCAGATCCTTAAAACAAACTCCTTCAAAATCGAGAGAAGACTGACGAAATGGAGGAAGAGCTCAATTGTTTGAGCAAGAGCTTGGGAGGATTCTTTCTTATCAGATTATCACGAAAATCATAGATTCAAACCAGACATTAACTCAGAGCACCAGAGAAAACTGTCTCGTTTCTTGCCTCTTCTTAGAGAGTTTGTTCCAGCTTCCAAGAGCAGCTCAAGAGATTGAAGCTGATGATCATTCTAGTCGTTATACCGCAGACGACGAAAACGTTTATAAATTTATTATGCGACTGTGAATGAAGAAGAGATGATGATGGATATCAGTTCCAAGAACCACTTCCCTCTTGTCAAAGTCGACCATGGACAAGATTACTTGTGCTGCTGACTTGAGTCTTCTTCAGATGAATTCGAATCCCACTACTCTGAAGATTCGAACGCTGCAGATTATGTAATGAAATACTAAGATTAATCAGAAGACGAGGAGAAGGCTCCAAAAAGACATGTGGGAAGGGTGGTCCTTAGAGACCAAGATTTTGATAGTAATGGTGGTTATAGAGACACAGCGATGAGGAGTTTGATAAGAGTCGTCTTAACGGTGAGATTTGTGTACCAAATGGAGATACTTTTTTTTTTTTTTTAATTCGGATTGACAAGTCACGTGTAGTAGTGGTTTCCCATATGAATTACAGTATATGGCGTTTGTT
The DNA here is from genome assembly GCF_000478725.1 of Eutrema salsugineum. Lineage (NCBI taxonomy): Eukaryota > Viridiplantae > Streptophyta > Magnoliopsida > Brassicales > Brassicaceae > Eutrema > Eutrema salsugineum. Next base: position 1,608,104 of record NW_006256829.1, on the reverse strand, counting down.
ATATAGCACATTGATTTTGGAATCTTGAAATCGACCCTGGTTTCACAACAAAGTTAGGTACTCTTTGCTTCAAAGATTAATCTATAAAATATAACCAAATGCTGATTTTTCACAATGCACTTGTTGTTTCATTCGAGGGGAAAAACACCCTATCAATTTCACTTATCGCAATAATATGCGTACTTGGTAACAACAATCGTAACAGAGGTATTGCCGAAGTTGACATCTTGCGCTTGGACTTGATCTTTTCCACTGCTGCTTTGATGATCGATGGAGACGGTACACTGAACCATTTTATATACCATGAGAGAAGGATTGTGTCTTTCTGCAACTTTGAGTTATCGTCATCAGGCCATGCTTCCGAGGTCAGATAATTTCTCAACTTCATCTTCAGCTCCCTTGAGCTATTCAAAATCTCTTCACACCGTTTCCCTATTGATGCCAAGAAGATTGATTGGACAAAACCACCTGAAGAGGCCAATCTTCCATTTGATACCGCCTCGTTGTAGGCAAGAGCAACCTGGGAATACAAGAATGGATCCCAAAAATATTAATTATAAAATCAAGCAGATTAGAATATGTAAATCTATCTTTCTTTCGTGTTATATCATTGCAGACAGAGTACCTTGAGGCTTGAGATGGATAGTGAATCACAAACATTACTATCGCTTTTGACAAGCAGCTCAGCCATACAACCAATGGTTGTATATAAAGATAAATAAACCTATAAGAATCATGTGACAATATATTAACATATGCTAGATAAATTGCAACAAGAATGTTCCAAACTGCAAATAACCATTGAATAATAGAGAGCAAAAGTAGCAATCACCTGCAAAAGAGCTGGTCTGTCCTTGCTTATACAGTCAAACAACACTTGCAGACAGAACTCCTTGAAATCAGAATCAGATCTGCATGAATGGGTTCGGATTAAGACTTAAGACTTTTCCCTTTTGGGATTCTATAAGTCGATAAGAAAACTATTGAACTCTGTTATGACTTATGAGCAAGAACCACAATGAAGATGTCCCTTTTAATTCTACTTGCAGTCATATTGACGAAAAACATAGTATTACCATCTTTTCTGTGCAGATTATATGCCTACATGACAGGTAACTAATATTTTCTAAATTCATACTGCTGGCCATGGACATTGAGGGAAAACGGACAAAACAGTACTTACCTGTCATTCCAAGATTTGTCACAACACAACTGTGCAAAGGCTATTAGGCTTGGATCCGATGAGAAAGTGCTGACCAAGTGATCAACGCTATCAGAATCCAGTTCTCTGTGGCTATTAGCAAGCATATTATCTTCGTCCAGAGTTCTTAAACCAAAAACCTGCACCACCGAAAGCATCTAATCTGTATAAGAATCCAGTTCTCTAGACTGAAAATGAATATATCTGAGCTGAGAGTATAAAATTGGTGTTACCACCTTATGCATTGCTCGTGAAAGCAGTGACTGACACCCAACTGGATCATCAACATACGAACAAGCTCCTACTTTCCTTTTGACATATATAACACCAGAACTGAAGGGATCACTCTTGTCCCCAAGGCTCCACCAATGTTTCTCTGTGTTTCATTGGGTCAAAATCAATCAAAACCAGCTAGACAAAATCACCAAGGAGAAACAAGGAATTTTTCTATGAAAAAGCATCAATCACCTTCTGGGACAAGCTCAACTTGTTGGGGCCAGTATCGGGGACCACAGACACAAATTCTCTTTAGCTGCAGGGATACCGATACATTTTTCAGGTGAAGGCGGACGATACAAGCATATAGAATCGGTGAACCAGGTATTGCATGAGAAAACTTAAGCAAGAATTAAGACAGGATGGTATATAGCCCTAATTTTCTGATGTTCAACTTGCAGTTGCCGCAAATGTGCCTCTCCCAGAATAAAGCAGTGTGAGCATGCAAATCAAGAAAAGTTTGTAGTCCTTTTTTGTACTTAAAATAATGCAGGGGAAGTAAGGGTAAGTTGTCGGAGTTTTCTTACAATAGCACGCTCTGGCAAAATGCACGGGGTAACCTCGCAAAATCTTGTTTCTGAATAAAGTTCCGTCTCTTTTACCGTGACTTCTAGAGGTGCATATACAGGCAGACCGGAATCAACATCAATAGTCTGCAGCCAACGAGCCTCCGTGGCAAGGACATATAAATGCCTGAATGCCTAAAAAAAGAAAGAGAAAAAAAAATCTCTTTATCAGATGTATTCTGACCATAGCATGGATATCACAACAAAAGTTAGAAATCGACTTCCAAGCTTGCCATGTCTTTGATATCACAATCCACAAAGAGATTGGTGTTGGGTAACATTTTATATAGAAAATAAACTCTTGCTTCTACAGAAATGAAGTCAGACAGAGACAGCAACCAAACCAAACACAAACAAAGAGCGATGCAGAGGATGAATAAGAGATTTAAACTTGCCTGGAGGTGACACCGATTGTCATTTGGTCCAGAAGGCAACCGTGGATAGAGAGTGATGAGCAACATTGCAAGTGACCCATTATTTGTTGAAAATGTTCGCATACCACCTCCAAGAAACAGGAAACCCGTGGCTAAGCTCACCTAAACGAAAGAACACTATGCTGTCTCATATTTCAGAAAAACAGAAGGAATTCCTTTAACAAGAACGTTTTACAAAAAATCGATTACATACTGGACTAAGAGATCTCTAACAAATATGCAATCCTCTTGCTATAGAGAGTTTCACATTTCCGATCGCATTGCTAAAGAATATCAGCAGTTTTTAAATTACTTTACAATTTACACGGTTCATAGCTCACTTCCTTTTTTTTTTCATTGTTTACAAGATTGCCAGCCACTTTAATAGATAATTGCTCAAGAAAATAAAATTTAATATCCCAACTTCAGAAATAAATTGCAAGGCAACTGAATTACATGAAGCGACGGAACCTTAAAATTGCACAAAATTGCTTACCGCCATTTGAGTACCATAGTTTGCATGTCCATCAGCAGAATTCCGGCTGCGGAGAAATCTCAACAGCCGAAATACTTGCAAGTCTCCTGATCCCGCCATGACCTACACAAGTGAGTTCTTCAACATAAAGCTACTGACTATAATATTTGTAAATATTTGGACAGGAGACTTCCAAAAGAAGTATTACCACTGAAAGGGAAAGAATGGTAAGATAAAGACACATTTCAAGCGTTCCGCGATCAACATATTTAGATATTCCCCTGGGAAATGCATTTCCAGGTGTAACAGAAACAGGCTTGATCTACATACATCAAAACATATAAGCTCACATGAGATGATCAGAATGAAACTTAGAGAATTCTTAGCATTTGAGGGAAAAAAGAGTACCAAATATATCTACCTCATTCAAAAGATAGAGAGCGTAGTTGTTAAGTAAGTCACGAGCATTTCCATCCCTTGTACCAGCAAATCTCAGTCCTAACAGAAACAAGGATTCATGTCAAAAAGAAGACGAAGAGATATTAGAGACTGATGTCTCATAAAAGGTAGATTATATACCTAGTGAAATGCAGGCCCCGGCCACTATATTGACATATGCCTGCACAAGGGCTTCACCATCCACCTCATACATATCATCCATGTCATCTTGGAGGTGGCTGATGCTATTTTTGACAACATCAGGAACTTGAGACTGAATCCAATCACACGTAGGACGGATCCTGTAATACAAAATCAACTCGACTTACGATCTTAGAAGCCTCAATAAGAGCACTCCTAATCAGGCAACGATAAAAAACTAAATAAAAAATACCTGCTCCACATTATCAAGTTCCGAGCAATGACACGGAGCATTATGAAATCAGGTCTTACGCACTCCAAATCATAATGTGTTTGCGGAATAGAGAGCTTTGAGACAATGACCTCTGATTCTGTCTGCAACAAACATCATATAAAGCTTTTTGAAAGTCCATACTCCACAGAAAAAGGTAAAGGCTGAACTTCGAACCAGTTATCTAGTTTAACCATCCTCAAGACCCACCTTAAGATACATTAATGCGAGAGCGATTATCGCTCCAGGTGCAGTTATATCAACATTGGAAGTGCTTCCGTCTGTTATCTGAGACAGGAAAAAATGATAACATATTTAGACTTCAGCAAGTGTTTAGGGCACATATATATGCACAATACAAGTTTCACAAAGGAATATATGAAGAACAATAAGCAGGGAAACCTGTGCAGCACTTCGGTGATCTTCATTTGATGGTGCAAGGAGAGATCTTTCCTGTAGGGAGTTCAAGACGTTTTCAATACAAGAATAGAGACTGTTTACAATTCCAATGTTTTTTTATTTAGTTTCTGTCAACAAAGGAATAAGAATGGGATACAGTTCATATGAAATCCAGAGCATAGACAATTAACCTCTTTTGCTCCCAAATACTGGAGTAAGCGATTGACAAAGGAGTCCATGGAACCGAGCGCATCACCTCCACGGCCTTGAGCCAAAAAAAAAACCCGCAGAGTTAATTTAAACAGAAGAGAAATTTTCAGTAGCCAAAAAAGAGTAAGACATACCCAAAGCAACAAGACCAAGTGAGAATCCTGCAGATACAGCATAACCCTCCCTTTCAAGGACATTGTCCCCTGCACTTCTGCGGCCAATTTCACCCTGAGAACATGTACGAAGTAAATTGCAGAGAACGAAAATTGCCAATTAAAAGTTATTTTAACTCACTCCAAGATTTGTACACGTAGGAATAGATCCATAACTAAACCAAGTAATAGCTTTTAAAAGTTAAACTTATCAACTTGCTCAAATTCCATACACAAACTATAATTGTATCAAAGATGCACCACTGAGAGGAATTTCAGATTTATGAGAAAATTAGATTTCCTGAGAAAAGCAAAACTGTATGGATACACATTCACCTAACTGTAATTGTATCATGTATTCACCTATTTCCTATGAATTATAAGTGATTTGAAACATGATCCTCACATATAATAATTTTGTAACATTGAAAATGACATTTGATGACAGGAAGAGTGCTATATCAAATTTTAACCATAAGTGAAAAAAATAGACACGCAGGAAACATTACCAAAAGTAATTGCATCGTCTGCAGGTGTGCTGATCCTTCAAATAGAATGCCAACGGAGACCAAAGCTGCAGACTGAAGAATAGTTGAAGATAGCATGTTATGAAAAAAAAAGAATAAGAGAGAGCTCTTTTTTATTGGTCACGAATAAGAGATAACTAAACTCCATGGATTCTGCAGAGATAACTAAAATCAATGGATTCTGCTAGGAAGATATACGTAAGGTAGAAAAGATGAATATTCCAACGATTCGAAGGGGTGACATGAATATTTGTCTATACTTTTAGCATATGTAAGTAAATTCCATAGCAAATCAAACTTCTTGTTTCAGTAATTGTTTGTGGAGAACTAAAATCCTTTCAATAAATGAAACACCACAGCAATCTGTACCTGTAGAAGTGTTGGTATCTCAAACTCAGCATATGAAACTTGATATCGAGCAGGAACGTGGAAAAAGAGAGCCTGTTACAAAGAAAAATAATTTCTAAAAGAAAGGATTACACACATGGCGCAGCAAATACATCTCGATAGAACTGAAAATATTAAAAGAAAATTTTGAAGTCTAATGCTAGTAACAAATATTAGCATTTCAGAAGATGTTGATCATCCATTATTTTATGTAATCTGGATCGAAGACTAACAAGAAAGCATAGGTAGATTCCAAAGTAGTGTTAATTGGAAGACTTATGATTTCCTTAAAAAAATAAAATGGGTTTCTGGTTGACTCGCTATCAACAAAAATAGTACTAATTCAAGATCTGAGCCCACGTCTACTAAATAGTCAAGAAAATGAAGCAACTGAACTTCTACCTTTGCAATATCAGGTTGCATTGTTCTCCTGTACGACGCTGCCAGACCAAGCATCAAACCTACCGTGGTGCTCTCATGGTCCTGAAAGACCAAGGAAGGAAGCAATTAAGGTAAATAGAGAGTAGTCAAGACTCTCAGGATTTATCAAATGGAAAAATTCACTTTAATATAAGAATATGAAAGTTCGTCCATCTATTTGTAGATTCCCCCAGGTAAAACGATTCTATATGTGATAATTAAGGCTGATAATGAAAACGACCACAATTATCAAATGAGGCAGACATTCGTCTTTATTTGTTAAAGGAGTCCAATGTTGCATTCCTAATTTCATATCTCCACTCTAAGCCACATGTGGTCACAACTAAAGATGACATGTGCTAATCCAAAAATCCAGGTCATAATTTCATATAAGAGCCAGGGTAACTTGATGCTCATCTCAGCAGAAATTAGGCCTCAACACGTCTTACTAATTACTATTAACCAATAAGAAGTAAGGGAAAGAAATAGCTTAAGGGAAAAGGAGCTAATAGAAACAAACCTGAGTGAAATATTGGTATATGTCACTAAGGTTTAACACATGCAAATATCCCTGTAATCCCAGCCCAAACAGAAGTCCAGCATGAACAGCATTTGGCTCTCCAGGTTTATTGTATCTAATCCACGTTCTGGATACCTTTCCCTGCACCAAAATGTAAGAAGAAACAAAACTGGATTAATTGGCTGCGAGACTTTGAGATGTGGCCAGGACGAAGAAAGGGTACTTGCTGCGTGACAAAAACATACATTGTGAGATCATATGTCCCAGTTTGGAGTATTCTCTTATAGCATCTCATGATGCAAAAGTAAGATGAGAGACACTAAAACGTCCTAAATATAAAACACAAACCTGAAGCGGAGCCAGTCGTAACCCCGCAGCAACAGCATTATGAAACTCTGGCCAGGTCTTAAGTTCTTGGATATTCCTTATGTTTGGATCTAGGTTAACCTGTAAGGGATGCAACCCAAACTATTAGACAGGCGAAAATGGTTATAAATCACAAATTTGCATTTTGGGTAAAGAAATTGCCGCTTAATGCAAATTCCAACTCCCAATAATAACAAAAGCCATTCACAAAAATGTTATTTCATGTAAATTAGAGCATTGAATATGTGTTTGATGTGTAATATTCATAACCACAATTTTACGTACAATGGCATTTTGTTGGGCAGGCAGCCGACCAGCTAAAACAAGCTTTGGAACAGTAAACGCCTGCAAAAATTCAGAGAATATAAATCTTCCAAGTACTCATTAAAAGTGATAAAAACCAAGTATAGCTTTCGTCAAATAAAAAATTGCCTCCGTTAAAAGAGTGTGTATTGTTGATAATGTAAATGCTCCACGCCCGAGGGGAAGCACAGAAGTCCTCTGTGCTATGCGCCAAAGCTGGTCCTACAGCAATGAAAAAATAATGCAACATAACAGATATTAAAGAGAGTTTTAGAGACTATGCAGGTCTAAAAAAGTGACTTCAACGAAAACTAAACCACTGGCTCTTTCCACGTCAAGAAATTTAAGTGTAGCTGCATCTTACTTCAGTTTCTAAATACGAAATAAGAATTGATTAAATTTGGAAACTTAATTACAAAAAGTGATGTGAAAGCATATCAAAATTATCAATGGATCATAAAATATTAAATTCTCTCTCCTAACATATATTCTAGCAGCACCAAATAATTTTCAATAAAATAATTAAAAAGATAAAAACATAATAAACGCTAAAGATTGCAAGTAGTGAATTTCTAGGATTATAGCTTCTCTTATTTGGAAGCTAGCATTAGAAATGATCATATCTTTAGGTATGTACCTGTTGCTGCTCCTGATCTGATATAGTAGGGTTAGCAGACGTTTGAATTACCACAGGTCGTGCAGAACACAAAAGACGTCGAACCTAACATGAGACGGAAAAATAAGATAGAAGGAGAACATCAGGAGAAAGAATATGGGTTGATAGTTAAATCAAATGCCGACACTTTAAAATGAAGAGGGGTGCGTAGATGGAAACATTTGAATACCCATCCAACAATGCATAACAGATGAAGGATGGTAACACAAAATGAGACTTTGTAATAATCCGCTAATACAGAACAAAAATAGCAGGAAATTTTCAATGCAACAGAAACCAAATCAAAGTAGCAAACGCAGGAGCAAGTCCACGTCTTATGATATCTAGAAAACTTACATTTAGAGATGTAAAACCAATAACAGCGAGACAACACACAGAGTGCACTACAGTTAAACAAGTAATCCTGTGAAACTTTTAATGCAATGAAACATACTACTTAGGGTGGAGCCTAGCTACAGAAGATGCAAAAGTCTATATGGCACACTACGGAAATAGTCGGGCATTAAACACTCTGACCATTACGCTAACAAATTTGTAGTTTCCAAATGGGGATGTAGATATACCTCATTAAGCCGCAGATCTCGGCCATACCGCAACTGCGTATAGGAGTTAAAGATATGCTCCATTCCATCTATCACAGAACCATCCACAGAATTTGTATCCTCAATCTTAGTGGTTTCCAAGCCAATCGACTCAGATAAAGAGGATGGAACAATTACTGGATGCAAATGCAGCATGTACGGTATGGACATCGATATCAAACTCGTATTTGACTGCATCTCAAATTCCTTAGATGAACTCATATTTCTGAAGACGGATAGGGCCATATCTTCTCGACCAAGAAGCACATAAGCAATTGCTGGCCAGTCAGCTGGAGGAGATTCTCGACAGCTATCCAGTGCCTACAAAAACAGAAAAAATGTTAAGCAAAATATACGAAATAGGCAACAGGAACTAACAAACCAACATATTAAAGAGACGAGAAAATAGAATTGGGCAATGAAAGCGCAAGATGGTCTGTAAGAAGATTGTCTGGCTGACCCAGGAAAGCTACATGAAAATCCTCACATTGATGTAGAAGTTATCAACAATTTAGCATTTCAACCTGCATATTCCTCTAATACATAAGTATCTAAACATTCCAACTTACATGTCTCAGTGGGAGAGATACACCAGAAGGTAGCAAATCCAGTTGGTGAAGCCCAAATTTCTCTCCAGCCATAGCTAGGATAGCAAGTTCCTCGTTACTGGAGTATGATCCTGGCGCAATATTACAGGGGACACCTGACGAAAGTTTCTGTCCTACGGGCTTATCACCAAATAAAACACTGTAGAAGGAAACAATTTTTCTTGCCCAGCTCACAATGGAGCACCCATCTTTACGGATCAAATCTGGGAGGTCATCAAGTTTTGTGGATAAACATCCACGTCTCAAACAGTTCTCAAGCCATCTGAATAGATTTGGAGGTTTTCTGCTAGAAGAAAGGGCTGTGCATGCCCCAGTAATTTTGGAAAGACGAGGAAAATCACGTATATAGTGATCTAAGTAACACTTCTCACCCAGAAACTTGGCAATATTGCACAGTAAAACAGCTAACTGATGCAAATCCCTGCACATAGATGTCAAAAGTTTAGAAGAGTAAATATCGAACTACTTTTTCCGATCTTTAAAACATTAGTTTTCTATGAGAAACTATACAGTAGAATGTTATGCAAAAAAGTCTAGCATGAAACCACTATTGTCAGTGCAAGATTGGCCTAAGGCATACTCGCTATATGTGACATGTGATTTTTTGTCAAGAAACCATCTCAGGCTAGATCAACTTTTGGCGCCACATTTGAGTCAAAGATAAAATGCTTGCAGAATTTTCATACTTTCATGCAACAAGATAGACCTGATTAAGAAAGAGTGATGAGAAATAACAACTAATAATTATACTCTTTTCGTAGTTACCAATGTAAGATAGCAAACCATTTTGTAAGCAAAACAGGCAAGGTGCACGAATGCTTACTGTTTCCGCAGATTATCCATCTTCAAGCTCTCATACACTGCATGAAGAGAATCTAAACTCTGGACCATTAACTCAAATGAGTTGCCTGGTATTTCTCCACTGCCAGCCATAGAACCAAATGGGGCGATTCCTTCCAGATCCAAAGGGTTAATTAAAGTAATACCACTATGAAACGTAGAGTAGGTCATATGAAATTTGCTGCTGAGTAAAAACTCCCAGGATGACTCTGATGATGTTTTGGGTTGCTTCGGATGCACAACAGTAGGTTTTTGACAGATCCCCATAAAAATGTTGCATAACGCTTCCCATTCAAAATGAATACTGGAACCTTGCTGGTCAGAATAACCATCTCCCCAAAGAAGAGAGAGAAACAAATTGTAGAGATCGGATCGTAATCCCGCAGCTATGGCTGCTATGCAATCATTTGCAAGTGAAGATGAAGGGTTACCAGTTAAGGCACACCGAAAGATCTACAAGAATAAATTATATACGGTATATTAAAACAGAAGGCAATATGAACAACCAAATAACCAAGTACCGAAGTTTGAAACAGTAAACCTAACTGCAACAATCACGTGATTTGAGTTCATACGGATAGAACGAGTAAGGTAGGTAACAAAATTAATAATTTTGAGCTCCAAAAAGATTGGATATCTGTGTGGCATACCTGTGAATGATTCACTGATAGATTGATACATCCCAACACAGCATCAGACAATCCTGTAATCTTCAGGTCCCGGGAATTTAAGTCTGTCTTTGCAGACTCTCTATCACCAGAACCGAGACTTTCGCCCAACCAAGAAGGCAGTGCGTATCTACAGAGACATTGTTTTCCTGACTACAAATAATATAAGATAAATCAATTAAACATATTATTAGGGAGATATTTAGCAAAGAAAACGGTATGGTACATAAGAAGAACCTACATAAAGAAAGAGTTCATTTTCTGGAGATAATACAATGATATCCAAATGTGGAAGCAGTCCAATTTTCACTCTGCAAGGAAATTGAAAAAGAATTAGACAAACTCGTAACATGACGACAGAAATATTCTCATTTACAGTGACAAAGAAGCCAAAAAAATTGTGAATAGGAATTTACTGAGAACGCGTCACAACAACAGGTGCAGCAGCAATTGCAGAGACACTCCAGCTTGTATCAGGCTTAACGTCAAACAGAATTTCATTATTGATCTCAACAGTTTGAAGTCCCACCGATAACAGCTTCTTTTGTTCTAATATCAGGAAGCAAATTACTGGGATTGCATCATCAGTTGCCAAAAAGACCTGTAATATATTAAGGCACTTGTGAAAAATCAATAAGAAGAGTAAAGACTTTAGTAACAGAGCCCACAAATCTTTCTCCCATTCACAGTAAACAAACAACAATGAAAATACAAAATTACAATATTCATATATTTGAAAGAAAACACATTCCACAAAAGGAACTCGAAAATAAAAAGAGCAAACTCAGCACTGATAGCACAAGCAGCTTAAGGCTGAGGGGATTACAGATCTCAAGTTCGAGCACCATGATGGGGAAGGGATTTAGCCATGGCCCCAAAGCCCGAGCCTTCTTGAATAACAAAGCATTTTAAAGAACAAGAATTTTCAGAACGGCCACATATCTATAAGACTGTATATGCCCAAGCAAAAGTGCTTTATGTTGGCGGTGTTTTAGAATGTTCAGAGAACAGCTATAATGAGCAAGCGATCCTATCCAAGATAGCTGAGAGGTCTAAAATTGTGCATTCAGTGAGCATCGCTAAGGTAGAGTTTCTCAAAACATTTACGAGAAAATCTATTAAGTCTTGATTTGGTTAGCAGCAGCACATAGCTATGGAAAACTAACCACATGTTAAAAAGAGATCCTAAAACTTGTCAGCCTACCAAAATACGTAAATAATCTTCTTCAAAGGAAGATAACACGACCAACAACGAAAACATCCTATAGAGTTGTCACCTTAGACGCAGCTTTCTTAGCACCTTTGGCTTGCCATATTCTGCGAAAAGATACTCGCTTTGGGATAACAGCATCCGGAACAATGCCGCTTGAACACGAAGCAGAAGCTTCAACGTTCGAATCAATAAATTCGGCTGCCCACACAGAATGTTGCAGCTTGCCTGAAAAACCCAAGACAGAGTACTTCGATGAAAAATAAGAAGAGCATGTGGCAAGCTCAGTCTGACCGGAGAAGAAAATGACAAACCTTTATTATAAGAGGTCATAAGAGGAAGACAGTCACTTGTCCAAATTGTTCTCTCATCATAGTCCTTCATTATGTTCATTTTTCCCCTCTCTTCTATATAGGTTGGCTGAAAAGTTACTTGGATGAGTTACCAGATGCAAAATATAACAAACATTGCATAACCAGAAAAAAAGCTATGTGCTGTTGCGATAACAAAAAAGAAATAATTCCGATCTTGAATTAAAAAAAAAAAAAATACTGGCATGAAGAAGGAATATCTAAATGAATGAGATCATTTACCCCAGGCTCCTCTAAAGGATCTCTTAGTATCAGATGAGAAGACATGTAAGACATGTCTCTTTTGCTAGTGAGGTCATGTGTGACTGGGGAATGGAAGTTCTGTGGTGAAATATTCCCCATTTCTTTTCTTTGGCGCAGCATCTCACGAGAACCAAGGGTGGGGCTAGCAGAAGAAAATGGAGCATATGAGGATGGATTCATTTCAGCAGTTTGCTGAAGAAGTAGACCAAATGGTAGAGGCCATATTGATATGACAGTACGTGGAAGTGGAACAGATACAACTTCGCCTGTCGCCCACAATGCCAAAGATAGAAAAGTAAATACCTCAGCATTTTATACAGATCTAGCCAATAAGTAATAAGTACAATATTAAGAGCCAGAGGAAAGGAAGGAAACTAACAGCGGCTAAAGTTAACTAATCTACTAGAACTTTAGAAAAATGATCAATGCACAGAAAGCTGCATGAAATCTATTTCACTTGATCCGACTCCATCATTTTTCATCCGTAATTACACAATGTCAAGTGAATCAAGCACGGTGAAGGATCAAAACATCTATGAGCTACAATATGGGACTGTTATTTCGTTAGAAGCAAAACAATATAAGAATCCATTAGGTATCATGAAAAGGAAGATAGGAGGGTAAATATAATAGTTCAGATGTATGTAGCCACACTCACCTGACGTGTTGTATATTGTTAAACAACCAATTTGTAAGACACAAAGAAATGCTTCTGCCCCTCGACCCAGGTGACTCCAGCATGCCTATAGCATTAAACAAAAAATTGTACCGCATCAAACTAATGGGAAATAATTTTTTTAGCCTTTTAATTAATTCAGTGAGGAACAAACAGAATAGCTTCACAAAAAAAAAAAGAATCTAACGCATTCACTAATACAAAAGAATGCATGGCTGAGGCACACCTAGTTATTTATTTACTTAAAATTGTCACGAACAAGATTCCATGAATTTTCAAACGAAAAAACATTGGAGACAAAGATTCAAACTTCTTATGGAAATTACCTTGATGATGGCAGAAGACAAGGTAAACCGCTTGAGCACGCGAGAACCGCTTGTCCAGATTATGCTATCAACAAATCAGAATTTCATCGTTTAAAACAGATGCAATCAGAAAGTCAGCCAGATACGTTATATCAAATACCTTAGCTTCAACCTAAGCATAGTCCTACAGACATTAAGGAATAAAGTGACATAATGGAAAACACATTCTTAGCGCAAATGGTGAATTCACGGAGTGGTGCATTGTAAAAATAGAGTAATCAGCAAATTGTAGACACAGCCTAAAGTCAAATCTAATGAAATCCCGCCAATCCAAAACTGTAAGATGATACCCTTCTTACCGGTTGTCTCGGATGAAGAGCTCATGCTCTCTCTGCCGATAGAAGTTACCATCATTGCCATCAGCATCGTATTGCTGGCCGGTGAGCTCAGGATCGAATAGAAAATACTGGTACGGGTCAGCAACATTATCGTCTGGAGGTTTATCGTCGGTAGCTTCGGCGATTAGACCGAAAGGTTTGAACTTTCCGAGGACGGTAAGTTGGCGAACCCCTGGAGACATTTATTATCCGAAGAGCAGTGCGAATGGAGACTGAAGAAGTTGAACTGCACTATCCCGCTCTTTCCCCGTTGTCTTGGTGCTTAAAACCTAGTCTTTTACTCAAATTTCATTTCTCTTAAACCTGCTGGTCTCAGCTTTACGGACATCCCTGTTAAAGGGTCGAAACCGTGAACCGTGTTAACAAAAAAAACTAAGTGAGAGAGAGACAAAGGGATAAAAAAAAGAAGTGAGAAAGAAGAATCATCACTTACTTGTCATTCGAACCAGGAAGAGGTCACAACGTTTCAGACGACTTCTCTGAACTGAACAGCAGAGAGAGAGAGAGAGGTCAAAGTAGCAACGAGAGGTAACTCAGGAAAATCATCGAAAATCGGAAGATTTTGCCCAGTGAAAGAGTGCTGGTCTTAGAGGAATATAATCAAACACTTGCTGTGCAGGATGCAAGGAAATCTAGATTAGAACTACGGGTTTAAGGAAAAAGAGTTAAAATGGGTAAAGAAGTCTCTAATAATAATAATAATATTGAAGGCCCAAAATGAAGAGGAAAAAAAAAACATTCCCACCTATTTGATTATGACCATTGATAACTTTTCTCCTTAACTAAACGAGTTTTAGAGAAACAGAGATTGTCGGTTTAAAGATCAAATGAAAAAAGAGATTAGTCAGAAGAAAAAGGCAAAATCGCCGTTGGGACCAACTCTCTTTCTCTCTCACATACGGTCGCTGACGTCACCGCCGGTCATCAATGTCAGGCCAATTATCTCCTTCTCTTTTCCTTCCGATTCTCATGCCTCTCCAACTTTTTCTTGTTGTCTGTTCATGTTCAATCTTATCCGACGCCGTGTTCTCCTCCGGTGCGCACGTTAGCAGCATCACTCCTCCTCGCGAATGGAGACGACAACGCCTCCGCCGGCGACGCGGTCAAAGCCTCACCAACACCATTTGAGTGGGTCCCATCGTCCGCCGCCGGGACGAGAAGACTGGTGGAGCGAGGACGCGACGGCGACGCTGATCCAAGCCTGGGGGCACCGTTACCTCAAGCTCAATTTCGGGAATCTCCGGCAGATTGACTGGAAGGAAGTCGCCGACGCCGTGAACTCGACCCACGGTAACGGTCGTCCTAAGAGCGACGTCCAGTGTAAGAACCGGATCGATACACTGAAGAAGAAGTACAAGACGGAGAAAGCCAAGCTCTCGCCGTCGGCTTGGCGCTTCTTTGACCGCAGCCAAGTCTGCTAGAAGAAGCTCTCTTGACGATGCGATGATGGTGACTGGGGATTCGTCGCCAGTAAGCATCCTCGTGTGGAAGAGGTAGATGATCTGGGCATGGAACTAACTAGAGCAATTCTCAAGTTCGGAGAAGCTTATGAGAGAATCGAAGGTAGGAAGCAGAAGATGATGATTGAATTGGAGAAGCAAAGAATGCAAGTTGCCAAGGAGCTTGAGTTACAACGAATGAACATGTTAGTGGAGATGCAATTAGAGCTGGAGAAATCAAAGCACCGGAAACGTTGAGCTGTCTCAGGTAACAACTCCATGTTCTCTCCTCAGTAACATTGGGTTTTGCCTCGCATTTTGTGTGCAAATTTCATCTTCTGTGATCCACCTCTTATGGAGACTATGGGATCTTGCTCATTCAAGTTAATACTGGCTTAGGTGGAAAGTAACTTGGAGGTCTCAAACAATGTTATACCTTTTTGTTAAATGGAAAAGTTTAGTTGCTCTCTGCTTTTGAAGATATTTCAATGTTCCAGCAAGAAAAAATGTCTAGCTTCTTTAACTTCTTTAGTTTTGTGGAATGTTGAACTGTGTGGAGATGGAACCGGTTGAAAGTGAACATCAAGTCATAGAAATTGGGAAATGTATCAATGTTCCTTATTTTTTCTAACATTCTTACTCAAGTTTCCACTGTCCTTGTTGTACAGGCAAGAAAATTGTAGATTTAGTTTGCTGAAGCATGAAAAGCAAAGCAAGGGAGGAAATACTAGAATCTGAAGCTCTTTGAGAAATTGGAGGGGGGCTTGTTACTGTTTCTAATCTCTAGGATAAAAGTTAGACAGGATGTCTTCTTTTGTTTACCTCCTATTTGCTAGCCTCGTAGGGTACATTGTTGTAATTGAGCAGATAACTCTCTAGGTATCACTGCCAGTGATCTACTCTTTGTCAAGTGTCAATGTATGTATGATAATGGTTTGTGACCTTGTGAACTGAAACCAAGCGCTCCTAAGACGGTTAATCTCTCAATTACTTATTTTTATTGGCTTTAAGCTGCTTAGTAACTCCAGTATTTTTCTTAAAAAAAATTGTATACTTCTCTAAAGGTTCTGATATTTTTTTCTGGTAATCGAATTCGGAGTCATATCACATTTCTGTTTTTCGTTCCCGACTAATTCTAATCAAATTAAATAACACGTATCATTCACGTTAATAACTTATCAAGAAAATTCCAAACCGGCTAAAAAGCCACTCTTTTTTCTTCTTCCCTCCCAAGAACAGAATCCTTGAATATCCATCCATCCGCACATCATACAGTCAAAATTTCCCAGTTTCAGTTCCAAACAACGAACTAGATACTCAAGTTTCTGGATATTAGAAAAAAGATTCGAACAAGACACTGCGAGCAACGATTACGAATTCATCAAAGGTGGCATTAAGATGATGTTGAGAATGTCAGGAAAAACCCAGACTTTGCTCGATCGTGTTCTTGTTTCTTCAGTATGTGGCAGTAGTTGAGCTGGCATAAGAAGTAAAATAACAGAAGAACAATCAATCTCTGTTAAAATTGTTGCGATTTTTTTTATGATTCCTGAGGAGAAGAGAGAAGAAGCAAGAGAACTAACTAACCTCCATGCGAAATAGACTAGTTGGAACCACGATTCCTGCACCTACTGAGCTTCTGAATGTCTCCAGGAACTTTGGAGCAGTGAAGTTCCGATACTTGTTCTCTGATAACTCCGCCATATTGCCTGTACATGCAAACACATGCCCGTGGATTCCTCTGTCTCTGAACCATTTCAAAGGGAAATCAAAAGAAAGGTCTGCAAACGCAGTGACCGCAACATCCCCTCCCACGAAATCCCTCTCATATGTGTCACCACTCTGATCGTCTTGTACTTCCCTCCTTGGCTCATTAGGACCCAATCCCCTGGTCTTAAATCCCCATAACGCAGAAGGTCCCCCCAAAGAACACACAGGTGATATGTTTCCACCCAAGAAGAACCTCTCCGGCACATAAGACGCTCTGCTCTTGTATCCGCTTCCCCATGGAAATGTGATTCCCCCAGATACCCCAAAGTTCAGAGCAGCACGGTAATACCCGAGTGGAACAGCATAACGAAGATCCATCTCCTAACAAGACGCAACAAAAACGTTCAGCATGAAGTATGGCAAGCAGAAAAGAATCACAGATGTTATCAAAGGGCTAACCAATCTTTTCATTTACTGCCACAAAAAGCAACAAGTTCCAGAGTTACTTGGGAAGTTAAAGTTATAGATGAATCATGAATGGTGCAAAAGCCGATATGAGGAACTAGCTGCCATGGAAGTTCCCTAAGTAACAGGTCTGTGCTATAACTTTCAACAGTGTAAAATGGGTTCATGTATATGTTGGTAACAAGAATGAAGCAACCCAAACCTGGCGCAAGAACCGAAGTGTTCGACTATCAGGCGCAAGACCACCAATTTGAGAAGTGGAGATGAAAGAGTACCCTCGTGTTGGCCTGAAGGATGAGTTTCTCTGGTCAACTCTGAAAGTGTACTTGAGAGCAGAGACCAAATTATGCCCTAGCTGTCTCCTTATTGATCTTGATGCCATTTGCGATGGATCTATCAGGTTACGCCATGCAATAGTATAGGCCAGATCATGATACTTGCTTGAGACAAGCCCGAGGGAAAGACCAAGAGTTCGTTCTTTATAAGAGGAAAACTTAAGCCAATCTTGTGTAGAGAGGTAAACACGCGACGTAAATGGTGTAGGACGCCCTCTGAACCTTGGCAAATACATCCCCAAGCCAACCTCTGCAGAGTTGTCACAGCCATAGGCAAGAGACCCGTCCCAGATATCTCCATAGCCAAAAATATTCTTGTACTTCAAAGAGCCTTCAAGGACTGATGATCTAGCCTACAAGAGAGAAATGCACGAGTAAATATATCTACTCCAGATTATCAATTCCAATTATAATTACTCAGAATCAGTGACACCTTCACGAAGCAACATATCCAACTCTATTCAACAATCAATGGATTCACCTAATTCTTCCACGCAAAGACTAAATTCCATTGAAGTAAGAAAATGAAACTGATACCTCTGCTTTAGTTACGGCTCCGAGTTGGGCGGTGAGAGGGCTTTCGGTCTCGACAACATTGATTACCACATTGGTGGTACCAGGAAGCTCGGGAGGGCCACGATCGAGTGTAATCTTGACTGAATCGAAGATATCAAGCGCTTCGAGATTGTAATTGGCAATCTTAGAGGCTTTGATAAGCTCTTGCAAAGTGGTTGCTTGCCTCACAACACCCACCTCCGCCTCGATCACGTGGTCCTTCGTCTTCTCGTTTCCATTGACGATCACGTCGTGAACACGCACCGGAACAGGAGCTGCTCCCATACGACGGAACAGAGACTCCGCCCTGCTCCTAGTCGCAGCAGCATCTTCACGCGTTTGAGGTTTCGACGCTAAAGAGTTGTCATCGTCTTCTCCCTCGTACTCTTCCTCTTCTTCTCCGTCACCGTTAATGTCTTCGAGTTCTTCTCTTTCTTCATCTTCAGGTTCGAGATTGTGGGTCGAAAGATTCGGGTCGGGTTTATCCGCCGGATTCGCCATGAGAAGAAGAAGAAATTGACTGAGAGATAAGTGGTTTCGGCAAATCGGCGAATCAATTTGACGGCTCGTCCGAAAAGCGTTTACATTTCTGCAAATCCCTTGCTTAGCCGGTTTACTGGTTAGCCGATTAGCCGGTTTAGGCAGTTAGCTGATCAGGCAGCCCGGCGGGACCCAGATGAGCCTCTTTTTATCTCAGAAGGTTTTAAAATGAAAAGGAGGAACCTTTTCAAATTCAATATCCCTCTCGCCTTGTCTATAGCTTTCTTCAATTAGGAGAATACAGAAGAAGTAAAGGGAGATTGGGAGAACAAAAATGGCGAAGAACGAAAACGGCTACGAGAACTTGTTGGCTTCACTGATCGTCGACATCAAATCATACTCGGGAAAAGACCATCTTCTTCCCTGGATCCGGTAATCGCGACTCTCTGTTTCACTCTGTGCCACCATTTGTGTCGACGGGTCTGAAGCATCTATAAGTTTCCATAGAAATCTAATTAATTGAATATTTTTTTGCATTGATGTGTATATCTTGTGTTTCTTGGGTCAATCTGAAACAGAGGTGTTAAGAAGATGAAAGAGAGCTTGCCGCCTCAGATATTGAACGAGAAGCTGCCGCGGTTTCTGCAGAAATGTGCACAGTCATTTGAATCTGATAAGAGATACCGAAACGATTCTAGATATATTCGTGTTTGGTTGCAGCTGGTAATGAACATTTACCCCTTGATTTACCACTTACTTGACTTGGTTGGAATTTTTTTTTTTTTTTTTTTTTGTGTTTGATAAGTGTAACTGAAGTCATATGGATGATCTCGTTACTAACCTGGCTTCTAAAAATCAAAAATTTAAAGGTATTAGAACCGAGATATGCCCAGCTTTGTACTTACTAAGTAACCAAAAGAGAACTAAGATGGATTTTAATGGTTTGGAGCTGTATTCTGGATGATTTTTCAGCATATATAATTTCTTGAAGTAGATGTTGATTAGTGAACTTGTGGGTTTTAATGGGTGATTATGAATTTTGTGGCTAGATGGACTTTGTAGAAGATCCAAAAGCTCTCCTAAGAACTATGGAAGCAAAAAGTATAGGGACCAAGAGGTCACTGTTCTACCAGGCATATGCTCTCCATTATGAAAAGGTGAAGAGATTCGAGGAGGCTGAGAAAATGTACCGTCTTGGGGTGCAAAAGTAAGTACTCATGGTGAACAAACAGATGCAATAAATTCTCTGTTTCTCTCCTTTATATAGAGACTCTGATGACTTCTTTTCATGATCATTCCTGGTATCCATCCGCCTATATGATATGCTACAAAATCTACTACACTCAATTATTTATGTGGATATGAGGAATGTAATGATGACAACTTTGAGCTTGCATATTTTATATGTTGAAGGCATGGTTCAAATAGATTGACTGTGTACCTCCCTTGTGCCAGCCTTGCAGAACCCATGGATGAGTTACAGAAATCATACTTGCAGTTCCTTAGTCGCATGGAGAGGCACAAAAAGAAAAAGACACAGGTAGTCTGTTTCTCTAGTTTGATTGTTCCGCTTGTATAATCTTGCAAGTTCTGCAGATGTCTGAACTTATGTTTCCTCTTGCAGCGTCATGAGTCTGAAAAGCACCAGAAGGTTGAGAGGTTACAAAAGGAGCCTGGATTGGCCAAAAATGATGATACGCCAGTGCTGAATTTTGTTGATAAAGCCATTGTAGGAAAGCCTGAAGCAGAAAATGCTTGCCATCACGGTTTGGTGGATCCCACAATCAACTTGAAGGAAGCCATGAATGCAATCAACAACATGTTCAAAGAGCCTATAGAAACTGCTCCACTTCAGAGAAGATCACACAAAAGCCAAGGCAAAGAAAATCAAGGCTGCGACAATGGATTTGAAGTTTTCGTGGACGAGAATCTCGAATGTGAAACAGGTGCAAGAGGAAAAGCAAAGACTGGTACTACTCAGGGATCCCAGCCTGACCAAGAGTCCTTTGAGATATTCATCGATGATGAAAACGATGATGAAACTACGGATGAAAATGATGTGGCCGGAAAAGGTTTCGTCTTTCTCCAGCCAAGAGACCATTCACCTGAAACCTCTGAAGAATCAGACAGAAACAGTCCTCCTCGAGCTAGATTCAGAGAAGACACAGTTGTCCATAGGTTTGTTGGTTCAACCATCTCCGATGAGCCAGCCGTTGAAAATGTCTGCCACCATGGCCTTGTAGACCCTACAGTCAACCTAAAGGAAGCCATGGAGGACATAAACAACATGTTTGGTGAACCCATAGATTTTGTTAGACCCAACCGCTCCAAAAACAGAGGAAAAGCAGTAGAAGAGAAGAAACCAGATCCTGCTGCAGGTTTCTCAATACTTGAGGATGATGATGATGATGATGATGATGATGAAGAAGCTGAGCAAGAACATCAAGGGAATACCCGGCTCTCTCAAATATCGCCTACAAAATCAAACGAGCGTGATCTATTTGAGCCAACAGTGTGCACAAAAGTAGCCTTGGATGAGATCAACAAATTGTTCGCAATGCCAATGGACTTCTAAGCAACTAGGTATTTGATTCCTCTCTGTTTGGCTCTTATGAAAACACGTAAAGTATGCTTAGGAGTAGGCAAAGTTTGTGGTTTGCATTCCTGCTTTAATACCTCTCTGTTGTGTAATGGTGTGAACTCCTTATTGTTGTTTTAGCTTGCAAAGATATTTGTGTCTTAAATTTTAAGAAATGATTGATCAGGTTATAATGTTGATATGACCGATGATATTATAGATCTAAAACTGAGTAAACTCGATACAAACGAGTCAGAAGAGTCCCATAACAATATTACTCAACACGGAACTCATGTTACAAACAATTGACAAAACCAAAAGAAAAAGAGACGAACCAACTCAATAACATTTTCTTATATATTTAGTATACAATGATCTTCAAAAACATAAACCCGAATCAGTAAGCAGGCGGTGCAGTCGCGGGGCAATGGTCTGGACGGAAGGCCAATGGACCAGCGGCGTAAATCACAGCCTCGTAGTTCGTCCACTTGAGCCTCTTCTCTTCATACCGGAGCGAAGCACCATCGAGAGCATTGTTAATGTTGGAGAAGAGATTGCAGTCTTCACGAGGAGACGAAACGAGCTTGGCACGGCAAGCGTGAAGAGGATGGTCCAAGAAATGTGGAGTCATTTTCAAACCTTTGAGCTCACCGTAGAAATGGCCGTAGGAATCAGTCTGAAAGACTTTGTAGAAGCTCACTTGTTGCTTGTGGTTCTTGCAAATGATGCTGATTTTAGCTCCGGCTATGGCTTCTGCTCCGGCCAACGACCATGATCCGTATTTGTCGCAGGTTTGGCAATACACCATTCCTTCCACCGCCGCTTCCACAGTTTTCACGGCGGGGTATGCGGTGGTTGGAGGCGGAGGAGAGTAACCATTGGCCAAAGTCGACGCTGCAATGAGGATGACGAGAACGGAGAAGGACAAGGCTCGTGGGTCCATGTTTCTTGTTGTACCTTTTATGCACTCTGTTTCTTGAACTTCTTCTTAAATGTGTAATTCAGGGGAGAGGAGAAATATACGTATATATAGAAACATCTAAAGAACTGATATTTTTATAATATTTGCGTAAATAATTTATTTATTTTGTAAACCGACATCTGTTGAGAATTGTCAATTGTATGAGACGTGAGTGCGACTAATTAAGGAGATTTACATGTCTTGTTATGAAATGGAAGCAATTGTTGCTTATTACGTGGCTGCCATTTTCTTTGTCAACGGTGTAAATGTTAAATTATTGTTTGCCGTATCTCTAATCGTATTTCTAAAGGGACGATGAATATATAATAACCGGGTAAGAAATTGAATATATAAACCGGAAAAAAATCGTAGAGTATAATTACATGTGTATCGGACGAAGCTGCCGTCTGAAGTAGTGATAAGTAATAACCAAAGGACCAAACCAAACAAAGGAATTTAGTGAAACCATGATTGCTCAGAAACGCTAGTCTAGTCGTTATGATTTTAAAAATCTATGGGCTATCTCTCTCTCTTTCTCCTTAAATATGATTAGCAAAAAAAACAACTCAGGAACAACCTTTTCTAATTTAGAGCTCGAACCTTACATATTGGGTCCTCTTGCAATGAGGATGTCCCCATAAGGCTGTGTTTGGTCCACCTTTATCATTCCACGAGTCGCTAACACTGGAAATAAATAAGATAGAAAAAATCATTGTTACTCAGATTTTTCAGTTATGCGTCCTGTAAGTTTAAGTGATGGAACTAGAGAGGTAGTTATAAAGTACCACAGGACTGGTAGAAGAGTTGAGCTGCAGCGTTTCTGTGCATTCCAAAAGCGAGCTTGTTAAGAGATTCCACTTGAGCAGCTCCAGGTGTTTCAAAGTGTGTCTTGAGCTGACTGTGTTTGGTTTTTTACATCTCATCATTGTCACTCAATATATAGATTTTTCAAATAACAGTGAATCTCTTACCTTTTGATGCTGTCTGTTATCTTCTCTTCTGAGTGAGTAGTCACTGGCCTTTGAGTCTGTGTAGGTCCAGTTTCAACTAGTATTTCTGTGAAAGAGATTGCATAGACAGAAAGCCATGTTTAAGGTTTGTAAGATGATGTTTTTGATCAAGAGACAATGGGAAAAAATTTACCGTTGTCTGCTGTGAAACCCTTTTCAGGTGCCATTGTAAACTGAAAGTCATCATACTCACGGTGCTCCCACGGTCTGTCTTCCGCTACTGGTTCCAGTCCTCTTCTTGGTGAGGAATGCGCCCTTTTCCTATTGGACCTGCGACTGTTATAGTAACCGGAAGAAGAATTAATGATCCTCTTCCTATGGAAAACCTCTTTGTGCTTGCTACTGAAGTGTCAGAAATACATAGATGTTGTTCTTAACCTGTTAGAGTTAATCTCTATGTTAATCGAAGCTGCTCCACGTGCGGATGGTGTACTAGGCATGGATCTCACGTCATCTCCTGCAATTTTATCAAATAGAAAAAATATATATAAGGACACAAAACCAAGCTATATCTGATGATGAATATAAAAGGGAAGGTTTTAACCAGAATAGAATGGCGTCACGCTAATATCAGAAGCCTGGCGGGTATTATTTTCAGGCCTTGCTCGAGATCCATCCATCAAGCGTTCTATTGAAGCATCTTTCCCAGCAAGAGTGTTCCGAAGTCTTTCTGCGGGACTACCAAGATTTTGGGAGCTTGTCTCACTGCCCTGATGCTGCAAACATCCACTCTCAGTAAGAGAATATTTAATTGGGACTCTCTCTTATTGAGATACTAAACTTTTTCAGGAAAGGATATGCTTCCACGCCTTACATAGTCTGTCTGATAGTGGCTTTGCATTCTCTCCTGGACAAACCCTGGAGATTGTTCTGCGCAGAAATCAGGGCGTCGAGTTTCTGCATCTGCATTACCATATGTCAGATTCGTTTCAACATGGAGAAAACATTAGGCAACAATGATGGTTAGAAAGTGACCAGATGATGAGGTTTGAAGAGGTTGAGTGCTTTTTGACCAAAGCTCGTAAAGCTGAGGTGGGTAAGAACTGCCCATATGCTCTTCAAAGAGCATTGTAGGTGGCATATTCATACGTTTAGAAATCTCCATACTTAGGGTGATGGTTCCTCGAGCCTAACAAAAAAAAAAAAAAAAAATCTAGATGTTAGGCCAACATGAGCATCAGTCATTACATTAAAGGCCAAGGCGTTCACTAATTTTTACCTTTCTCTTTTTGCCCCCCAAGAGAATGTTAGAAGCATCCTGGAGCCATGACTGGTATTGAGGACCACCGAGAATAGTCTGCTCATAATCCATCTCTAAAGTAGCTGCCTTTCTTGCTCTCTTTTTTGCTGGCCGTGGTCTATCGTCTTCCTGCATGCAGAAAAAAAAAAAATCCAATTTCATGTCTTTTATCACGAGATGAAAGTATTCCTAGTTAGAGAAATTACCTCTCTATTTGGTATGTTTTGTTCCTCCATCTGCTCAGCAGATACATCCCTACCGTGCTCTTGTTGCTCCTGGCGCTGAGGGCTTGTGGGGTTGCCTCCTGCAGATGGCTACAAGTTAGTAAATTTGTTTCTGTTCTGTTTATGAAACTCAATGTTCTATAAATCATTGATCTTTTTGTCAAGCCTTCTACAGAAGTATATTCCCTGGTCAGATTCATGATTATTACACTAAAGGTTCGCTCAAGCCATCCTCATACAGTAACCAAATGCCACCATTATAGCATAAAAGAGTGACACAACTAATTACCTTCAGGAATGTCATGACGAGGTGGTGATGGGATGAGAGTTGGAGGTATTTCAGTGCCTTCTCTTTGACTGAAGTTCATCTGAGTTTCATCATCTCCTTCGATGTCAAATCTGAGAGATGAACAAATATTCACCAACTTTTTGCCGAAAGGAAAGAAAATAGTGGAACGCTACAAACTTCTAACTTCAACAAATTATGGAATTGGTTTACGATCTGGGAGTGCAAGACCAAAGATCGAAAATGGGATTGAAAACTAACCTTTCAAAACGATCGTACGTCTCAGTGTTAGTCTGGTATGAACCATGATACTCAAAGAGTGTAATATTGTCGGCATCAGCTGAGAATGTTATAGAAATTGACAAGCGGATTCACTTAATAAGTTATTACTATGTCGTATATTCATGAAAGCCATGTCTCAGGATGGAAACCTTGATGGAGTTGCTGTCCAAGATCTTCTTGCTCGTGGTTATCGTTAACAATGGGTTCATCTAAACGCTGCAAAGACAAAAGCCACGCAATGAATTAGTTCAACTGAAGATGCACATGAATATTCATTGGTTTATAAGGAGATGAACGCTATGATCAACTCACATTAACAGTAACATTTTTTGTGCGTGGTCCTTTTCCACAACCCATAGGTACACGTTAAATCATGAGCGATGTTCAATGATAATTTTTCAAGTTCTACAGAGAATTTTTGATACGCAGACTAAAATGAGGCAATTCAACACATGCTTGAGTTAGACCAAGTCTTCCGATGCACTTTATGCGCCAACTTATTTCCTACCATATTATCCTTCTATGGACAATGAAAAATGACCATATAAATTCCTTTTATGTCCTTTCAAGTTACTAAAATAAATGTTTCAGCAATCTACAATTTCGTCGTAATTCCAATCTAATCTCGGAGACGCAGGGAATCGGCTTGGTTACCATGGAAATATAAGTCTGCTGAAAATCCATGAAATTGGGAAATTTTGGAAGATTACGAGTCTGTTCAAAATCTCCAAAATCCGCTTCCTCGTTCTCAGACAGCGTAACAGCCTCTTTCCTGCAAAGCAAAACCCAAAACGCCAATCATATCAAGGGTTCTTATGTTTTGGATTTTCCTTCAGAATTCTTCAATCACAAACAAAAATCCAGCACGGCAATCGTTTCTACTGTTCTTCACGAGACTGTTCTATTGATTTGGGTTTTCCTTCAGAATCCTCCAATGGCATTACGACAGGAGAAAGACAAAGGAAGAAGAAGCGAAATAGTAAATACCTGGCATGGGTTTTTCCTTTAGGTAGTAAAGTGGGATCCGGAGCTGCTTTTGTGCGCCACGCTCCATTAATTTCTACCTGAGAAGATAAACAAACACGTGTGAGAACCCAGAAATCGAAGTACGGAAATATGATTTTGACGGGCAAAAAAAACAAAAGAGGATCGGAAAAAGTTTGCTTACCAGAAGGCGAGTTACGTCATCTGAAAACCAAAGGAAAACCCAGAAAAGAGCAATGTCTCATAAGTTTGGAAAAGAGGAGAGTAGAAACTGAAACCAGAATTCAAATTTAATCGAGATATGATTGAATCCGAAAATTACCGAATAGGAGCTTCACTTTCCTCTCGTAAACGATCACAACACCACCTAAGGAAGAGACAAGAGACTGAGAATCATCAAACCCAGAACGCGAAGAACTGAACAAATTAAATTCCGATTAGCTCAGTTTTAAAGAATACCCATCAAAATCCCAGAGAGTCTGAGAGCCATTGGAACCGACGGATTAAGAATCTCTTCGCTGTGGGAGAGTAGAAAATGTAAGATCAACGTCAGGACGACCCAAAAATCGAAACGGGATAAAAAAAAAATAAGACGAACAGATCTCCACTAACCAGATTTGAATGATATCGAGCTTATCTAGTTTCTTCCGATTGATCTTCGCGTGCAACGTAGCAGCCATCCTTGAAGAACGAACACCATAAACAGATAAGAAAAACAAACAAAAAACAGAGGTTGATAGATTACACTCTTTAACAATGGAAACCAGAGTGGCGATTGTAGCAATAAGAAGTGCTTGATCGGGACGAAGAAGTTCCCATAGCGAATTCAAACAACAGACGAATAAACTCCATACAGAAACAAAGCTTGCAAAATCACGAAACAATCGGAAAACGTTTCTCTGATAGAACTTGACTCACCATATCTGACCTAACGGAGTTTTTCGAGCTAGAAGCTGGTGAGAGTAAAACATTGTTCTACTTAAGAAAAACTCCAACCCAGAAAGAGGAAAAACGAAAAAAGAAGAGAGAATCAACTCGTTGCGTCTATGGAGTCTGGAGAAAACGCTGAATCAGAGAAAATATTTAGTTTTCGTATTTTTTAATGTGTAAAGCTGTCTGTATATATTTATGAACCCGCCATGAGAATAAGAAGGGAAAAGCTCTCTGTGAGTCTGTGTGATCGGAGGGAGAGGGAGCATGTCAGTAGTAATGTTGAAGATACGCGGCTGTGACGAAAGTAT
The DNA here is from genome assembly GCF_000478725.1 of Eutrema salsugineum. Classification (NCBI taxonomy): domain Eukaryota; kingdom Viridiplantae; phylum Streptophyta; class Magnoliopsida; order Brassicales; family Brassicaceae; genus Eutrema; species Eutrema salsugineum. The sequence continues at coordinate 1,580,673 of NW_006256829.1, read as the reverse complement.
TATCAGTAACCCTCTCATATTTAGACACGTACACAGCGTATAAATTAACCACAGGTGACGCTAGTATACCCTATTGAATTCCGTTACCGCAGCTGGACCCCACACTGTCACTGTCAAGCTCTCCAGCCTCAACCTTTTCTTTACACCGCCTGCCATCTTTTGAGGGAAAACTACACGTAGTTGATCCTGGAAAAATAAAACGCTCTGGTGTTTACTCACGGCTCTTGCCATCTCTCTCTCCATCGACATTAAGCTTTGCAGCGACGAGATCGGATAATCAAATGCACAGAAGATAAAAATGTCGGCGACAAACCAAAACGGCGCCGTTAAGTTCTTACTCACATTTGCTTTTCTCATTGCTACCACCGTTTCTCTTCCTTCTTCGCCAGACCGATTCCTCAAATCGGCGTTGACTTCTCTCCGATCACCGGACGAGCCCCAGGAATACGAGGAACTCAGGCGGCCCTTACCGTCCGATGGCCTCACGCCGTCGTGCTCTCATGTCCTCCTCCGCCATTCATTCGGAAACACTATCGATGGACCTCCCTATACCGCTCCATACACTCCACCTTCCGGCTGTACATCGCCGCCATGGTCCTATGTTGTGCTTGACCTACGCGCCGCCTCAAGTGGCGATCAGTACGATCGCATTTCCGGCTTGTGGCTCGGCGGGGTGGAGCTACTCCGCACCAGTACTGCAGAGCCTAATCCAACCGGAATCTTCTGGAATGTTCGGAAAGACGTCTCCAGGTACTCCTCGCTCTTCATGAGATCCGACCTAAATGTCACAATGATGCTCGAGAACATCGTCAACGATGTTTACACTGGCATTTATCATATCAATGTCACTCTCATATTTTACGAATTCAATCCTATTGAGCAAAATCCGAAGATCAGAAGCAGATTAGAGATTGCTGGATCCGATAGAAAAGACCAAACCCCTGCAGATTTGATTATTCCAGTATGTGACGGAGGAAACAGAGGGTTCTGGTTCATGATCGAGAACCCAGCAGAAACTTACTCAAAAAGAATTCAAATTCCGTCCAACACTCGTAAGATTGTGTTGGAACTATACGTTTCTTTCCATGGAAACGACGAGTTCTGGTATTCAAACCCGCCAAATTCGTACATCAGAACGAACAATCTAGCAACTGGTCGTGGCAATGGTGCATACAGAGAGGTTCTTGTGAAGATAGACGGGAGATACGTGGGATCAGAGGTGCCATTTCCGGTGATGTTTACAGGTGGAATCAATCCCTTGTTCTGGGAACCAGTTGTTGCAATTGGTGCATTCAATCTACCTTCATACGACATGGATTTGACACCATTTCTCGGGTTGCTTTTAGATGGAAAGTCTCATGAGTTTGCTCTCAGTGTCAACGATGGGATATCGTACTGGCTTGTGGACGCCAATTTGCACCTCTGGCTGGATCACGGGTCTTCGAATGTTGAAGCTGGGTCTGGGCGTTACGATAGCCCGAGTCGTCACATGGTGAGACAGGAAGAGTTTGAACAGCTCGATGGGTCTTTTAGGGTTGAAGCAGAGGTACGTAGTGAATTTGATGGGTGGGTTAAATCAAGTGAAGGTAATCTGACCACCATGGTCAAAAGCATGATCAAAGTTGGTAGCTTGGTGAGGTTTGAGAAAAACGGAGCTTACAAGAGAGTTGAGCAGAGAGTGAAGACCAAAAGGATAGTGGAGGTGACTTCTGAATCAGGCAAACCTGTGAATCGAGTTGTTCACCAGCGGACATATCCACTCACGGTGATCACTTCTACTCTTAGAGGTTTAACCAATGACAAGGATATGTATCTGCTCGTGACGAATGTTTCACACGCCTTGAACGAGAGATTTTCAGCTGGAGAAGCTTTGACCCAAGTTTTCAACAGACAGGACTCAGATGGTTGGATGGAGGTTGAAGATCACAATGTCTTGGCAGGTGAAGCAAGCACAAGACAGAGTTTCAACTACATCGATGACTTAAGCTGTTATTCACGCACCCTTGTTGCAGCCAATGGAAAGATCTCCCAAGACAGCTCATCTGATGCTTGCGCTTCGTCTTCATAACTCAACACAATGCGCAGCTGAAGATGAAACACTTGTTTTGTATAAAAGATGCTTGTATAAAAACCAATCATCCAGCAAACCAAGTTGATGCTCAAATGATTTATTTCAACGTCATAATTTATTTTCATCAACATCATAATCATTGTTACTCACGGATTCTCTCTATTATCCCATGGAATTGCAAGTTCCGAAATGGACCATAAATCAAATCAACCCACAACATAGCTTAGTGCGAAAACGTTCTACTTCAACCAGGAGGTTAGGGGAAGCATCCAGCTCCTGCCATGAACCATCTTCACCACAGGTCTGAACCACGAACCGGACTTCCTTCACATCTGATCCGACGACCATATCAGACACATAATAAGCATCAACATGAGCCGTTCCAATAAACACTTTCTCGCTTCTCGGTTCTTCCATAACCTTCCTTGGCCTGTAAGCACTTGAATTCACTTTTTCTGCATACACATTGTACCTTGTAAACACAGAATCCTCAGGATGTTTCAACCTCCATTCTAGCTTACAACTTAGGGCCCTGGAGCCGGAATCTCCCGGTACACATTGTATGTTATGAGCCTCGATTATCCACGATGACGCTGGAGGGAAAAGCTCGGTTTTTTGCTGGCACTTGATAGAGATATGCCCAAGCAATGCAAAATATTCTACTGTGTTGGTTTCTTCTGTGAGATCATCTGGTCTGTAGCAGAAGGCAGAGATTTCAGTCAGCGTGTGTCCATCCAGAACAAGGTTTGTTTCGTGCACTGTCCAATTGGATGTGGTCCGTGTTGATGTGAGAAGACATGGCAAGGACATGTCGCTGAATCTGGGGATGGATTCATTGGGCGCCATAAGTAAAGACTTTGTCTCCTGTGAAGAAGATGAAAAACGGAGCAGAATGCCTAGCACAGATCTTTCATCTGATTTGACCTGCACCAGTCCAAACACTTACATGTAAACTTGAAGTTTGAAACTATGTATATGATGAAGAAGAGGTCAAATCTTATCAATTAATCGAAATGTGATGCATCAGTGACTTACAGAGTAGGAAATCGAGATGGGGGAGCCAGAAAGCTGAAGCTGAGGTTTGAAGAGTCTTGCTGTGAAATGTGTATTCCTCTTTAGTTTTCCTCTGAAACTGACGTTCCCTCCTCCGTTATATGATGCTTCTCGACCACTACCATATTAAATTTGTGTGCTTTTATTGTCAGATGTCAAAATGAATTTCTTCCTAGGCTTTTCGAAAATCAAATATGTTAGGGTCAGAACTCACTCAACAGTGACCTGCATGATCTCTGAACTCTTGCCTTCATTGAATTCTAGGAGTGGCTGTCACGAAGAACACAACAGGAGACAAGATTAGAACAAGAATGTGACGAACAAAAATAGTTATATCGTTCTAATAAATATTAGATGTTTGCAAAAGAATCGGGAACAAGGAGTGCATATTTAACCTGCAGAGTTTGGCATGAAATGTTGTACCAAGGAGCATCTGACAATATTCGACCTCCCAGTGAAACATGGGAACCAAGGCCCTGGATAATAATAAAAAAAGAGTAAGGTAGTTTCAAAACTTACCAGAACATAGAATAATAACCAGTCATTTGCATCTCAGGAAACGAAGTACTGAGATTCAGTTTACCTGGTTGAAATCTGAGTAGAAAGGTAGGGATTCTGGATATCTTTGAACTATTCCCCAAGACTTCTCAACAAGTGACCACCATCTAAGAAAAAACAGAACACATGATGATAAGATTCACACAGTTCCTCTTTACCATCACATGGACAAATAAGTATTACTTATTTTGTGCCGTATGATAATCAGGTGGTTGCTCGGTCTCGTATACCCATCCAGGAGCAAATATTGCAGCTGACACATCGTTTCTCTTAAGCAAATCAAGAGCAATATTTGCCTACCACCATGTATAAGAATTTAACGAGACAGCTTGGATATGACAGAGACAAGCTAATACGAATGATTTTGTGAGAAGTAATATACATACCGTCCATTGGCCACCACCAAAAGATCCCCGACCAAACACATCTATTCCCATGTACACCTCATGTTTTCTATCACCGGCAATTTCAGCTGATGCTTTGGGGTAGTTCTCCTGAAAGAGATAGCCACTCAAAATCAGAATCAAAAAATATTAGAAGGAATGGGGCTGAAGAAAGTGAATGAAGTGAGAGGGCAAACCTTCCATGTATAGTTCATGAATATTCCATCGCATATATCAAAGAAAGGTTTGTTCTTTTCAGTCAATTGATCTTGCCAAGCAAGAAGACCATCAACAGTGACACTATCATACCTGCAAAGAAAAAAAATTAACTAAAAAGATCAGTATAGTCTAGAAAGAGAACACAAAAAGAGTGAGTTTGAAAAGGAAAGGCTTCAAAACACTCACCATATAACTAAACCCCCAGGTACAGATGAATGCATGAATTTTGTTAGATGGCTTACAAAAGCCTTCAAATTTGGAATTTGAACTTGATCTATTTCGTTCTCTATATTTATCTGCAAGTAAGAATTGATAAGGTCTACTTAGAAGGCAATAATAATAATCTACTTCTCAAGAGAGTTTCAGATGCTGCTTCACACGGTGAAATCATTCACAAAGATATGAAGAAGATGACTGGAATTGTAAAACAAAAACAAAGCTGTAGTAAAAACCTCACCAGCCAACCATCAAAGCCTAGAGCAGCAGCAAGTTCTGCCAAACGCTCAGCGTACATCTGCGCAGACTCCTTTGTTGCCAACAACTCTTTGCACGTAGCTTTCCCTTGGTCCCATTCTGTGATGAAAGTCCCTAATACCTTATGAAACACAAGAACAAGAGAATCATTCCTTAGAAACCAAGATCCCATTTCTAAGGACACAACTTTTCTATGCCTTTCTAACAAAGCTTCCAGGACCCAAGACATTCAAACTCGGAACCATCAATTTTCTCTCTTCAGTTAACTCAACTATGAATAATCAGACTTTGAGAAGTCAAAACATTTTCTCATCTAGATGGGGAGATCATGAGGAGGGGTTGTATATACAGAGTAAAGTAGAGTAGAGACCTTGACGCCATGTCTGTGAGCAGTGTTGGTCCAGCAAGGAGGAGGAAGAGTGACGAGAGAGTGAGAGAAGTAGACAAAAACGTCCATCAAGTACCAATTCCAGATGGCGAAACCGGTGTTGTTTCCGCATCCTTGAACCCACTTATCGTCGACGTAGCCTCCTTTCATGTCGTGACAAACCAAGAGCCTAGATCGGTCAGGCAAACGGCCGATGTTCCGTCGGAGAGAGACGGAGGAGCGGTTAAAGGAGAAATGAAATGATTGGAAGTAAGAGCGAGACTCCAAGTCTTGAAGGTTTTTGATTGGGAAGGAGATTGGTGTCGATGGCTTAGTCGGATCGAAAGGTGGAAGTGGAGCTGACATGGCTCACGACGGAGAAGGAGAGGAGTTTACAGAGAAAAGAGAATGGTTTTGCCAAATTCAAACGAGTCAACGGCAAAAGAGTGAAAGACGAAGACGAAGAAGAGCAAGAAGACACAGAGATCTTTTTTTTGTTTTTTAATTATTTTCACTGTCTCAAGTGTGTCTTTATTAATATAGAGAGCATTTACTAGCATGTGCAAGCGTGCACAGTCTACTAGGAAGATATTGACATTTGGGTGAAAACTTACTGTAAGAAATAAAACAAAATCTAGTGATGGCCATATTGCCTTTTAGCTGAAGAAACACATAGGAGAGTTCTCTATTATAAAAAAAAAAACACTGAAGCATAGTCGTCCACCTCCCCATTTCTTACTCTTACTCTCATTCTCTTGTTATCTGTATCGTTCAACAACCTCTCATTTCAATCTCCAAACAATCCATTTGCATGAAACCTCAAGCCTCCGTGCACAAATGAGCAAAAGGAACCCGATTGTATTTGCAGTAAAGAAAACCATATGACCTGTACCCTTAAGATTGCTACGACATCTAAGCCTTAATGAGGAGCAGAAATTATGTAATGCTTGTGTACAAGCAAACGGAATCAAAACCGGAAACTTAAAACTTGGAACTTTGAATCAAATTAGTTACATTTCAGCTAAAAAACCGCTAAATCAGCATTAAAGAGCTCAGAAATCATCAAAATACAAGGCGACACTATGCATAATCAGATCAGACCTGAATCAATCCGTCTTTGGATCCGGCATGGAGAACAACCCAGCAGCACCAGCAGATTCCGACGACGGTGAGACTATCGGCGTACTTGAAAGAGGCGAAGAGCGGAATTCGGTCGCCATTGTGCAAACACGGACCTGATTTCGTCTCTCCGCTCTTCTCGACGAGCAAAATCTGAAGCTCAGAGAATTTGATATTTGATACTCATTTGAAAAATCTCATCTTGAAGTACTCTAGTTTTTATTTTGAGGAAACTTAAAAATACTCGTCGTTTTGGTTTGCCTAAAAACGGCATAACATGCAATATTGATGTCGTTTACTATATAAAATACTCGTTGTTTATTGATTTTAACAGAAAAGAAAAAAAAAATCCAAGTCAGAGCGTTACTCCACGCGCATGAAAAGACATATTACATTCCCATTCGCACCAAGTGCGCGTTGCGCGCGTTAGGCCTTATTTCCCAGATAGACCACGAATTTTGCTCATTTTTGGCCAAAATGAGAACAGTAGCGAGTGAGCTGCGTTTTGCTTTAGATTGGATTGTCGTTTTGGTGCTTTTTTTTGAGCAATTTTAAGCACTTAGGAGCATGTCTCCTATATTTCACAGTCCGTCAACTTAACGCTGTGATACAAAAACATTATTAACATCATTTGATATTAGGTCACCGCCCGTCAAATTAACTCCAGTGATATAAAACGTTATTAACATCATTTAATATTATATGCGTTTTGCTTGTTATTGGATTGCCGTTTCGTTTTGCAGAGAATTAGTCATCGGCCGAGATGATTATCTGGTTCGCCGGAGAAGAGAATGTCGGCTATTCTGAAATGGGCGATTGGCGGAGTTACTGAATTGCTCCGGCTCTCTTCGTCACTGAATTGCTCCGGCTCGCTTCGTCACATTTCTCCATCGCTCGAGATGTTGATGATGTGATGGGCATTTTGACATCAGATTATGGAAATGCATACGTATTTCGTTTTGACTTCTTTATTCTGGAAACTGCTTGTTATTCAATCCATCTGATTGCGTTTTTTTAAAGATTATAACAACTGTCAAGTTAATTTTGTTCCTCGAATATGCGGAGATTCACCACCAAATTTACAGACACATAGTGGATACAATCATACAGAAGGTTTATAAGGATCAAGGGTTGTATAAGTACAGGACTTGACTTGGTTTATGTAAGCACCCAAACCTTTTATTTATAGTGATACAAGGGATACCTAACTTAAGCTTATTATTACGCACGTGGATACCTAACTTCCTCATGCATGAATTATGATGCTTTACTTTTATTATTGGCTAAGCTCATTATTAAGCTTCCCCATTGAGAAATCAAGCTCAGACCATCAGTTAGTTTTCTTTTATGCAAATTTTGCTTCTTTCTTATTATTATGATCTTTTTTGGCTGAAATAAGTACTTCAAACCAGCTCTAGGGGTTTGATGTAGACAAGGATAAAGGGATTTGCACCCTTCACCTTCCTAAGAGCTGCCCAGTAAAAGAAGTTAGACGTCAAGCAAATGGCAATGTGTTAAAACAAGCTACTCTAATCCAAGCCTGAAAGGTTTCTTGCTTCTTAGAAGATTGAATCATCAGGCATCAGGCTCATCTTCTTCTTTAATCAACCCTTTCCTCCGTTTTCGCTCCAACCGATATTCTCGAGCCATCTCTTCTTCATCTTCAGCTTTTTGGATGCTTTGTCTCTGCTTTCCTGTTAACTTTCTATTTCTCGCTCTCTGTTTTCCTGATAACTTTCTCTTTCTCGACACTTTGTAAGATTCAGTAGTAGCACAAGCATCAACCACCATTTCCGAGCTTTTCTTGCCTTTCTCACTTTTCTCTTTCTGCTGTTTCTCTTTCCTTGCTTTCTCTAACTTTTGCTGTCTTTGTTTCTCCCGAGATTTGTCCCTGCGTTTATTCAAAAACAATTCGGATTTAGAGAATTGGCTACTCTTCGTCTCAGAGAGCAAATGATTCATGACAACACTACACCTAAGGAGGGACAAAGACTTCAGGCTACAGAAAAATTGTTTCCTCTGAATTTAAACCAGGTCTTTACGAGTAGAGATATGTAAAAGACATTCATTTTACCAAAATGTAACATTTTTTAGAAAACAGAGGATGGACATGAGTGTTTTAACGATTTTGGAAAAAAAAACCTACTTGAATTTGATGTCCTCAAAGTTGACGCCTTCAACGGGTGTGAAACCCTCAGTGGAAAGTCTGTGCTGTCTAACTTCAGACATTGAAGGAAGATACAAGAGGCCATACCCCATGCCTAACTTTCCGATTTCAAGCTCTCTCCATCTGTGTAGTTAGGGGAAATAAATAGAAACTTTTGAATTACAAAAGTTATAAGAGCGAGATGTATATTGGCAAACCAGAAAAAGATGACTGAGCCTCATGAAAAAACCTGAAAATGTCAAAGCATTTATGCTCCTTGTAAGCACGGACAAAGGAAACAAATGCCTTTAATCCCTTCTCCAACACTGCTCGGTCCTTCATGGCAGCTGAACGCATCTGAAGACATTGTAGCAATTACTAAACCATCTTGTGAGAGAGAGAGAGAGAGAGAGAGAGAGAGAGAGAGAGAAAGAGAGAGAGAGAGGTATGGAGGTTTTCTTACAATTGGGATGACATCGGATGCATTCTCAGAGCATTTTCTCTCCTGAAGAGGGACCTCTCTTTGGTCCATAAACTCTACATAGTCTTCTTCCTATAAACAAATGCAAGTGAATTCTTTTCAGCTATTGCTCGGCGATGTAACTATGGAGAACATCATGCACAAGGAAACATATTATTGCTCAAAGCTAAACCTTGGGCAGTAAGAAAACAATGGCCCTCCCTTGTCTTCCCAATCTTGCAGTTCTGCCGACCCTATGGATGAAATCATCTGGGTCTTTTGGGGGATCATACTGCATGAACATCACCAATTGCAACCTTTGAATCCCAAATTTTTTTGCAACAAAGACGGCAAAGCAATGGAAACAAACATTATCTAATCTACCTGAACTATGCAATCGATGCCTGGAATATCAAGTCCACGTGCAGCGATATCTGTGCACAAAAGGACACCGCTTGATGCTTCTGAGAACGAAGATAATGCCCTGTCTCTAGCATTCTGAAGTGTAAAGTATATTTCATCAGAAGCTTTCATGACAACAGGCAATGAGATGATATTGAAAATTAAAATTTATCAAGGTAGCTTACCTGCTTCATCTTCCCATGGATACGAATCAAAGACATGGACTTCAGGGTAGGAATTTGTGAAAGTACGAGTTTCCAGTAATCAACAGAAGCACGGGTCATGAAGAAACTGCAGAGATACTTGGACTATATAAGGATGCTTAATTTTATGAGTATTTTGTAAAATGTTTTAAACTTACACCATAAGCTTTTTATTTTTGTTCTCGATGAGGAGATCCACTAGTTGTGATGATTTTTTATCTGCTTCGCATTCCAAATACTGCAGAGACAGCAAACTTGCACTCGTTGCAGAAAAAAAGAAACAATACTTTGGTACAGAAGGGCTACCAAGAGAATGGTTACGAGTAGGAGAAATCTTCAAAAATCAAGTCACAGTAATGCAGGACATATAAACAGGAAAACTTACTATCACGAAGCATATACGTATTTAAATATTGACGTTACAATACCTCAAGATGCAGACCAGAAGGCGTTTTCGAGTTTGTCAATTGCTGGGAAGACTCCGACTTCGACTCAGCTCGAACTACAACTCTCACAGGGTTCCTAAGCCCAGCCTTGGCCAGCTCTTCAACGCCTTCTGTTTGTGTAGCTGAAAAGAGGCCAGTCCTCCGTTGCTTTGGCAAGCGAGATAAAATGTCATTCACCTGCTTCTGGAACTCCGTTCCCAAAAGCCTATCTGCCTCATCTAACATAAGAATCTACACACGCGGAAAGATTCATTCACCGGTTATCGAATTACAGATTTCAACCAATTTAAAGTAACAGCCTTTCTTCAAGTTGTTTAGACAACTTAACCAGTCCAGATGTAGATTTACAACATCCATCTTGAAATGTGAGACAAAAAGAAAACTTACCTCAAGATCTCGGAAATTTAGAATCTCCATCCGTTCCATTATATCTAAAAGCCTTCCAGGCGTGCCGATCAAGAGATTGCCTCCTTTCTTTTCGATAGTCTCCATGTCAGCTTCTACCTTTCCTCGGCCTCCAACAAGCAGCACAGAGTTCACATTAGGCAAAGTCGAAACAAACGGCTGTGCCACGTTATATATCTGCGTTGATAGCTCTCTTGTTGGCGATATTATCACCCCCATAACCTGTAAATTATCCTCAATAATACGCATCGAACTTAAAACGTAAAATTAAAACTCTCAGAATCGAAACACTAAACATTGAAATTGTGAACATAAAAGACCCTTTTACATCCCCGAGTAAAACATAGGAAAAGAAAGAACTTTCAGAAGATTCACACAAAATCAAAAGTCTTAAAAGAGGCATAAGCTACTCTTGATGCTCTAAAGCGATTTCAATGCCCAAAAATCCTAATTCCCAGATTAGTCGACATTTTCTGCCAATTTTTCTGACCTGATGAGACTTCGGAGGGTAGGAGGTGGATATACGGAGAATCTCTACGAGTGGGAGGAGGAAAGCAAGGGTTTTTCCAGAACCGGTGGCTGCGTCGACGGCAACATCCTTGCGGCTGCAGAGTTTAGGGATCGTCGCGGCCTGAACCGGAGTGCAGAACTCGAAACCGGACCTTTCAAGCACCTCGATGATATCGTCGGAGAGCGGAGGTTCGAGGTCGGAGAAACGCGTCTCCGTTAAAGCTTTGTTAATGTTCGACGATGAATCCATGACGGCCGCCGCACGCTTCTCGTTACTCACTCCCGCTTTTAGTTTTGAAGTGACCTTTTTATAATGGAGTGTGAAAACGAAACGTATCGATCGATTCGGTTTGGTTTTGTGTTGGATTTTGCCGACCCAAAATTAAATACTGAACCGGTTACCCGTTCGGTCGTTTTTTGTCCGGTTTCTTGAAAACCCCAATAATAAAATTGATGTCTTCTCTCTCTCGGCTCAACTAACAGCTATGTGATATTTAAGAAAACAAAAGTTACGGTTCTTAAGCTCTGTATTAAAATTTCTAGGAACATTAAGCCTTGAAGGTTTTGATTGGGAAGGAGATTGGAGTAGAAAAGTGGAAGTAGAACTAAGATGGCTTCGTCGTTGGATTTGGACATCACAAGATAAAAAAAGGAAAGGGAATCAGAGAGATTACAAAGAGAGACAGAGAAGTTTTTGCGAAAATTCAAAAGGATTGTATCTTCTAATCAGATTAAAAATCATCAGCTCCTGTAAGTTTTGCAAATTCATCTTCTTTAATTGACCCTTTCTTCAGCTTTTTCAGAAACCGATAATCTCGAGCCATTTCTTCTTCATCTTCGGCTGTTTGGATGGTTTGTCTCTGTTTTCCTGTTAACTTTCTCGACGCTTTGTTCGAATCAGTTGTAGCGGAAGCATCAACCGCCTTTTTCGAGAATTTCTTGCCTTTCTCTCTTTTCTCTTCTTGCCGTTTCTCTTTCCTTGCTTGTAAGTTTTGCTTTCTTTGTTTCTCCCGAGATTTGTCCCTGCGTTTATTCAAAAACAACTCGGATTTAGAGAAATGCTACTCATTTCGTCTCATCAGAGAACATATGATTCATGAAAACACTACACCAAAAGAGGGACAAAGACTTCAGGCTACGAAAACTTGTTTCCTCTAAATCTAAACCTCTAGTTGTATCTCTAAAGATTTGTATAACAAAAACTCACTTTATCAAATGTATCAACTTTTTAGTTTTTGTGGTGCCACAACGTAAAACTATGAGATGATGGATTTACTAGGCAACAAAACAGTCAAAAAACAGTACCCAAATGGCGAAAAGAGACGATCATATAAATGTAATGAGTGTTTTAGGGAATTTTGGTTGAAAAAACCTACTTGAATTTTATGTCCTCAAACTTGACGCCTTCAACGGGTGTGAAACCCTCACTGGAAAGTCTGTGTTGTTTAACTTCAGACATTGAAGGAAGATACAAGAGGCCATACCCCATTGCTAACTTTCCGATTTCAAGGCCTTTCCATCTGTAGAGGCAGGGAATAAATAGAAACTTTTGAATTAAAAAAGTTAAAAGAGCGAGAAAATATTTGGAAACAACAGAAAATCATTGAGCATCATGAACCTGAAAATATAAGAGCAGTGATGCTCCTTATAAGCACGGACAAAGGAAACAAATGCCTTTAATCCCTTCTCCAACACTGCCCGGTCCTTCATGGCTAGTGAACGTATCTGAATACATTGTAGCAATAACTAAACACTGTGACCAACAGAGACCGAGAAAGAGAGATGCATGTAAGTTTTCTTACAATCGGGATGACGTCAGATGCTTCCTCAGAGCATTTTCTCTCTTGACAAGAGACCCCTCTTCTGCGCATAAACTCTACATAGTCTTCTTCCTATACACATGCAAGGGAATTTTTTCAGCTTTTCTTGCTCTGCAGTGTAACTATGGAGAACATCATGCACAAGGGAACATATAAATTGCTCAAAGCCAAACCTTGGGCAGTAAAAAAACAATGGCCCTCCCTTGTCTTCCCAATCTTGCAGTTCTGCCGACCCTATGGTTGAACATATTTGGGTCTTGTGGGGGATCATACTGCATGATCATAAAAAAATTTCAACCTGTAAATCCTAAATTTTGCAACAACGATGGCATAATGATGGAAACAAACATTACTGAATCTACCTGAACTACGTAATCAATGCCTGGAATATCAAGTCCACGTGCAGCGACATCTGTGCACAAAAGGACACCGCTTGATGCTTCAGTAAACGAAGCTAATGCCTTGTCTCTTGCATTCTGATGTATTAAGTAGATTTCGTCAAAACCTTTAATAACAACAGGCAGTGAGATGATACGGAGAATTAAAATATCAAGGTAGTTTACCTGCTTCATATCCCCATGGATGGGGATTAAAGATATCGACTTCAGGGCAGGAATTTTTGAAAGTACGAGTCCCCAGTAATCAACGGAAGCACAGGTCATAAAGTATCTGCAGAGAAACTTAGACTATCTATAAGGATGCTTAAATTTATGAGTCTGTGTGGAATGTTTTAAACTTACACTATAAGCTTTTTATTTTCATTCTTGATGAGGAGATCTACTAGTTGTGATGATTTCTTATCTGCTTCGCATTCCAAATACTGAGGTGACAAGGAGAAACAAACCACTAAGAAATGCATAAAGTAGGGAATGCAAAGATAGACTATCCTCTTCAACAACTCTTGTTCTGCACATATGCAAGGCATGTGAATTGTGATACAGAAACTTGCAACCGTCACACACAAGCGAACTACAAGAGAATCATTTCACTACCGAACTTTTACAAGTTGTAGAAAAATGTAGAAAAATCTTCAAAAATAAGATTTAGTATTTAGTATCATGATAAATGATATTCAGGATACAACAGGAAAAATTACTACTTCAAAACATATGCATATATTAATATGTATACTGACAATGACATTATACCTCAAGGTGCAGACCAGAAGGTATTTTCGAGTTTGTTAACTGCTGGGATGGTTCCGACTTCGACTCAGCTCGAACTTCAACTCTCACAGGATTCCTAAGCCCAGCCTTGGCCAGCTCTTCAACGCCTTCTGTTTGTGTAGCTGAAAAGAGGCCAGTCCTCCGTTGCTTTGGCAAGCGAGATATAATGCTATTCACCTGCTTTTGGAATCCCATCTCCAAAAGCCTGTCTGCCTCATCTAAGACAAGAATCTACATATGCAAAAAATAGAAACACCTGGTTATCAAACTCAAGAATTCTTAACCAATCCAGATATAGATTAAAAAGTAAAAACATCCTTCTTGAAATATAGTCCCGGTAGAAGAAAACTACCTCAAGATTTCTGAAATCCAGAATCTCCATTCGTTCCATTATATCAGAGAGCCTTCCAGGCGTGCCAATCAAGAGATTGCCTCCTTCCTCTTCAATAGTCTTCATGTCAGCTTTCACCTCTCGGCCTCCAACAAGCAGCACAGAGTTCACATTAGGCAAAGTCGAAACAAACGGCTGTGCCACGTTATATATCTGCGTTGATAGCTCTCTTGTTGGCGATATTATCACCCCCATAACCTGTAATTTAATTCTCAATAATACGCATCGAACTTAAAACGTAAAACGCAGCTCACAATGACAAAACCAGGGATCGAAATTCTAACATAAAAGACCCTTTACTTTCGGGATAAAAACAGCCAAACAAAACATTTTCACTAACACTAAAAAAATCTTTAAAAGGTTCATAAATTCATATTTTTTACAGGGATTCCTAAACCAATAAAATTCCCATTGACGAGATTTTAATGCTTAAAAATCCTAATTTTCATCGGCATTTTCTGCTAATTCTCTGACCTGGTGAGGCTTCGGAGGGTAGGAGGTGGATCGACGGAGAATCTCTATGAGAGGGAGGAGGAAAGCTAGGGTTTTTCCAGAACCGGTGGCAGCGTCGACGGCAACATCCTTGTGGCGGCAGAGTAAAGGGATCGTCGCGGCCTGAACCGGAGTGCAGAACTCGAAACCGGACTTTTCAAGCACCTCGATGATATCTTCGGAGAGCGGAGGTTCGAGGTCGGAGAAACGCGTCCCCGTTAAAGCTTTGTTAGTGGTCGGCGATGAATCCATGACGGCCGCCGCTGCTTCTCGTCGCTCACTCCCGCTTTTAGCTTTGAAGTGACCTTTTTTATAAGAGACAGCAAAACGCCGCGTACTGTTCGATTCGGTTCGGTTTCGTATCGGATTTTGCAGGCCCGTAATTAAATACAGAACCGGTGACCAATCCGGTCGTTTTTAGTCCGGTTTCTCTCGGTCTCGGCCCATTTTTTCCAACTACGTACATATCTCTCCACACTTGAAATAAATCTTAAAAATGTTTACCCATCACTTAACTACCACTTCATTCAACACTTGAAATATATCATTTGTTCCAAATTAGTGATATATCATATAACACCAAGATTGATAAAGATATGTTGGGTTATAAGAAAATGGACGATGTTCCAATATCTATTGCGTTTGAGGTAGTACCTCTATGTTGTTGATTTTATGACGATTTATACGTTTCTTGTAATTTGAATGGTTGTAGAGAAGGAATATTTGGGGTGTTTGCAGAAGAAAACTGTAAGGTAATTATTAAAAAAAAAAACTGAAATCTATATATCTTTGACATCACTTTAGTTTTTCTCGTTGTATTCTTCAAAGGAAACTTAAATAAAAATAAATTAAAGTGATGTCAAGGATATATAATAAATAAAATAAATAAAAAAACTAGAAGACCGGCATAGGGGTTCGTTGTATCATATCCCACTAGGTGCAGAAAAACTAGCAAGTTGCAACGCGTTTCCAGCTAAATTATAATTGCATGTCCTTTTAGACTTTCTTACTTAAATCAAATTTTGAATCAAACGAATTAAAATAACCCACAAACAAAACAAATCCAAAAAAGAGCAGACCAAAAACTTAAGTTTTGAATATGATATAAACCACTAGCTTCGTTGGTTTTAATTAACTAACAAAACAAACCTGGAATAAATTAAGATAATCCCCACTTGATTAACCTAGTAGCCAATGAAACTCAAGTTGGTAATAGTTTAAGCACGTCTGCTTTTGCTTTAGGTCTAATAAATAAATTTACATAAATGCACATGCTGATCAGGTTTAAAAAATCTCTTCCCTGCTCTACAATCTTCATATACGATTGTTTCAATCTTAAAAATACAGTTCATCTACATTAGACCACATACACCTTTAATATATAAACTGTTAGAATAAAGAATATGTGTATGGAGAGACAATTGGATAAATATCAAGTTAATAATTTGAAAATTAATTTTATTGTATTTCGTTCCTGGCCTCTAAAATTTTGAACGCGGCTACATACATTACAGTTTATATAATGGATCTAGAAATTCGAAATATATAGTTTTTTAGAAACAGAGTAAATAGTTATCTGTACTATTAATCATAGCATTTTTAGAGACGAAGTAAATTGTATCTGTACTATTAATCATAGTTTTTTAGAGACAGAGTAAATTGTATCTGTACTATTAATCGTTTTAAGTTTCGACTATGTATAACACAGACACAAGGCACTTTTACATTCTAGAATCTAGTTGATTCCTAGTTCAGGATATTAGCTTTGAAATATATTTTCTATGTAAGAAAATTGTTTTGGACACAAGTACCAACAGAAATAGTATCGAATTATGTTCTATATACGAACTCATTTACATGTCACAAAAATGGTTAAAGAAACTATAAGCAAACACGAATCATTTTTCCTTTTTGTTCAAAAAAAAAAGTAAACCCGTTCGCAGATAATGATTTACAACACGTACAAATCAACAAAGGATTATTATGAATTCATATAACAGATTCACCTCAAAATGTTTTTATGTACCAACCCTCCAATTTCGATATTCCCAACATATATAAATCTCACAATGGAATTCTACACCAAAATATCTATTTAATTAAGAAAATAAAAAAGTACTCGGAAATTTTTTACCTTGTGATGATCGATCGAAACAACCAAACGGAAAATAAAAAAAGAAAGAAAGAAAGAAGAAAATAGATACATAATTTGCGTTTAAAGAAGAAAAAAAAAAAAAAAAAAAAAGAGGAGGTTATTGCCGGTTGGTGGTACTTCTAGCTAGAGACTGAAGATTGCACCGGACGATAGTATCGACGAAGCTAAGAGTCTCCTCCTCCGTATTTCCCGGCGGCACATCGACGATGTAAGACTCCACCACGACGGTCCCTTCATCGTCCGACGCGTGCAGTGTCGTCACCGATCTATAGTTCTTGAGCCGGTGGTCCCCACCAACGACGCTAAAGCTAATCACGTGACGCTCCTCGTCCAAGATCTCGAGCCTCTCGGTGCTCGAGACCGCAGGGAGTCCGGAGACGACCATGACTTCCCGGAGATCGCCGACGTGGAGCCCGTCGCCTTGGACGATACGGCACTGCCTGATGAAGTTCTTGTAAACCTTGGGGTTATCGAAACGGCGCACGAGGGCCCACACGGACTCGGGAGGCGCGTGGATCATCTGCACCACCGAGGAGCAGCACTGATCCGGACCCACGTCGTGCGTGTGGTGCATCGCCACGTGCTCAGGGACATGCATGCCGCGCGTGAGACACACACGTCGGATTAGACCATCGTGAGGCTGCACCGTGTGGAAGCCGCTCGGTGCGTCCGAGCCGTGTTGTAGCTGAACCGGTGATCTCATCTCTTTAATTTTCTCTTATCTCTTGATCTCTCTCTCCTTTTTTTCTTCTTCTTCTTTCTTCTCTCTCTCTCTCTCTCTCTCTCTCTCTCTAAGTGGAATCTCTGATTTCAGATGAGAAACTAATGGATTTGTATATATTTGGTTGATGAGCAAAGGAGAGAGCTTTTTTGATCTTGTTCGCTGTCGGTTGTCAAGTTGGTTTTGTTTGAGGAATTAAGAAAAGGATGATCATCTTTTAAATAATAAGATATGAACCTATTGTGTGTTTTTTTTTATATTTGGTATAAATATATTTGTAGATAGAGAGATAGAGATAGCTGGGGATGTGAAGGCTTTGTGTATGTGTATATAGACGCAGTTGTGTTTGTATATGTGACCATATGGATACATTGTACCATCTTATCTACCATAATTTTTTTCCTTAAGACCGCTTCCTTCATTTTCTATAAAATACCACCAAAATTTTCTACATAATTTACATTCTAGAATCTTCAAGGTCTAACTAGAGATATGATTCCAGTAAATAAATTATTTCTGGCAAAAGTGAATGCCAATTATCATTTTTTAATATATATCGTTACTTATAGTTAACATATTTCACTGTTATAATTAAAATACACTTATGATATACATGTTTTATTGAGTAACATCAACTGTAAAAGTATAGAAGTTATAAGAAATAACATGCAACAGTATCTCAGTTCACATAGCGAACAATTAAGATGATAAAACCATGTGACAGAATTTTACAATGTAATATAATATAAATTCTATATATATGTAACTAGAATAGAGAAAAAGTTGATTTCCTTGAAAAAAATAGGATTTTTACTAGCATCTTAATTAATATATTTTGAAATAGAAATCGCGATTTGAAATAGCATTTGGTTCTTCTACCGTATAATTAACTTTCAGAAGGAGTAACGCGCATGTGAAAATGTGGTGTCATTAATTGATTATTAATCACAGATTCATCATAGCCATGACCATATGGGTAACTTAAAACTACATACATGCATGAGCACACGTGCATGCACAGATGTTGATGGGTTTGGCATTTATGTATGTATAAGAATGTTGTATGTATATGTGGTATATATAAATGCGATCGATATATATAAGTATGGAGAGAGAAAGTTGGGAGGAAAATAGGAAGGTGAGACCTTATCAAAGAGCTTACGCCGGACGATGCAAGTGGATGTTGCCACTTGCAAACTTCTTTGGACTTAGTTTATTAGGTGGAAGATTATCCTTTCCTTTTTTTTCTCCATTTCTTTTATTAATTCTTGTTGCCATTTAAATATAATATTCTCATATAGTACAAAGGTTGTTGCATCGCGACTTTGTCTATGTGTGTATATTGTTTCTAAATAAATTTCGAATTATAATGACGACTTGGGTAATGTTACACTACATCAAGTTTCATAAATTGTAAGACATGCATTTACCATTTTTCCTAACCGGCGAAAATTTATTATGTGAATATTTACAACTAATTAAGTAATAATGTATATGGATCCATCTAATTTATAGATACGAAAAGCTATGATTATTGCGGGGTAGGAAGCTCTCTCTAAGGAGAAGACGAAGCTCTTTGGTGTTTTTTAACATAATTTTTGGTTACAAAGTAAAATAGTTCCCTCTCTTTTTATCCTTTGAAATTTTGAAAAGAAGTTGTCTCAGATAATAACTACAACAAACTTCACTGGCCCTTTTGGCTGTATTCTTTTACTCTTTTGCTCTTTAAATGGGAGACGCATTCTTTTTTTCTTCTTCAAAACATTAACAAACGTCTTTTTAAATGCAACTATTTATCCATATAAATTTTAAGCATATAAGCATATCCACAACATATGAATACACACAAATATAGACGACAAAAAAAAAAAAAAGAATACACACAAATATATGTGAGCCGACTTAAATACATCAATATACCTCTAAAGGCAAGTTTGGGATAATTTTAACTTTTAACGAATCACAAAACAATTTAATTTGTTACTGATTTTTGATCATTTATATAATAACTAAATAAGACATGTAAGAAGTGGATTAACCCAATCTATTATAATCTGTGCTTTTGTCAGTTCGTTCAATAAATTTTAGTAGCATAATTTTGTTTGTTTTTGGATAAGAATAACAACAAGTCACCTTATAAACCCACACAACTTGGTGATATCTAAAAATAAAACTACACAACTTGATAGGCTTTTTGAGTTGATGTGTTCGTAGCAAAAGTTTGATCAGGAGATACGCCAAAATCTTATAAATTTTCCCTTTCCAAAACTTATAGAAAACTTAATTTAGGTAGTCGAAAAAAAAAAAACTTAATTTAGGTAAATAATTGTCTAATATATATTTTCGAAAGAGTGATAAAGTGTGCACAGAGCCGTGTCTGAGATTTCTTTAATTACAAGCGAGAAAAAAAAATTAGTCTCTTAAATTTTTTTTTAATGCAGTTTAGCCCATAAATAATTGATAAAAATAAGAAAAAATGACAGATATGTACTTGGAAAGAATCTAATCCAAGAAACCTCTAACCAAATTTCATCTATTCACAAATCATTTGGACTAACTCAAATTCTGGAAAATTGGCCCTAAAAAAATATTTAACTCTTCTGGCCCTAAAATACATGCTTCATTAGTCTGTGGTCAGAGACGGCTCTCTGATATGTGCATTATGATCAACTACCATAGTATATCAATTAATTGGTAACGTATGCATTAGGCGAGGAGGAAAATATCAACCCAACCCAATTCAAGAACACCGAATTTGACAACTTTAACCACAACTTGATATAAATTTGATCTCTTCTTACGATCATGACAAAGCCAAGCTAACACAGTACAGTACTATACTTGTTGTTGTCATAACGCAAGTGTATACAAATAAATTTTATATTCATGGATCGTTGCTTCTTCGGTGAGTTAGGTGTCTCTGTATTGTGTGTCAAAAAAAAAAAGAAAAAAGGTATCTGTGTATTGTCTTTCATCATACATATTAATGAAAACTTTTCGAAAGAGAAAATTAACATTTACACCCAAAAAAAAAAAAATTTCGAGAGAGAACGGAAGAGCATCACGAAGCTCCATCATGTTAAAGTCATAAATATAGGCCCATAATGGTCCATTGACAATTTGACAAATACACTGAAGCCCATAAAGCTCCACTTGTGAACAATAATGTGTTCTTCTTGTTGTTGCATCACAGGAAAGACTATAACAGAACTAAAGAGACGCATGTTCTCTGTTATCATATCACTCTCTCGATAAATACAGTTCAATTTTCTCTGTTATTATATGATACTCAATACATTTCACTTCTATATATATCTTTTTTTTTAAAAGGGATCATCAGTCTTATGAGGTACTCTATACCACTAAAACTTCAATAGAGTCTCTCAACAGTCTTTGATCGGATTATTCAGGCAAAAAACAAAGGTTAAAAATATCCAACTGCATCCTTTGTTGTCTCACTTGGCCATATCCAAGAAACTCAGATCGAATAACTCATTACCGTCTTGTGCCTCGAGCTGAAGCGGTGGCAATCCATAATCAGAGTTAAGCCCTTGCAGTCCAATTTGCTGCTTCTCGAGTTCACATAATCCGCTGACAACATTGTTCCCCGGGTTCAAGCCTGTAAAAATGTCGCCATTTAAGTCCCCTAGAAGCTCAGCAACATCAAACATCTCTGAAGAGTCCCAGTGACCCTGAGC
Organism: Eutrema salsugineum; assembly: GCF_000478725.1. Taxonomy (NCBI): domain Eukaryota; kingdom Viridiplantae; phylum Streptophyta; class Magnoliopsida; order Brassicales; family Brassicaceae; genus Eutrema; species Eutrema salsugineum. The sequence goes on along the minus strand of NW_006256829.1, from coordinate 1,559,414 downwards.
CAGATCGTCAGGCCAACCGTAATCTGAAACAGAGAGCGAATCCAGCGGTTGCTGCTGGCATGTGTCTGCAACGGCTTGCTCCTTGTGCTTCTCTCTCTCCTTCAGAACCGCACTCCAATACTTATGTTCATACTCACTCAACCAATCTTTATCGGTAACACCAACGTTGGCATCTGCTTTAACGTCCTTCATTATCTCTTCTACACCACCACAGGCACCATTCTCCTCCATATGATGCATCGTCCATGCATCACTGAAGAATGGTTTGGATTCGCAATCTGCGTCCTCTGTTTTCACATGAACATCCCCAGATGGCTCAATCGTGCACACCTCAGACTGACTCGATGTACTCGTGACATCAGACACAGTGGACTCAGGGAAGTTAAGACGGGCCGATGGACCGTACATGGCTTTAGCCGCCTCGTCATAAGCAGAGGCAGCTTCTTCAGCGGTCGGGAAAGTGCCAAGCCAAAGCCTACTGCCTCGATTTGGCTCTCTAATCTCAGCGACCCATTTACCCCAAATCCTCTGCCTAACTCCTCTGAAACTACATCTACCATTATCTGGTCCTCCTTTGCCTTTCATACAACCTTTCTTCGACCCTTTTGCAGGTACTTTCCGTTTCTTGGTAGAAGCTGCTTCTACAGTATCGTTGTACTCTTTCCATATCTTAAGCCTCTCAGCTACGGTAGTACCATCGCGTCTACTTCTAGACTTCCTTTTCCTCGATGTATCGAGTTGAGTTCTATTGATGTCTCCGCTGTGATCATAAACTGCCATCTTCTCACCAGAAACAACACAATCTACAATGAACACAACACTTTAATATCAGAACACGATTCCAACCGTAAGAGAGAGAGACAATATCAACGAATCTGTGACATAGACAGACAAGTTACAACTGGTTTGTATGTATGAATCAATTTGAACTAAGTTTTTCAGTTTCGTCGACTAAAATCATAATCTGATTCTCGATCTATATGATTTCATACCAATTTACTTAGAACATCTCAGTAGTAAAATTGAGGAACTGAAATCCTAAATTGAGAACATCTAAATTTCACAGCGAAGCCTAGAGGCAAAATCGAAGACAATCACCAATCAAGACTATCCCTTTTCGAGACCAAATCAAAAAGAAATGAGAGAAATCGATCATCAATTTGTCAAGAGCCCAGAAATGAACATACCTCTTGGGGACGACAACTCAAAACCCGAAGCTCCGATTGAAATCAAATCTCTTTCTGTAATCGCCTTCTTGTTCGACTGTCAGTTGTATCTTCTCGTTAAATGGACTTGCGCGTATTTTTCTTCCTTGAATTGATCTTTTTCGCGTTTTCGCTACTGATTATGTCTCTTCTCGATTTGTCAGACAGCTTGAGCAAAATATCTATTGAGGAGAAAGGTCGAGAGATATTTATAGCCTTCTCTGGATATTTCTGATATTATTATATTTATCTGCGCTAAATAGAAGTAACGTGTCATTATCTGATTCGGACGTTTGGGCTTAGACGTCTTCCCAGTTGCCCAGTGTCCCGAATCTTCTCGAACCAGCACAAACACGCTGTTGATACGGAAAAGTAAAATATTTAAACCTTTTTATAAAGGGTTATAGATAAGATCATTAAAACTGCATCCTTTTAATAATAATTTTTTTAAAATGTCTCTTTTTTTTTTCTTTTAAGTGACGACAGCTCATTGTCGTATACCTCGTTACGTGCCTCCTGCTGTTCTTTCTCGACAATTCTCGGTTTCTGACACTTTCAAAATATAAATTTTTGATACTATCGGTGCATAATACGTATAACATTGATTTCTAGATATTAGATTAGTAATTGAATATGCATAATACTCCGATTTTTTCAAGTGTTTATGGCATATGGTACATTCTTTTACAATACTTCAAAATTACTACTACATTTTAAATCGTTTTCTTAATGGCAAAAGATTATTGTTAACTTTAAAAGGAATCAACGGCAGTTACGTTCCAATCTACATAGACAGTGTTTTTAGAAAGAAAAAATAGCGGCTATCAAGAAAATAACTTTTTTTATATAAAAAAGTGCTGATTTTGTTATATCGCAGTGTCCGTTGAAAAAAGTCACTAAACATTCAATATTACCGGCAAAAAAAGAAAGACTATTGGCAAAAAAAGAAAGACTATTGGCAAAAAGGAAAAATCATTAAATAATATTTAACGATAGACGTGTCAATGGGTGAAGCTCAAACTTGGGTGGCTTAATTTCGACGAGAGCAGGAGGGTCCATAATCATATATATTTAATAAGGGTCACTATTAATAAATAATATGGTTGCAAGATGTAAGGAGTAGCATCCTTGGCCTTTGCATGTGCGTCGTGTGTCCCTTTGTTACCGTAACCACTTCATAGGCTACGCTGTCTCTTAACGCCATTGCTGATGTTAGCCTACGCAATTGCCTACGCACTTTAAGCCCATGGGCCTTTTCAATCATCATGTATTTTCAAGCTCATTTTTTTAACCCCATTTTTTTCGTTGCACATTATGCATCTTAGCTGAGCTATTAGGTCTATGAAATGGCCCATTAATATGAAATGATGTTCGGATCACTAAGCTGTGAAAATGATATCTTGATTCACCTTGTGCTCAAAATCAATATTATTTCCTTAATTTTGCGTTTCCTTAAAACGCCAACAATCATTATGATCGACATTGAACTCATACATTATCTACGCAAACGGATTATGAGATTTATCTTCCACGAATACATTTAATCCAATACAATACCAATATCTGAATATGATCTTCTATAAAGGAATCTTCCTTTCTTTTTTCTGGATCTATAATATTTCAATAAATGGTAAGTTGATAATGATCATGATGCTGAAACTAGCAAACAGGTAAATCAAGAGGAGGAGCTTCAAGAGTCTCCAATGTTCCCACACCATTATCGACCAAAAACGCCATAGCTAGACCCCACTTGATATGAACATCTAAGTGACAATGCATCAACCACACTCCTGTTTCATCACCCAAAAAAAACAAACATTACTTATTATTCTCAGCTCAAATGTTCAATAATGGATCTTAATTAACTCTGTTAATCACCTGGATTATCCGCCACGAATCTGATAACTGCCCATCCATTAACAGGAACAGCCACGGTGTTTCTAAGTGGAGGATCAACTAGGTTAAACTTAGAAGTATCTTTCTTGGGATTAAAGTTACCAAACCCTTCAGCGACAATGTAGAAGTCGTAACCGTGAAGGTGAATCGGATGATTTTCCGATGTAACAATGCTCGTGTCCTGTAAAACAACTTGAACTCTCGATCCATACTTGAGTTTATACAGTTTAGTACCCTTAACCGGCTGAAACAGAGCCCGACTAATGTTATTTCCGGTATAATCAAATTTAACCGGCGGTTTGGCCGGGAAATCCGTCGTGAAAACGCCGGGAATTCCGTTGGAGTGTGCTTGCAAGAGCGAGAAATTCGACGGTAGGACAAACGAAACGTTGTTCATTGAAGCAGTAAACCGGGTTCCGTTTAAGCCTTGGCACCTGTTTTTGGGGAAGTTCTTGGGACAATTATCGAGACCTAAACCGATGGTGAAGACCAAATTATCGTCGATTGTTTTCGGTACGACGACGTTACGGAGAGATTTGAATTTTCTGGAGAAGGACGTCACGGTGTTCGTGTCGTTGAAGGCAGGCAAAAACGGCACGATTGGTGGAGAAGTTGTTGTCGTTTTGTTGTATTGGAGAATGGCTGTTGTTGTGGTGTTATCAAACGGTGCGTTTTGGGCGCTTTGATAAGCTCTCGCTGCTATGTAATAGCGTTTTGGTGGTTGGTCGGCAGTTAGAAGTACGTCGGTGGTTTGGCCCGGACCTAACATAAGGACCGTTGTGGTGAATGGTTTGAGGTAGGACGCGTCTGCTCCAACCACGGTTAGCTTGTGGTTTGCCACCGTGAAAAATAGCGGTTGGTTTAAAGCTGCGTTGATCACTCGTAGGAGACTTGTTTCTCCTGAATTTATCGGTACTACAACAGTCTCTGCATTTTTAAAAGTTTAATGTATTTTTAAAAAATTAAAATAACTTAATTAAGATATATCATATAGTGTTTTTTTTTCACCGTTGGTTGAGCAATTATAGAGGTCACCAGGTTGTCCATTGATTGTATAAGCATCAGATATATTCGGAGCAGCTCCGGTTTGAGTCGCTTGGTTAATTACATCAACCGGATTAGCATTCCACCATTCCCCTGATTAGACAAAAAAAAATTGCTAATAAAATTCTCGAATAATTAATTCCTTTGATGGTCGATTAGATTCAAAATTTATAGATCAAGTGAGGAAAAAATCCGGTATGGTATAGTGTATACCAAGCATGAGGGCGGTTTGGTGATCTGGTTTAGGAAAAGGAAAAGAGGAACCAGGGGTTGGCTGGATGATGAGTGCACCGTAGACGGTGGCTCGGAGCCAGGAGCTGTGAGCGTGCCACCACAGTGTCCCTTCTTGGCCTTGGATAGTAAAACGGTACGTGTAGCTCTTTCCGGGTCGGATCGGACATTGGGTCACGAATTCAGGCCCATCAGCCCATCCAGTTCTCATCTGCCTTACTCCATGCCTGTTGTTTTTTTTTTTTTCATTTTTATCATATATAAAAACAAACTTAATGATTTGGTGTATCGTGACAAAAGAATATTAAATTTCCTTCTTACGTTGAAAAAAAAAGTGTTATGTAGTGCAATTGTCAGAAAAATTTGTGGTATATTGGAATCTAATAAAATTTCTCTTTTTGTGAACTACAATAATTCTCTCAAAATATAATTTATATGTAGTGTTAAGTCTATAATGTACCAATGGATGGTGATATTGTAACGGGCACGGTTAAGGACTTTGACTTCAAGAGTGTCGCCGTTGTTGACTTCGAGTGTGGGCCCCGGAAACATTCCGTTGACGGTGATGGCGTTACGGGTCTTGCACAGCCTCTTCACCGGCGTCTCTTGTATCTAAATGATGGCACACACATATATAGAGACAAATAAAATAATGATAATTTGTTGATAATCAATATGAACATGCATTTTTAAATTTTTATTTTACGTACAACGAAGTTATGATGCTGAACTTTGGCGATAATCGTTGAAGCCGAGAAAAGGAAAAAATAGAACATAAAGAAAGAGAATGTGTGAACGGTGGTCATCGTGTAAATTTTTGTGTGATTAAGGTTTTGAGAGATATGAGAGGAGGGTTTGAGTGATTTTGAAAGAGGGAAAGATCCCTTTTATAGTGAAATTACATTCGAGTTATTATCAATTTATGTGGAGTTTGGAAGAATTAGGTTCTAATTATTCAAAAGAAAATTAAAATTACCGGTCACCAACATATTTTAGTGTCTTTATCAGTTCGTTGGCTATGTTTGTTTTTGCTTCCTTTCACACTTTTCATCGAAAGTCATGGTTTAAAATTTTTAATCAACCTCAAAAGTGTATTTAGACAAAATATGTTAGTGGACATAGGATTAGATTAAACACCTAACACATCAAGATAATTCGAGTACCAAATAAATCTCCAGATGTTAGAAATAAATGATACTAGCTAATAGTATTCCTGAAGTTTGTTTTAGTTGATAGAAACGTCGACATTAAAAAGAAAACTTTAAATTATGGAAACAGTTTAAATTTTTATTAAAAAAAAACTCCGTTTTATATGGCATAATCATGCTTTGTAAACTTGATATTCCACGCCATATAGGTTTTTATACTTGACAAACTGTTTTAACATTTTTGTTTGCCCTTTCCGAAATTGAGGAGAACCTGAGACATTGAAAGGGATAAAAGACTTAGTTGAGGGGAGTAGTTCCACCCAACACTTAGCATAACTTCAACAAAGTTTAGTAGAGTTGAACTCAAGTCCTTTCATATCACGTCTAGTGTGCTTGTGTCTCAAGCTTCTTCATTCATTTCCAAGTTTCTCTGTCTTAGCAAATAAAACGATTTTTAATCATCATCACCTCATTAATAAAAAGTCTTTGGTAACCAAATAGCAACGTGAGATATATATTAATTTTTTTTATTATACAATAAGATTAGTTATTTAGTTATACCTTCATGGGCAGTCCGAACTCCAACATGGGATAGATACTTGTTGTCTTCGTGTTAGACGAATCTCAAAATGATTAACAACGTCTCATTCTTTACTAGGAAAATGATTATTTACAATATATGTAATACGTATTAGCATAAATACATGCTTCTTTTTTTTTTTTATGTTATCGAGTTAAGATTTTTAATAAGAACACCGAATCAAAACTCGGATCTCATACTGGAGTAGGAACAACATCTAAAGTAGAAATGAAAATGCAGAATCTTCTCTTTAAAATTGAAGTTTGAACTCAAATCCCATATTCAGATGTATACTGATGAAGGGGTCATATTAGTCTAATAATCTCATTATTTCTTTTGTTTGTATATTAACAAACATACATAGGTATAGAATATGCAAGTAACTAACTGCTAATAAGGAAGTGACATTTTCCCTTGGAGTAATTTAAATCTTTCATCATGCATTTTAACCAACATTCACGATAAAGTTCTTTCTTTTTGGGGTCAAATCACGATAAACTTCAATGCTACGTTATCCCTTGGTCTCGTTATTATCTCATATTTGTCAATTTCCACAGCAAAAACAAAGTCTTCACACGAAATTAGCGAAAATATATAGCTGGTGTGACAGAGACTTTTTTGGTCGGGCACTTACAATCAAATCTCTGAGGAAAAAACATTCTAACGAAGACTTCTCTTTAAGTTACCAACACTTCCCGGATTAAATAACGAGCCTCGTTTACCGAACAAAGTTGAGGTAAATCCTGACGTTAACTTCCGAATCAATTGATCAACATTACAAGTTTACAACACGAATATTCTTGTAATAAACTATGCATGGAAAAAAAGTATATAAAATATCTTCGACCTAATCAATTAATTATGCTTCACATGGTTTTTGGTTATGGTGAAAGCAAGGTTTGTTAAGACAAACACAAGTCAACTCTGATAGTGTTTGGATCCCAAACACAAGTCTCAAACCTAATAGTAATCGAGAATCGATCATCTTCTTGCACGGCTAACGCCATTGAAAGCCTAATCGATGTCACAAGAAAATTAGCAAATAGGAGTAATGCGATAGATTGCTGACTGAATTAATCATGCTCTACAATGGAGGTAACAAAATCAGAATCTTGATTCCTGGAATTAAAACCAACAAGCTCAAATCTACATTAATTCCCCTCAATTAATTCTTAGAAAAGGACAAAATAAACGATCATAGAGATTGATCAGTTTGTGTCTATAGAGAAGAATGCTTCAGAAGCAAATTGGTTTGTGTTTGTCACATGATCAAACACGAGCCGACACAGGAGCTGAGGCGGCGGCAACTGCGGCGGATGTAGCGGCTCCGCTGAGGAAAGACAATAATCCGGTGTTCGCAGGTTCCTGTTCGTCCAAGAAGAGATCCTCCGGCACTCTAAAGGCGCCGTGTAAGCATACGACTCCGAAACCGATCATCAACGCGGATGTCAATAGAGATCCGACGCTGGTTAAGAAGACGACGACGATTGTCAAGAGTACCAAAACTCCAAGCGTCTCGCGATCTGAGAACGGACGGCCGAGAATTACCAGCGGCTGATCGGACTGACGGAAAAGGTAGAGGAAGATCCACGCGCCGAAGAGGCATAAGAGAACGAGGAGGGAGAAAGGATGCGAGAGGAGCGAGAGCGCGAGCACCAGAGAGACGATCGTCACGTAATTTACTTTGAAGTAAGAGAGATTCCTCCGAATCCGAGAATACGCGTCGGTGAGAGAATCCGGCCGCGAAATCGCGCTCCGATCTACGAGCTCTAGCCACGGCCGTCGCTGCGAAAGGCTTTGGCGGATCGATGCCGAGAGGCGCGAGAGGAAAGTGCGAAACGCCGGTGTACCGAGGGTTTGCTGAGATTGGGAACCGCCAGATTGATCTGAGATCGGTAACGTTGGCGGGTTAGCCATCAACACGGCTGCGCGTGGAGAAATAGGGAACGAAGAAGGCGCGTGGGTCGAAGACGCGTTTGATTTACGGTGATTGATCGGTCTCTTCTGAAGCAACCGGTCCGTTTCCGTGTGTTAACGTAATGATCTGATGTAAACACCCACAGGAAAGACCGCACTCTGCAACGCAGCATCTCCACCGTCCACGTGGAATGAAGCGATATTTTTATTAACAAGCCCCACAAGACAAGGCCAAACATGCGTTTACTTTAGTTGCTTTAGTCAGACTTTCCGGTTTATTTGCATTAAACCGAGTTTGGAGTTCCTTGCGGTTCAACCGTTGGGATAGTTAAGCGCCAAACAGAATTGCATGTGAGACTATTGCATAATGCATAACTTACAAACGGAATTCCTCGAAAATAAAACTGATACAATTACGTCAGCTTCTTCGATTTCACGTCTGTTAAAAAATATTTTTTAAAAACTAGAACGGATCATTAGAGAAGTGATATGCAGTAGTGAACTCCCTAGTGTTTAGCAATATCCACAGCATGTTTGACTATCAGACTTCTCATTAACACAATCATCATATAAACTTCTCATTAACACAATCATCAAACCAAATTGCTATACATTTGGAAATGAAATTTTGAAGAAAAAATATAGCTAATATAGTTTGTAATAAGCAAGCAAATGAAAACAATGTCGTTAGAGTATCTGAACATGTAAACTGAAAAAATATAACTAATATAGTTTGTAATGAGCAAGCAAACGAAAACATTGTTATTCAAATCAATAATATAAAATGTTTATAAAATTATGGATCCTGTTAATCCAAGTTGTCTTACTATTTTCTCCTTACACGCATAAGAGTCTAGCACAAACTGCAGTTCTGCTTCATCTCCATTCTTAGGAACTGTTGAGTGTGTAGCTACTGTGAACTAGTTAGGATGGAAACAGTTTAGCACACGACCAACAAAATCATTGAGCTCACCGGATTTGAAGTTGGATTTGAAGTTGTATTTAAAGCACTCGAAGCTAGCAAAAGAGACATCTTTTTTTGGAGCAACATGCGAATTTTGAGACAGCAACTCTTTCGATGGAGTTCAGTATTGCATTGGAAAAAATCAAACCAAGTACTGTTGCAGCGAGTTCATCCACTAAAAGCAGTATTTGTTATTATTAGTTTTGTACTAAATTAGAACGATGATATTATTAATTTTGTATGAATTAACATTCTTTTGTTTTAATATTGTCTATGAATTTTCTATATCATTAGATACAACTCTAAATAAATAATCTAAATTTATGTGTAAATAATTTAAAAAACCAATAGAGTACTTCGAGGAATCTGAAACATGAAAAAAAAATGAAAAAAATGAAGAAAAAAAGGAAAACAGTCGAGGAATTTGGAGGAAACAGGTTATGTTTAGATGATAAAACTAAGGTAATTTTGTAATTTCCTCATAATTGTTTGACAAAGATGACCGATGCTAGATGCTAGATGCTAGATTGCTAATGGTTAAACTTCAAAACGTCCTGGTTTGCCAAAACCAACGACCATTCTGAATTACTTTAGATAGATACTTAATGGGCCTGATTAATTGCATAATACAACGGTGCTATCCAATGAGTTTACGTGGGCTTGAGAAAACAGAATTATAATTTGATTTAAGATTTACCCAACAATACTTTAGCTCCCGTCTAGGAAGGAGATTTGTCTAGGAAGGTTGAAAGGTTGCCTTTTTTGTTCATTGTTGTAATAGGAGGAGATTTGTCTAGGAAGAAGACGAAAATGGGGAAGCAGCCGGTGAAATTGAAGGCGGTAGTTTACGCGTTATCGCCGTTTCAGCAGAAGATCATGACTGGCCTCTGGAAGGATCTGCCGGAGAAGATCCACCACAAGGTCTCTGAGAATTGGATCAGCACTATTCTCCTCCTCGCTCCCGTCGTCGGAACCTATTCGTAAGCTATCTCTTTTTTTTCCCCTCTCCTTATCAATTAGTGGATGAATCGATGGATCGATCGTCTGGTGATTCTGATGCTCTTCAATCGGGATTGTCGGACGATATGGTAGTTTTGATTAGGTTGTGGTTTATCGGACATGGCAGCACAAATGGTTTTAATGCCGAATTCGAATGGATTGATGTCGAATTAGATGCTTTTAGCTTCCTTTCCAGTGGTGACATTGAACAAATACTGTAGGAGTCGAAGATGCATTTGATACAAGTAGCTAGCTTGACAACAGCATACGGTTCACTAAAGCAAGTACTCCATAGGTTCAATAATTCAAAATTTGTTGTTTCTTCTGCGTTCTGATTCTTCTGATTGTTAAACAGATCGTTGAGTTAGTAGTGTGTTGTTTTGTCGATGATATATGTGTTGAGATAATTACAGATTTGTTTTATGTGAAAAAAGTTACATGAAATTCAGATATTGCTTCAAAGTGAATTGCAAAAGTAACTTTATCTTTCGTGATTATATCTCTCATAAACATTAGCCAACGTCTTCTTCAGAAAATCAGAATTAACTTCGCTTGTTAGTGTGCATATTTTAATGTTGACATTCATGGCTTACACACTTAAATCATTGTTCTTGTTTCCAATGCTCATGTCTTAAAGCTATCTTTTTGTTGTTGCAAATGAACGCAGGTATGCTCAATACTACCAAGAACAAGAGAAGCTGGAGCACAGGTTTTGAGCATGGACATTTTCTGATTATAAAACATCCCAATTCTTTCCTCATCTTTCATTCACCAAAATGTGGTCAAGAGGACTGTTTGTTCTTAAAACACTCTGAAATAGAAGCGGAAAAGTTGCTTCCTTTGCAGTTTTGTTGAATAACCTTTTTATATTTCATGAATAACAACACCGTGAATATTTGAATATCTATGCAGTATTGACTATTTCGAATGCAAATGCTGAAGGACGATTTAGAGTTTTTATTATAAGGCATGCATACAACAGCGACATAGCGTTTTTTTTTTTTTTTTTATCTACCGTTTTGTATTTAATTATCAGGCATTCTACAACAGAAAACCCTTGTATGGCCAAAATTGAGCAAACATATGATACATATAATCCTAACTAACTTCCTAGGGAACAGACTAATAATACTACATACTTGAGAAAAGCCATAAAGACTCTAGTTCAGATAGAGGGTCTGATTGTCTTGGTCCCATTTTACAGCAGTTTTCCTCACCTTTTGAAGAACCCTAATGACTTGTTCCTCTGTTACATTCCCAGTGACTGTCACTTTGTTGAGCTGTGTGTCCACATCGTATGTCTCTATATCTGTAATTTTCATTACGCATTATTATTTCATGAGTCATTATCCATAATCCACAGTATTACAATGTATTTACATATATATATTAATATCAATGGAAGATTATACGATTGTTACCTTCTATTTTCTTAATGGCTTTCAGTATTTTCCTGATGCACTCATCGCAATGCAAATTCACTTTCAGCTCCACAATCTGTCGATCGAGAATCTTCCATCAATTTGGTTATTTTTAATTTTCAATACAGTCGAAAAATTACTTCCTATAATTATATCACATGTGTTTATTTTATAACCGGTGTTTTTAAGTGAATTGCATCAAACATAAATCTTGAACAAGAACACTTTAGTTGCAACAACATTAGGAAGTTATGGTTTTTATTTATTTTCATACTCAATTTGAAAAGCTTAATGAAACAGAGCAAACCGGTGCAGAAGATCTCACTTACATTAGCCATGACGCAAACTCTTGTTGGGGGATAAAAACTAGTTCGTGTCGCTCAGTTACTCTGTAACTCGCTTTTTCGTGCAGAGAAACAGAGAGTATGTACGTAAAAAAAATGAAAAGGAAGGTTTTGTTGTGGAGAAACTAGAAGAAGGATCAACAACATATAAATATATATAATTTTACGTCATAAAACGACAAAAAGCGAGAAGAAGAAGATAGAAAGAATGGGATTCTTTGCGTAAAGGATGGAGAGTTTGTTAATTAGAAAGGCCTTACTGGCCTCCACTCGCATAGAAAATTGTTTTTGATTGCCGCGTTTGGTAAAAGAGGCTACTAAAGTCTTTATTTTTCTTTCATTTTTCTACAACCGTTCGTTCTAATATATTCTCATTCACCTTTTCAATCTCTTTTTTGCTAAAGGCTAAAAGAAGACAGTATTTAAACCATCTGTGTCACGTAGCTTGTACTATTGGCTATTTTGGTTACATTCGGTTCAAGTTTTTGTGAATTTTGAATCGAATTAGAATTTAGATCCGTCCATTTTTTAATTTTTCTTTTGTTTCCATTCAGATTATTGATCAAACCAGTTTGCTACCACGAGATAAAGGCAGTCCGGTTCGTAAATTTGCAAGTAAAAAAAGGTGGTCTGGTCATGTGAATTCATATTTTTGCTTACAATGGTGATGATAAATATATCATATGAATACTTGAACAGCCGGTAATGGAATAATGGGAAACATCAAAACTAAGTAACTCTGTCCAAGGCCTGATCGTGGAGCTCATTTGGTTGGATAGCTATTTCTTTACGCCTCCACCTCATGAGTTCGATCAAAGGCAGATGAGAAGAGAAAAAGTAACTCTGGCCAAGATGATATCATAAATTAAGGAAAACGAACAGCATGGTAAAACTAAGGGACGTATTCCAAATCTATGTTTTTCTTTTTTTTATAGAATCAATCTAACGTGAATCTTGGAATCTTAAATTCAGTGTTATCCCTGAACAGAATCCATTCCTACACAGAGATGCCAGCTTTCGATTCCATTTAAACCCATACATCAATCGGACATTAAAAATGTCAGGTGGTCTAATTAATTTTCATTCTACTTTTGGGGACAAAGAACTAGAGAATGACTGGCAAAACCTATAGATAGTGCAGATAGTTTTGCCACAGTTAAATAACTTCATTGCGTGGTAATAACATTGACAAAGATCATAGACTTAGCCCTTTTTTTTACCATTGAAATGACACCAACGGTTCAAATATGAATACAGCAAGAAGATTAAACCAAAGGGGAAGAGAAACTAACAAATCCAAGTCACTGGCAATTCCCGGATTACAAACATTCAAATGGTCGTCAATCTTTCTTATCATTGGAATCTGAATCGCTTGCATTATAACCTGAATAAAAAGACACCCAAACAAAGTACAAGTGAACAAATACTGAAGATTGATGATAATCTTAACATTACTGAAGATTTCACTAACTAAATTAGAGATGCAAACAAGTATATTTATTTTGTTACCTGGAGGCTTGTCACTCACTTGCCAAGCTGATGATCGAGACCTTGAAGCTTTGTTAATCCAAGCACGACCCTTCACGGATCACAATTAAAAAACACAAATAGGATTCCAAATTAGCAAAACACGAACTTTCTTAAAATCCAGACCATTAGTTAAACTCTAGTAGACCAATTAGCTACCAATCACGAAGAGAACAAACATCTTGTAGTGATAGCAAAACAAACCAAAACCCAAATTCGATGCATACAATGTACATTTGGAGACAAGAAATCAGATCCCTCTATCAACTCCAGTAGACAAAGTTCGCAACCAAGAACGAAGCCGAGGATTGCCCAACAAAAAAAAAAAAGCTAATTCGGAAGAATTCGAGAAAAAAAGGAAACCTTGTGTTCGTCTTTGGGGATACCATAGCCGCTGCAATACATCTGGCCGACCAAGACCTGCATACCAACATCGCCGGATTTAGCCTCCTTGAGAGTATCCTGAAACCACCGTCTCACGCAATCCTCGACGACCTGAGCAAGCGGAACCCGATTTGGATCCGAACACGGAGCGGGATTTGAACCCGAGTGCGATCCCGCCTTCTCCAGCTTAACCCGATTGGAGTAATCGTCGAGCTGTGACTGTCTCGTCTTCTTGACGGAGACTTTGTTCCGAGGAGGAGTGGTGGCTCTGTGGGGTCTGCTCGGATTCTCGGAGGAGACTCTTATTGCGAGTTCTGCGAATCTGACCGTACTTAGGATCGATCTTCCCATTCAACAAAATAGGGTTTGCAATTTTTTGGTTACACAGTCACACACGATCAATTAATTATTTTCTTTTTCTTTTTTCTCTCCTTTATTCTTCTTACAAAAAAAAAAAAGATTATCTAATCCGAATAAATTATACGTATGTTTTTTTTGAACCTTCTATTATATGTTTTTGACTTTTTTCTTATCAGCATTGTATTTTTACTTTCCAATAACTCCTTACATAAAAAAAACAACAAGACAACAACAAAAAACAAAAAGACAAAAAAAAAACTCTCTTACATTTACTCTTTTTCATCTTTTTTACGGTCTAGTTTTCTCTGCTTTTGGGGAAGAACATGAATTTACTTTTTTTAGTATCTTTCAAAAGCCAAAACATATTTTTAGATTGTCAGGAAAACCGAAACCAAATTGAAACTTAAATACCATTGAAAATTAGAGATACATATATAACCTCAACCATATAAACGGATCCATAATCGATCTGGTCATACAATGTTTACTACTTTCTTAAGTAGAAAAAATTGGAACCAAAATTTGATTCTAAGTTCTAACTATCTTCTCTGTGTATGAATGGAGGAAAAGGTGGACTTAGAGCTTCATCACTTTTCACTCCCAAGCAAGATTCTTCTTTCGGTTCGCTCATCAAGCTAAGAGAAGAAGAAGTAGCCATTGTCATGGCCATCTTCTTAGGCGAGCAGCTCGGATCAATCTCACTTTCTTCACGAGGCAACGGAGACACCAAAACCTCATCAATCTCTTCTCTTCTTTTGCAGAATCTATCCTCCACTACTTCATAAGAATTCGCAGTCCGTACTTCTTGAGCTAAAGAGCACCAGCAACAGCATAACCAGAGTGTACAATCAGCAATCGCGGGCCTACCACAACAGAAGTTATAACTCGGCAACTTGAATCTTTTCCTCATCTGTATTCTCCAAAAACCTCCATAGAGCAAACCAAACAAGCAAAGCGCAATTCCAGTGTATCCAAGTCCTTCCCTTACCATCTCGTTATCGATGTTTATAGCAGCCAAGTTGAATATAAAGAAAGGAGCCAAACAGAAGAGAACAAAAGTTGCAATGTGAACATACATGTTCCCAAAACCGATCCTCTCCATGTTCCAACCAAACACACAGAAAGTGCAGAACAGAGAGAGGTAAGCCAATGAAATATCTTCCCATATATCAAGAATTCCACCTCTCCATTCAGGATTACTCACATCCGTAAGAGCAAATGAATATCTTCTTTCGAGGGATAACTTGCCATTACTAACCGATCCTTCTTCCACAGACTGCACTTGATTCTCCTCGTCTCCTTGAGGATCATAATCTTTCCCTAGTGGACTAAGGATGGTGTACAAACCAGCAGCAGCAGGAGCTGCTATTGCAACAGATATGCATACAGCCACACCAATGGCGGGTCTCTCGGATCTTCTATAGCCTAAGTTAAGACCGCATAGCGCGTACTGAGCAAAACAGTTTAAGTGAAGCAAAAGTACAACAACCATCATGTGGATCCACTCGTTTGGCTTGTAAGTCCCCTTCTCGCAGTATATTTTCCTAAGTGTTGTAACATCGTCTTGCTTATATCTGCAGAGAAGCACGAGGTGGTAAAACCGTTTCGGATGTTGATACAGACACATCAGAGTGAACAATGCGTTGAGGATTTGGTTGTTAACTTCAAACCAGACATCTCTCTGCGATTTCTTGGGCAACGCACTGTTCAACATACCGGTCATAACCATGAATAGAATCGCACCAGAGACAGCAACCACAAGAATCCACAGGAAAAGAGCCATGTTAAACGGGTTTCTAAGCCAATGCTTACCCATTTTCACCAGGGAAGCCCACTCGAGTTTCCGGGAAAACACCACACTGATTCTTTCCCGGAAATTGTGGCTGCTTGAGCTGTTCACTGACCGTGAAACCTCATCTCTTTCCTCTGTCATTCTCTTGAATCTAGCAGAAGGGGAACCAAATTTCAGCAGCGTAATTCTATTAGACACATCAGGCAACGAACTCTCCGACAATCTCCTAGGTTTCACTTCACGAGATGTAGAGACATCAAGAGGACATGAAGCACTAAGTTTTTCACAACCACCATTAAATCCCTCAATCTTATCATCTGAACCCATTTTTTGTTCCAGGAAAAAGAAAAAGAAGTAAAAGCAAATCCTTTTACCGAGAAAAGCTAGTCAAAGGCATGTGCTTGGAAGCTTATAGACATTGCTAGCAAATTATGAAAACCCGTAAAGCAAAAAAATTATGAAAGCGATTAAAGGGAGAAGATTCCAATTGCGGACACATTCAAAACGAACAAAGTATTCAACTTTGACAAAAGAAGAGGGAAAGAAACCTTAATTTGTTCGAATTCGAAAATTTTAGGAGCGAATGACATGCCCAGGATTTAAAATTAGCTACAAAAAGAATTACGGATAAACCCAGAACGAAAGAGAGCCGAATTTAGAGGAGAAATTCACAGAGGAAGAGATGGCTTCGACCAAGGACCAATTAACGCAAAAGATGGTGGCCTGGAAACCGATGAGAGGAGGAATAAATTTCGCGGAGAAGGGCGTTTTCGGCTCCTGCCTTCTCAAAACAGTTAACAAATCCACCAAAATGTTAGAAATATCTCTAATTGAATTTGTGTTTTTTTATTAAAAAAAAAATTGTGTTTTTTGTCGGCAAATGAAGTTGTTTTACGTATATTTCTTTGGAATTGAAATTAATATTTATAATTAAAGCTGACATATCAATGCGTTATTATTTTTTTAACGTAGACGGTTTTTTTCTTCTTATTGTGTTTTATTTTTTACGTTAAGAATTTCAAAATTTATCTGAGAAACTGAAAAAAAAAGTTTTATGAACAACAATAAATAAAAGAACTTGTAAAAAAAAATTGGAAGAGTTTTTTAATCCACAAGACATCAAAATGAAGAAGCAGACCCGTATTAGTTAGGCCCAAATTTCAATAGTTAAGACCCGACCCATCAACATATTTGCATCACAATATTACGGCACTAATTAAGTAATTAGTAAGAAACTATGATAATCAATAAGATACCTTTCAACTATTTAAGTCGAAGTAAGAAAACAAATTTAAGAACCTAAAGAATTTGGTTCAACCGATCGGTAGAAACGTCCTGAAAATTCTAAAGACATACCAGTTGCAAACCTCACATCACAATTATAAACTGATGGCACTGAATCCTTGATACGTGAGGAATTTCTTACCACCCGGTTATTTTTGGTAAGTAAGGTCTTAGACCGATAGATAAACCGACAAATACGCATACGTACCTCTCCTACAACTATTATAGTATAAGTTTTTCTTTTGATTCATTAAAATGAAAATGAATGTCATTAATTACAAGCTCTTATAATTTGTTCTATCCCAAAAAAAAAAAACCAAGAGGAAAACTCTGGTTTTGGATGATTAATTACCTCCGTTCCAGGCTTCTACCCAAAGGGACATAAGATCAGAAAATCGTTTCCTATTAAACTATTTTACAAGTGACATTCACAGTTGGCCCTAGAAAATAAGTATTTGTCTCGGATGTGGTCGCTATTAATAGATTGATAAGAATCTAGTACTATATATCAAGAAGGCCAAACGAAAAACTTTGTGGAAGTTTCATATTTTTCCTCTACCCACCCACCCAAAGTGAAAGTGTTTAATTACTATGTATAGGTCTTCATCCCACCGAAATGTTGATGGTAAAGGTATATATGTATCAAAGAATCTGCAGTATCTTGGTTACCCAGTCAAATATTCATATCCAAAAACTATACATTCCTCCCACTTAAATTCATGCATATAGATATAGTATAGTTGCTTTTTCTCTATTGGACTAATATAAATAAATAATGGAAGACAAGTAGACAACATATATATGGTTGACTTGGTCCGGTTTCAAAAAAGAAATGTAAAGCTAGGCATATATATGCATGTACTTTCGGCCTTAGGAATCTTGAGACTTGAGATATCCATACACACAGAAGGAATCGAAGCCAAACCTCCTTCGAAATTCTCAAATAATTGCGACTTAATCAACCCCTTTAGTTATTTTTTTTTTGGCATTTTCTAAGTAATTTATTATTCAATATATGCTGCAAAGAGTGTTTAAAATTTCTATGTAGCAATTACTCACTCTAGCAACTTTTTCACTCATATATTTCTTCATTTCGAAGCTTAACCAGTGTAGGAAATCTGAAATCATAACTATCATAAAAAAAAGTGCTGGTGGTATTTGACAATAACGATAACCCAATATTTCTAATTTTATTTGAAATAAACAAACTTTAAACTAATAAGAAAATTCACGAGAATTGAGGAAATAAAACTCCAATGTTATAATCTAGAATTCTAGCGAACGTGATTGTAATATTTGTGAATTTTAATCGTATTTGATCAGATGACCCAGTAATAACAAACTGCAATGTTACGATTCAGCTAATTATATACATATATATATATATATATATATATATATATATTCGTAAAAAACAACAGACCTAATGAACTTTTCTGTAAAACAAAAATCACAAAACCAATACGTATCTAGAAGGATTTTTTCTTAATTATTAGAGAGGGTTTGATTGAAGTTATTTTAGGTCCGTGTGAAAATGAGACCGGATAAGGTATCTAACTTGAAGAGAAGTATTGTTTTTGAAAAACAATATTTTCACTAAGTTTGATTAGACGCATATAGTAAACTGGAAAGTGACAGGCGTGCCTCATTCCTTTGTAAGAGCTGAAGTACAAGCCGCGTTGTGTAAAAGTATATGACTCTCGTTCTCTTAAAATTCTTGTTTAATAGTTAGTCTTTAATCCAAATATTTAAAAATATAATTAGTTTTACGAGAAAGATCTTTACATTAGATTAGTATATTAGTATACATTACACGCGTTTATCTTACTTGAAAATAATTTTGAAAAAACCGTAAGGTCATAAATGGGTGACAAAAGGTGCGAGAACTATAATACTAATTACTGACTAAGTGCAGGGAAAACAACCTAAACAGTGTAAGCTTCATGTAAAAATATGTAATCTTAAGTCTAAAACATAATATATATGTAGTATTATGTATCTGCAAATATTAATCAAAGTAACAAAGAGACTTGCCGGAAATGTCAAAGCAAAAAAAAAAAATAATCTGGGAATTGGAAAAGATAGAAATCTTAACAAACCTAATGATGTAATTTCTCTTCCCATAAAATCAAATGTTTGGTCCAAAGTATTAATTAATGAGACAGGCCACTATTCTTGACAACTCTCTTTAACAAACTATTCTCCACTTTTTTCATGGTATGCTGAAAAAGATATACATGTCTAATCCATAATACTATATTAACTGTATTAGGCGGCTTTGATACAGCTTAATTAATTATTATTATGACTTATAACCTAAAAGATAATAAGTATTATAGTTATGGCATCAAAATCAAAGAAACTGGTGTATTAACTAAGGCAGCTTTCACGTGGATTGTTTCTAGTCAATCGTATTTTTTTACCATGAAGGCTCACACTTCTTTTTACTTACGTTCGAAGCCAGCATTTGACAAAGTGGTGATCCACAATCATAAAGGTACGTAGATCATCTTCCCAAGTACATCACATGGAAAATTAGAATTCAGATCCCAATTGACTACAAGTACAACAAAAGAAAACAAATTTGATCTTAAAGATATAGTTTGGATTGCAATGTGAGAATCCGTAGAGTTGAGGAGGTTCGCCAATGTTAGGGAATCAGAACACAATTGAAGGTCCTCGCATCTAATATCGAGAGCGTGTGTGGGAGCAGAACGTACTTCGATTTCGATTACTAAGACTTAAGCACCATTAACTGTAGAAATTGTATTGTCAAACTAATGATTCTAATTTTTTCTTCCATTTGCTATCGCTTAGAATCCAAAGTATTACAGTTAGAGTGACATTTTGACAACTACATGTGTCTATTCCAAATATCTATCATGATCTAAGATGTCGTGATTAAAAAAAAATTAGACCATTTCTACATATAATTTTTATATACTCCTTCCGTTTCACAAAGAATGTCATTCTGACATTTTTCACACATATTAAGAAATTATTAAAAGTACAATTTTGTCCCTTATTAATACATTAAACGATTTGTTTTTATTTAGTAAATACATTAAATTAATAGAGTTAAAACTGGAATATTGTTTAAAATTTTGCATTGAAAATATAAAACGACACTCTTTGTAAAACAAAAAATAAAACCTTAAAACGACACTCTTTGTGAAACGGAGGGAGTATGTTAAAAAAAAATGGAGACAAATTAACAGATTTCGACAAATAATCTAATTAATCTAATGTTTCTCATAATTTTCCAAGTCAACTATATCAAGACTTTCACTTAATTTGATGGCTATGCTAATTACTTGACATCAGGGTAAATTATATTATCGCTGCCAAATTTTGTTTTAGCTTCTCTCTCCGACGTAGATAATTAAAAAAAATAAAGTCCATGCAAAAATGAATATTGACCCCCTAAAAACAAAATAAGTAACAGAAACCATACACATTTTTCAACGCGTTAGGTCACCTATCTTTCACTTTGGAACATCCTTCACGCCTCTATATAAACCTCGATTCCGTTATGCTTTGTTCTACAAGTACAATAATTAACCAACTCTAATTAGTCTATCCAAAAGTCTTTATTATACTCAGGCATATATGGCTTCAAATAAACTTATTGCCCTTTTATTTCTCATCGTTACACTTTTATTGAAAGGTGATAACAATAACGTCGTCGAAGCACAACTCACGACAAATTTCTACTCAAGCTCTTGCCCTAATCTTCTATCAACCGTCCAAACAGCCGTTAAATCTGCCGTCAGCAGCCAGAATCGGATGGGTGCATCTATCCTCCGTCTATTCTTTCACGATTGCTTCGTCAACGTAAGTTTTCTTACCTCTTCTTTTACATTCCGTGCATCACAAGAAAAGTAGCGTGATGTTTTGTTTTTCTTTTCTTTTTGGTCTTTTTTTCTTCTAATCATATATTGTCATAACTTACAAATATATGTATGTATATAGGGATGCGACGGTTCGATTCTACTAGATGACACATCAAGCTTTACGGGAGAACAGAACGCGAACCCAAACCGGAATTCTGCTCGCGGGTTTAATGTGATCGACAACATCAAATCAGCGGTTGAAAAAGCATGTCCCGGGGTTGTGTCTTGTGCTGATATCTTAGCCATTGCTGCTAGAGACTCCGTCGTAATCGTAAGCCCCATATACAGTATCCTCTATTAGTCGGGTTTTGCATATATTTAGTAGACTATATAAACCGGTAAAATAAAACAAATATTAATTCGTTCTTGTTCTGGTTGAAGCTTGGAGGGCCGAATTGGAATGTGAAGTTAGGAAGAAGAGATGCAAGAACGGCGAGTCAAGCCGCAGCTAATAGTAACATTCCGGCACCGACTTCGAGTCTGAGCCAGCTTATTAGTAGTTTCAGTGCCGTTGGACTCTCCACCAGAGATATGGTTGCTCTCTCCGGTCCGTTCATCGTTTCCTCTTATCCTTTTTTTCTGCCCAATGCTTAACTATTTTTTCCATAGACCAAGCTTGATTAAGGTAAAAAGTATAAAGCAACCAATGAATGAGCTTCCTTTTAAATCAATCGTTTGATATTAAGATTCATTAATTGAATTTCTTTTTTTTTTTCAAATATCGGTAAAAACATTGCTAGCTACAAATCGGTGACAAACAAGTTTTTTTCTTCTCTAATCTGTGATTGTTCTTAATTTAGTATTGCTTACGTTTTCCCTTTCGCCAAATAGTTTTATATATTAAAAAAAAAAACGAAAATAGATGATGTTTCGAAGGACTAAAAGTAGTCAACAGATTCGACACAAAATTAAAATAATTGATTGTGTCTTTGAATTTTGTCGATTCATTTTTCTGCCACAATGAATTTTGACGATTCTTTCTTGTGTCTTTTGTGGTTTTTTCATATTTGTTACGCACCACCGACTTTTTTGTTTCTTTGCCAAAGTTACTTTAACATATAGATTACTGTTACTCTACACCGACAAATTAATCCAATGATTATTAACTAATAGTAAATAATTATTAAGTCAACTAATAAACAAATTATTCTTTATATTTTTCTTTTCAGGAGCGCACACGATCGGGCAATCCCGTTGCACCAACTTCCGAGCGAGAGTGTACAACGAGACAAACATCAACGCCGCCTTCGCCACACTACGGCAGAGATCTTGCCCGAGAACCGCCGGTTCCGGCGACGGAAACCTAGCTCCACTGGACGTAAACTCGGCGGCTTCATTCGACAACAGCTACTTCAAGAACCTAATGGCTCAGAGAGGTCTCCTCCATTCCGACCAAGAACTCTTCAACGGCGGCTCCACCGACTCCATAGTCCGTGGATACAGCAACACTCCGTCGAGCTTCAGCTCCGATTTCGCGGCGGCGATGATCAAGATGGGTGATATTAGCCCCTTGACCGGTACTAGCGGTGAGATCCGCAAGCTTTGCGGGAGGACCAACTGATTACTCTCTCCACGTGTCGTCTTCGGATTGGCTTTTGTCCTTTTTTCCCGTATTAATTCTTCACAAGAGAATAAGATTTGATCAAAAATTGAAGATCCGTTTTAATGTGTGTGTGTGTTTTTTTTTTCATTTCCCTTGTTTGTTTTGTCTTGAAGTGTGTATTTTCGCATTGATTATCTCATGAAATTGATATTTTGCGATTTTTATTACCCTTTTTGAATGTTTTTTAATTAGCGTAATTCACGACTGATTACGTGGCAAAATTTAAGTGGTTATCATAACTAATCAATATCGGAAGCGGGAGATTTCCTCTGTTTTAAGTACGCGCCAATTACGTCCCGCGCTTTAACAATTAAGCGTACGTTAGCACTAACGTTGTTACTACTATCATGCGCTAAACGACACGTAAGCGACCCGATGTCTAGCTCTTTTACACACAAAGACAGTGATAACGAAAGCTTTTTAGTTTTTAACCTTGAAAAGTTAATAAAACCTTTTCTCGGTCAGAAATAGAAAAACTATTGTGAGCTGATAAAGAGATGCATTAATGGCGATTCGACCGAGAATCCGTAAAAGGGTTCAAGCGGTTCGTCGTGCTGCCGATGGAAGCGCTTTTGAAAAATGGTACTGCTCTCTTAATCTTTTTGGATTCGTCGATTCAGTTTTCTTAGGGTTCATCTAGATTCGTGAAACTCTGTTTCGGGTTTTATTCCAGTGAAGAATGTGGTCTTATGATCGCGATTGCTCTGTTTGATATGCACGAGTGCGGTGAGAATAGAAGAGAAGTGAAGAGATTCAAGTGCATTTCGAGTGGCAAATTCGAAAATATCTCGAAACCAGTCGGGAGCTTTGAAGATGAACCCAGATCGCCGTTCGTCTTCTTCTTGTACAGTAACCAAAAACCTTCTTCTGTTACTAGATACGACTGTGTTTTCTTCTCAAAAAAATTCAAGTGAAATAGTGGATTTTGAGTGGGTGTTAGAATTTGATTTCGTAGGTCTCGAAAGGGTAGTGTGATTTTGTTTAATCGTGTGGTCAATCTCTTTCCTTTTAAGTGAAATGTTGGACCCATTTGTTGGTTTCTTGGTGGCGTGATTATAAATGCAAAAATGTGAGAAAAATTGGCAGTGTAAAGTGAATCTGAGTAGTAATTTGACTCTCTTGTAACTTTTTCTCTTTCTCTAGAGAGGATTTTAAGGAAAATTACGGTGGAAACTTGGTGGATGCTAGCAGAATATGTTTCAATGTGTGGAAAAACATGTCAGAAGAGGTATCAGATTATTCATCTTAAATCACTCAAAAACGTCTTTTTTTTTCTGCCGCAAGCCTTAATATATATATATATATATGTGGGTTTTTTTTTTTGCTTGTTTTCCAGGAACAAAAGCCCTTCATAGCCCGTGCTGCAGTGGTTGATTTGGCACACAACAGGAAATTAAACCAAGAAAATAAAAGCATTTTTAAGGTAGATCATTATCTCTGGATATGAGTTGATGCATCTGAAACTTCTTTCTTTATCGAGTATAAGAACGAGATGTGGACTTAGTTGATTGATTTCCTTCCATGTGACCAGCAACATTTGCATCTGTATCTAATTCTGATATGCATACTTGATTTAGCTTTAGAGTTAGATTGATTGCTTCTTTTACGATTGAAACTTTTTGTGATACTCTTTGGTTTATAACTAGTCAAAAATTTCATTCCGTTTTCCTTTGAAACACTTTGCAAATTTTGAAGCTTGCAGAGGTTTTTGAACACTGTGATGACCTATTTGCAGGCAGATGATGAGGCAGATTCGAAAGCTGTCGCGAAATTTGACAAGGTTGGAATCATGTTTTTATTTATTTTCCTTACATAACCAAGAAAGGTTATCTGTGTTTCCGCCTTTTGCATAACATTTCTCACTATGTTTCACTCCATTTTTCGAGCACTCCACACAGTTCTATGAGAGATACGATCATGAAAAGGAGGACTCTGATTCATCTGATCATTTCGGACATGAGTTTTGGTATTCATACACAAGCTCTGAACAATACAACACTACCATATCCCTTGTTCTTAGCTCTTGTTTTCTCACTTTTTAAACAGGGAAGACGATTCTCTGCTGGACAACTGAGAAACCCGGTTTAGTGGAGAGGGCCTGTTGGCTTGTGTATAGATTTTAGAGATGTTTTGGGAAAGTATGTAAATATAGGCTGATCATATTTCCTTCCTCTAATCCTCTGTGATGACCTTTTAGAGGTTTTTCTCGTTTTTATGGTTACGCTCTGTTTATTCGTTTACTTTTTTTCAGTCACTACGAAAGAGAACTAGAGTACAAGAGGGAATTAGTTTTTTTTTTTAAAGCTAAATATTTCATTTGAAATATTTTTGATATGCATTATTTAATGTATTCACATACGTGGACAATAACATTAACTCTAAAGCTAACCCCGTTTGGGTTTATCTGCAATTTATTTTTAACTGATGCGTACTTTGTTTGATTGGTTTCAAATATAAGAACGAGTTGTGGAACGATAACTTAGTTGCTTGATTTCTCCAATTACAAAATTGTATTCTAGAATTATAAAACATCTTTACATTGTGGAGTCTAACCAAAAACTGATGAGAAACTGCATCATTTTCCCTTTTTAAAAAAAAAAAATTTTTTTTTAAAAGAAACAATTTATTGTCGTTCTTTTTCCCTTATTTGGATTATCGTGTCCCCATTTTATGCGTAATGTATATACAGTTATCAACATACAGTAACTTTTACTGTAATGTTATTTTATATAAACTATATCATCTCAAAAATCTACTTCACAGTTTTTCTCTAGTTTTGCGAGCAATAATCGTCTTGATGTCTAAGAAACTTTACGCTTTATGAGAGAAGATTCTCCAATTAGTTTAAACGTTATTGGTTATTAATATTCCGTTGGTTTGTCTTATTAATATCCAAAAATAATTTGTTTGTAGACTTGTCATGATTGACGTTTGTATTATTTTTGGAAATACCCACTTACTTTTAGTAAATACACTTTAATTTTCTTTAATATACACTTTAATTTCTAGATTCTGTGTCCATAATTAACGTCAGTTTAATTTGACGTTAATTTTTCAGATTTTGGTGTCCAAAAACAGTTTTTCCTCTTTTTTACCCAAAACAGAGAGAAAAAACAAACATAACTCACAAGAAACTTGGTTTCTGCTTTCTATCAATGTGACTCTTTATAAGGTTTCGTTCCTACGAAGATGAACCCAACTGGAGTTTCGCCAGTTGTTCTTGGCGCCGGCCCAAGAAGAAGGCTGTGGCTATCCATATTAGACACACCTGTAGAAACAAACGGAGATTTGTCAATGACTTCATGGAGAATAGTTTACCATATACTTATACAAGAAGAAGTTGTCTTGAAAGTTGGATGCTATATTATACTGGCAAGGCATAGAGTGAAGCAGTTGATGTTTGACCGCCAAGAGCAATGGTGAGGATTTCGAATAATCCTGCCGCTGCAGCATCTCCAAGCCGTTGAACAATCACATCTATGCATACCTGAAACCATAGCGCACAGAATGAGAAATAGACCGAAGTGTGACCTTTCCCGTCTGCAGAGCTGGTTTTTTTTTTTTAACTAGAAGTTGAGGAAGGGAAAGATTCAGTACCTTAGCTTTGTATTTCTCGTCTTGCGAGACAACAGTGAACAGAAGTTCCCTTCCAGGTCTAGTTACAACATAAGTTGTCACCTAGAGTAGTGTAAGTGTAATTAATCGAACAGTAAGGAAACACGAAAGAGATTTTAATAAACCACAAACCTTTCTCAGGGTTTCAGACACAGCAACTGTAACCCAAGTTGGCCATATGGCAATAGCAACCAAATTCCCAAGTGCAACAAACGGAGATGCAGATATTGCAACCGTGACACCCGCTAAAGTCAAGATCCGGCCCTGTAATTTAAGATACGAGCTGATATTTATGAACCACGAAAAGAAAGTTACCAGGTACAGTAAATCAATGATAAGAATTTTTCTTTCGCATATGACATACCGTTAGAGTCAGTTGTCCAATGAGTATGAAAACTGCAACAAAGCTGTTTATCTGAGCAAAAAGTTTTCTTCGACCAATGGATGTTTTGATTGTCATGGCAATTATATTCACTTTCTGCAGTGAACTTTATTTTATCAGTGAGACAGTTATAGATGTTCAGCCTTCTTTAAATCATATTATAAACTCCAAGAAAACAAAGGAACTTTCTAGCAATAGTCCGAATCGGAAGCGGCACTAGTAACATAGGGATATACTAATCTTTATCTTCTGAAAAACAGTTACCGGAACAAGAAAGATGGCTGTTGAGGAACAAGGAATCTTAGTTACAATTATCAGAATCTTTACAAGGCAAAGACATAGTAATACAGGGTTGAGATGCTTCGCAGAGGCAAGCCTACTATCTTATCGTCAAAGTTTCTGATGTTATCTTCATATGATGTAGGTATTCTTATTTCTGGAAATCATTTACAAAAAAGTATAAAATTCTTACTTGGAAATAGAAGAATGATGAGATGACGGCACCGAGCCAAAGGAACAAAGACACAAGCAAAAGATAAGGCGATGCTAGTATAAGCCTCATTCCGTCTAAGATGGCCCAAAGCTGAGGCTTGGTTGTGGAGAGAGGCGATTTTGGAGAAGCAACTTTTGGAGAAGAAGCTTCCTGATGATCATTATCAGTTCTCCTAACAGAAAAGGCAAGAAAGATCAACATCTCGACCAACCATGAGCATAATTGAGTCCAACTCATAATTGGGGACCATAGCAAAAAAGTGGGTTTGAAAATCAAATTCATCTTCTATACATGAAGGACATAGATTGTAGCGTAGCTAACCTTAGAGGAGACAACTCCTCAGAGGACTGTGAAATATCCTTGGTGATCCCTTTTGAAGACTGGGCAGCAAATTCCATCAAAAGGGCAGAAAATAGAAGTAGATCTGTAATGAAAGCCAAATAGATTGTTGAGTGAAATCAGAATGGCATTCATGAAACAACAAAAAGCAGAAGAAAATATCACAAATCTAGATACTTGGTCTGTAAATGAAATCATCATCAGACAATGTGATACGTACATGGACCCATCCAAGCAGTTGCAGCAGCAAACACCGATCCAAAAAGCTGACCAAGGGTAGCACCAGCACCAATAAAACCAAACAATCTTGCACCTGACTGGATTGAAGAGCGTGTTATTATGCTTGGAAACAATAGCCAGCTCTTAGAAATAAAGTAAAGGGCAGCAGAAACTACCTCACTATCCATAACGTCTATTATTCTAGCCCATGTCGAAGAAATAGCGACGAGATTAAGCAACGCAACCTATGAAATAGCAAAAGTATTATATATCCAGATACAATAGGACATACCCAAAAACAAAGAGTTAGCCATACCCAAAGAAAAAATCCAACTCGAACGAAAATGTAAAACCAGCCATGGTTGTCCCATCCAGAAGCGGGATTAGCTCCATCGATACCAACTTTTGGGTCTTTTGTTAGATCGGATGCCGACTCAACTGCATCCTTCGAAGGAGGAGAATGTTGTTAAATCATGATACATGACTTATTCCAAGCAGCTTATGTATATAAATACAAGTCTCCTATCTTACCTTTGAATTAGATGGCATAGACTCTGTTGGGGAGGCACGCCAGAGAAGGAAACACAGAACAAGTGATAGACTGAAGAATCTATGTATTATAACCAAAGCCTGTAAATTCAAGAAAACATGTGTAAGATAATGCTTCATCAAAGAATCTATCATAAGTGCTTACACTCTCTCATTTGGTGTATTATTCCAGTAAAACACAAACCAAACGGCACATAAAATGAGAAATACCAAGTATTTGACCATTTACATTGGTAGAGAGAATTTTCTCTCGCATGGTTAACAGTATAAAGTTGGCGTTAAAATGAAAATCTTTTTTTAAGAACAGAGTATTCGGAAACAGAGGACATGTATAAAGGCAACAGTACCTTGGATTTGGACAAATTGGGCAGAGAGAAGATGAAGGTGGAAGCAGGAGCCGCAATCAAAGTGAGAAGCAGGGATCCTACGAACAGGCCTGGGAGCTTTGATAACCCAAGCGATATTGCCCCCTCATCGCGGAGTGGAAGAACAACGAAATATGCGCTCAAAATCTGAAATTATCTTAAACCAATGCATGATTAGGGAACACTCGAAATCAATGCTTAAAGCGAATAAACATGGAGGAGACGGAGAGAGAGAGAGAGTGAGATCCATTACGAAGAAGAAGCAGGAAGAGGAGTGGAGCAACGCCGGAATCTCGTGCGGGTGAACTGTGACTATTGCCAAAACTACCGAATCTAATCGGAATCTGCCTGCCATTTTCACTGTAATTTTCGCTGTAACGAGCTTGATGGTCAACTTCCCTAAGACGACCAATCAAATGGCAAACGGAGGCGATACACAAAACCTCTATTTGATTCAGAAGTATCGTGGAGGTATCAAAAGTCAAAACGGCAATTTGAGAAAGAAGTTAGGAAGGCTTGTTATTGTTCCAAATTAAGCCCAATAAAAGCCCATCTTCAGATACAAATTATTACTCTTTTCCAAATTCTTTTTTTGCCGCCTAATTTCAATGACAACTTTTCAGCATCTTTCTTATGATTATTATTATAGAGAAGAAGAGTACATATGATCAATATGGCTCCTGAGAAGCAGTCTTTGTTTTGCACATCCATTCTACAAATCAGAAAAGACCCCAAATATTGGATAACGATAAGATAACCAAGGTTTAAAAAAATAATTTTTAATTTCGTAAAACAAAATTTTTCACTTGTAATTGCTGGGGTCCACTCGAAAGTAGAAACCCTCCAAAAATAGGCGTATGCCACTTAGCGTGGAGAACACACGGTATTCTTTAGTAAAAGGCGAAAGAATAGTTTGCTATGTGTTCACCACATGGCTGCGTGATTTTTCATTAATTGAGAGTGAAGTCTATTTATATTGCAGTTTTAACTATCAAGGTCTCTCATCTTTCCGATGTGGGACTATGAAGCTCTCAGCTAGCAAGGCCTCTTTTCTATTGTATTTGTATTACAAAGGTCTTGCGGACTTGGGTATCATTTTACTAGGCCCACGTACAACAATAACAGAATGTATCTTGTAGCCTTTATATGTTTTTCTTTGATAAAGGATTTTTAAGTATCCAAAATGAATTCGTGATCGATTACAACAATCAAAGGCTTTGCATGTCAATAGTTTGTTTTAGAGAATATTAAAATCTGCAAAACTATAAGAAATGCCTGGTGCTATATTATTATGAGAAGCTACTTTGTTTTATACTCTAAGATTTTGTAGTATTACTTTTCGAACAAAGGAATAACTTCTCTTTCAGTGTTTTTTTTTTTTTCTTTCCTTGACCTTGGGCACTAAATGAAGAAATTAAAATGCCGTTTATCCAACTAAATTAATTGTTTAATTCAGTGTCTTTCTTATGACTATAGATAAGAGTAGATATGATCACTAAGGCTCCTGAGAAGCAAAGTCTTTATCTTAAACACAAGCTAACTCTGTAACCTATTAATTTCTTTTGATACAGAATCTAGAACTGTCCTCCTTCAAAAGTTTGACCGAACTGCCAATCCTGAGGCACAACATCGTAGCTCACAACAGTCCGACCATCACCAGCAGTGACTTGAAAGGAGAGGCTTTGACCTCTGAGGTAAGTGTTGCTTTGCCAATTCTGTCCCCAGTTTCTGGACATGGATTGCCACTGACCAGTCTTTGAGCCTTTCAAAGAAACGGCTCTAACATCTCCAGCACCACCCACGTTTGTGATCAGCACGAGGTCGAAGTACGAATTCCCGTTTATCGTAAACCTTATCCCTCCAGATTTCTCACATGGAACCCTGTCATTGTCAGATGAACAAAAATGGTACATTAATTAGGTCAAGACTTATCAAAAGCGAAGATGTTTTCTTATGAAAAATGCTTCTACTTTTGCGCTAGGGTGGACATACGAAAAATCGTATTTAGAATTGCTAATCCCTAAGTATTGCTCCAAATGTTTTTTTTTTACCTCCTAAATGCGACAGGAACGATCCCAGCTCGATACTGAGCGATTTGGAGGAAGGCAGGCTCGGCCAAGTCAAAATGTTCAAGGGGAGGATTGCACCAACCACCATTATCATTGGCTAAGGCAAAGTTTGGAGGACAAAAGTTTGTAGCCGAGACGATGATGGAACCAGGGAGGCACCACTGAGGATCATCCTCACACCGTAGCTCAAAACAGGCCCCACACTTCTGACCGTTTCTGAACAAAGCCGTGCTCAGCGCCGCGGTTTGTAGTCCGTAGCCTTGGCTGTACAAGTCACCGTACCCACATGCACCTCCTACAAAAACCTTACGTCAACACTTTTAACGTTTTTAAGATATATGTCAAAATATCCATGTACATGTGTAATTATTTAGAGATGATGTCTAGTGTTTGCGAAACGAAAAGTTTATGTTTGAAGTACCCATAGTGCCGGATGCATCAGCTCCGCCGTAGAAAGTGGCGTGGCCACTTTCCCATTCGCCGTTGTCGTCGGAGTTTATAACAAAGAAGCAGAAGTTGAGGGTGCATAGTGAAAGGATAAATATTTGGGAATATTCCGTGAGATTCATGATTTTATTGGGGTTAAAGAGTAACAGAGGGGAGAAATGGAAAAAGAAGCTGAGTGAAGTTGTTGTTTAATTTCGTTCAAGACTTCACTTATATAGTGAGTTCACTAGTGCCTTATCACTTTTCTTATTGATACTATTAATCTTTTTTTTTCTTTTCAAGAAAATTAAATATATACTTTTTAACAGACGTGAAATCGAAGAAGCTGACGTTATAGTATCAGTTTTATATTCCAGGAATTCCGTTTATAAGTTATGATGCATTATTTAATAGTCTCACATGCAATTCTGTTTGGCGCTTAACCATCCCAACGGCTATACCCCAAAGGAACCCCTACTCTTACGCCATGTGGACACGTCACATGACTCTATACATGCATCTTGGATTAACCATAAATGTTTCTTTTGGTTAATTATACACATACATGTATTTGGTGTTTCCTATATACAACTCGACATTTTGTTCAAACGATAGTGATATTAACAATTTATAGTTAACGTAATCTTTTTAGTTATTAGTTATAACACAGTCAGACATGGTTTTGACAAGAGTTCAAAAACCATTCTTTACTTTCTAAAATAATACATCGATCAATCGTGAGAAAAGGAATTAAGGGAAGTGTGACGTATATACACTTAATGCGGTAACAAACTAGTATAAGAAACTACTCTACAGTTGATACGTCCGTGACCGCACACGTTTAATAATTTTGTTTTGGCATGATATATATTCGTTTTGGATTGTTGGAAACTAATTAACACGACTCTAAAATATTTGAAATAATAAAGACAAATCATAAATGAAGTTCGTTTCTTAAAATTGCGCACTCTTGAATAAATGAGATCTACATACTCATAACTTACTTGGTTAGATATAAATAGATAGTAATTAAAGAAGTAATTAAGGAACTAAGAAATAATTAAGTTTTCTTGGCCAATATAAGTGGGATAATTCTTGATTCGAGTTCACTTATCTACCTAACAGCAGCGTTTTAAATTTAGAATATTTGGATTCTCACGATTAAAAAAAAACTAAGGAAGAAAGAGATACTTTCTCCGTTTCACAAAGAGTGTCATTTAAGGTTTTATTTTTGTTTCACAAAGAGTGTCGTTTTATATTTTCAATGCAGAATTTTAAACAATATTCCAGTTTTGATCCTATTGATTTAATGTATTAATTAGAGAAAAAAATTATTTAATGCATTAATAAAGGGCTAAATAGTATTTTTAATAGTTTTCTTAATAAATGTGAAAAATGTCAGAATGACACTCTTTGTGAAACGGATGGAGTATGTGACTACCTGAGATCAGATTATCAAAAGCAGACATATGTACTGAATTGGGTCCATGAATCTAAGAAATAGTGAGAATTCTTGATCTCTCTCACTATTTCTCTCAATTCGAAAATCCGGCCTCATGGTCAAGCAAGAAAGGAAAGAAAAAGTCCACTCTCAAGAAAAGACGTGAAATCTAGTTGAGTTGTCTGTATGAAATTGAATAATTTGTGCATTTTTGATTTTTCAAGAAGCATAAATAATTCATGTATTTTATATAGTTAGGGTAATTTTATTAAAAAAATCTTTCAAAAATACACCAAATTTTAGCCCAAAAAAGTCTATGAACTACTTTGTGATCTATAGAAAGAGATTTGAGTTAATAAAGATAATAGAAGACATTAATTATCAATGGGCTTGTAACAGGCTGCCTCTTAATTGTAAATGGGCCTGTAACAGGCTGCCTCTTTTATAATGTTGTTTCTGTTTCCTTTTACCTTATGGTGTCCTTTTCGGCTTATTCAAACAAATTTTGATACTTCTCTCCTATTTATATCAGATAATAATTTAGCATCAAAATTTGAGAAACAGAAATTATAATAGCGTCGGTGATACTTGGGAGGGATATGGAGGAACAGATACTCTCTAGGCTTCCAGCTCGATCTCTTGTTCGGTTCAGGACTGTATGTAAACATTGGAACGGTCTTCACAACGACAAGAGTTTCCTCGACAACCAATTGTCTCGCTCCCGTCCTCAATTCATCTTCCTGTCCGAATCCAAGATTTATTCGATACACATCGATCTTGGCGGCGTTGATCCAACGGTAGAGTTTTGTGAGCTAGCCTCTGAATTTCCTTGCCAGCCTCTGAATTTGAATTTGAGATATACCACAATCACGGCTTGCGACGGGTAATTGTTTCGCGACTTTTGGAAGCAAGGTGTTAATTTGGAATCCGTGGTTGGGACAGGTTGGATGGATCGATTACGCGGATAAAAAATTCGATTTTTGCGGTGTAGGATACGATACTAGTAGACCCGAGAAGGGTTACAAGATCTTGAGGTATATTACTCGTTTCCGTAGAGTCTGCCACAATGTACAGACAACTTACGAAACAGTTGTTATTTTAGAGTGCTCGTCTCATGCGTTGAGATCTCTTGATGCCCCTTTCAAGCAGTGGCCCACCATGGATCCTTTGTCCTTAAACGGGAATCTCTATTGGGTTACTCAGGATCGTGACACTGAAGAATATTTCATACGAAGCTTTGATTTCTCCAGGGAGATATTCAAACCCATTTGTCTTCTTCCGTGTCAGAGGTTTAACTGGTTATTCAATCAACTTGTACTCGCGGTTTTCGAGGGAGATCGGTTTTCCTTGTTAAAGCAATGCTATGAAACAGGGAAGATCGAGGTTTGGGTAACTAAGAAGAAGATAGATGATGATGATGATAATGGAGAGCAAGTGGTGTGGATAAGCTTGATGACTTTGCCAACAACTAACTTGCCAAAGTTGTTGTTTAGTGACGTTCGTTACTTCATCTCTGACAAGACCCTAATCATGTGTTGTGGCGACGACCAAACTCTAGCGGCTTGCATCTATTTTGTGAGGGAAGATTTGTTCAAGAAAATTCAAATAGATTCTGGGATTGTTCTCTTTTCTCACTGTGTCTACCTTCCAAATTTTATCCCGGTTCCTTTAGAATTTAGATCGCCGCAAGTTTAAATTTTTGGATTTTTTTTTTCTTGTCTTATTAACCCATACTTGTGTCCTCCTCCCTTTCCAGAAGATTTGCTGCTCTCTCTCATTGTTGTTGGAGCAGAGGATACAAAACTTTCCCCTTCTTCTATGAAAGGTGATTCTGTTTAGATTTCTTATATGCTCTGTTTACATACGGATTGATTTTTGGAATTAATTATAGTACATTAGATTTCTAAGTTTGTGGTTAATAGTATAGTTTAATCTGTATGCATCATTTATCAGTCCAAAGATGATACAACTTGCAACCAAATTACACTATAAAAAGAACAAACATCCAAAATAGCTGTAGGTGACTTGGGTTTAACGACACTGCACAATATGTGATAAAGAGAACAAAAGGCAGACCAATGATGAGGACTAGTGAGACAAACCTTCTTGAGCTTTTGGTTTATAGACACAATGTTCCTTCTTGTTCAAGTGGCCTACAACATAGCAGAGAGGCTCAATGGTAAGGTCCCAATAGAGGCCAAACAGAGTGTTGATCAAAACAGTTAACAAGAACAGAGCAATATACGTTTTCTATTTGGTGGTGATTGAGATTACCTCTTTTGTTCTTTTCATTTCTTTAAATAGGAAACGATACATGAGGCAATTGTGGGATCATTAGATCCCCAACAAGCAAGGAAGCAAACAACGTGAAATAGAAAATGAATTACTCTGCGAAGGAAGCAAACAACGTGAAATAGAAATTGAATTACTCTGCGGTTCAGAGATCATATGTTATTCAAAAGCAGAAAATTCACTCGAGGATTGGATTTCTCAAACAATGAGTTCAGTTTGAAAGTTTTTACTGCGGCTTCTGTCTGCTCATATTCTACATCTTGTATGTTACTTTGCTCCTCTTTTGACTGTGCACAAGGCTGTGCTCAAACAACCTGCAAGCCATGAGTAGTTTTTACCTTCAAATCCAGGTTGTAAACTTCTGCAATCTTTATATGAGGCTACCAATTTCAGAAAGTCTACATTGGAGTTACTTATCAACACAATATGTTGGTCATAAAGATAAAATTATTAATTCATAATCCTATGATCTTTCTCGTGTTTCTATGGGTGTTGATTCTCTTTTCATCACTTTTCGTAGGTTGGTTTGTGGAATTATATTAAGAGGTTCAACCTCCAGTAGTAATTGATGTTTGGTTTAGTTGAAGGCAGCAAGATTTAAAGTTAAAACGTCAAAAGACAAAATCACTTACCATGGGAAATAACAAGTATGGTTTAGTTGCGAGACTGCCCGGCAATGGTTAGAGTATGGAATCGTTTAGTTCCTCTTCGCAAGAGACGAGCGTTTTTCTCTAAGTCATTGATCGAGTGGTTGTATGGTAATTTAGGAGATGCGACGGATTCCGATGGAAGCTTATGGGCTACTCTGTTTTCGATGGCGGTCTGGTGGAGTTGGAAATGAAGATGTGGAGATGTGTTTGGGAGGAGAGAGAACTGACGTGATCGGGTAAAGTTTTTACGTGATCTAGCTAGGGAGGTCACGGTGGCGCACTCGTTAGTCCATGGGAGTAAGCGGAGAACGACAACCGAACAGAGATGGATCGCGTGGAAACCTCCAAGTGAAGGATGGGTGAAGCTCAATACGGATGGTGCATCTCGCGGTAACCCAGGGCTAGCTACAGCGGGCGGGGTATTGAGAGACGTTGATGGAGAATGGATGGGAGGGTTTGCTTTAAATATCGGTATTTGTTCAGCCCCATTGGTGGAACTTTGGGGAGTGTATTATGGATTGGTCATCGCTTGGGAAAAACAAATCACGCGTTTGGAGCTGAAAGTGGATTCCGAGATTGTAGTTGGGTTTCTGAAGACAGGAATAAATGATTCACACCCGCTGTCTTTCCTGGTACGATTGTGCCATGGCTATCTATCAAGGGACTAGACAGTCCGCATTGCTCACGTGTATAAGGAAGCTAATCGTCTTGTCGATGGATTAGCGAACTATGCGTTTTCATTACCGTTAGGTCTTCATCTGTTTAACTTTGCTTTAAAAGATGTTCAGTCGATTGTTTTAGAGGATGAAAGCGGTTTTGCACGTTCTCGAGATGTTCGTTTGTAGTTGGTTTTTTAGATTTTTAATAAATTAACCCCCGGTTTCAATAAAAAAAAAACAAGTAACCACTGATCATTTTATAAAGATAAGAAAACAATTTAACGTACAATGACATAATACAACATAAAAAAAAACATACATGCACATAGAGGCTTATATATTATAAGGGATTTTAGGTTAAAACTGCGGAGAGCGAGTCGGCGAGGGAGACAATGGTGGACGGTGAAACTCCACGACTTGCAGACAAGTACCATTTCTGCATCATCCCCACCACATTCGCATTCTCCACCTTCAGTTTCTCCTCTTCTTTACCTTCCGTCTCAAACGCAATCTTCAAATAAATCAAATCAAGTATTTATTTTGGGCCTCGATTGTATTGTATACACTAACATCTATTATTTCAAACAAATTCATTAGTTCAATCGCTAAACGCTAACATGGCTATACCTCGCAAGTACCATCTTTGGCTGAGAATTGGTAAGTGATGATGGAATGAGTTTTGAAGTACTTAGACTGGAAAAAGCCAACGACTTTCTCGAGCTCGGTTTCTTCTTCTTCCTCGTACTTATCCTCCGCAGCCAAACGATCTCTCACCGCATTCTCTAGCTGCACTCCGTACTGAGATCCTTTTATTTCCTTTATCACCACCACTCTTATTACCTTCTCCACCTCCGCTGCAATAATAAATCGTATCAATTAACCGGGACCAAAACAAAACAAACCGGTTCAATTTCGTTTGACTCAAACTAAACCAAATATATTTATTAAACCGAAGTGTACCACAATACAACTATAAGCGTACTAATCGAAATAGAAAATAGTGTTCCTAAACCAGAAACCAACCAAAACCGGAGAGCCCTAGTTCAAAATTGATTTGGAACGTAAGATGGGACTAATTAAGTTTACCGGAGGCAAGGGCGTCGAAGAAGTCGTCATCGCCGGCGAGATCTTTTCCGGTCTTGCCTTTCCAGTTTTCAAGATTGGTTTTAACATCTGAATGATCTAAGTAAACTCCGATCGCCGTAAACTTCACTTGAAGAAAATGGATTTCGATGTCGGTGATCCCTACAGAAACACACAAACAAAAAATCTGAAAATTATTAATCATCTGACATTCCTTTTTTACATTATTATGGTAAACGAAAGCAAAAAAACATATTTGCTTTTTCGTTTAACATTGATTATAAAAGAAAAAGAAAAAACAACCTTGGCCCAGAAGAGAGAGGGGCTTGGAAGTGATGATCTGTGGAGGAAAAGGAACCTCGTGAACCATTACCATCTCTGTTCCCACTATTTGATAAATAATCACACGCACAAAGTTAAACAAATGGTTAAAAGCAAAGAAGAAGGGAAATTTTCAGAATTGGACAAGAAAACCTAACTAGTGGTCAAAAATAATTAAAAACAATTTGCAAAGAGTCTAGGCTTACTTTCTCTGTTCTTTTTTTTTTTGTAATTGAGAATGTAGATGTTTATAAACAACCTGTTGTATCCACTTTTTAAGATCTGCACAGAAATAATTTCTTTAGTGTTGATGTAAATATCTCTATATAGTAAGGGAGAGACTGGTGGTAGGTAACATAATTTTGCTAACGTTCAAAGCTTGTGATCTAAAATTATGTGACGACGCATTCTTTTTATGAATTGTATTATTTTGTTAGCATTCACTTTTTTATTAAATGCCTGACAAAAAAATGTTCAGCGACCACCAAGAAGCCACGTATTTAATTAGGTTAACCAGCCAGTCCACAACCACTCGTTCTACCAACCAATGAAGATATAATCAAGAAGAAAAAAATAAGAGAGATGAAAAGAAAGGTGAATGCAAGAGATGAAGAGCAAAGAAGCATGCATGCATATAATAGAAAAAATCGAGATACAAGTTTTGAAAGCTTTTACAAAATTCTGTTTCTTTTTGTGGAATCCAAGTCAAGGGAAAATTATCAGTTATCCTTAAAAAGGTTTCTTTGAAAATTTTAAGTCTCTGTATGTACATATATCACATTTTTTTCTTGACACAGGATTTCGATAATTGACAGTAAAAACTAAAAAGACTTAAAAACTTCTCAGGAAAGAAGCACCACCTGTTGAATTCTTCATTGATGTGAACGCCTACGACTGCTTCCTGAGACAATAGATTCTGGATTGGATTTGCTAAACCTGAGCGAGTCGAGTTTTCTAGCCTCGGCAAAACACGGTCGATATGTATTACAAATAGAATGGACCATCTATTTACAACTCCATAGGCCCAATTATTCAAGCCAGCATGCAGTTATAATTTACAATTGCATAACCATCCACA
Organism: Eutrema salsugineum; assembly: GCF_000478725.1. Classification (NCBI taxonomy): domain Eukaryota; kingdom Viridiplantae; phylum Streptophyta; class Magnoliopsida; order Brassicales; family Brassicaceae; genus Eutrema; species Eutrema salsugineum. The sequence goes on along the minus strand of NW_006256829.1, from coordinate 1,520,841 downwards.
TAGTACTTTACTGAAAGCAAAACAATCGAACTCAATTAAGAACCAGATTTATGAACGAGGAAGTAGCGTGAACGTCGCGAAGCCACATAGTCGAGGAAGGAGACTTTTGCCAAATAATATGAGAAGTTTTGTGACGCTGACGGAGATCGACTGTTGATAGAGAAGTTTGTGATACAAGAGTATTGGTTGATAGAACACAAGCACATGGTATACAATTAATACAAACGTAAGCCGAAGGAGTGACACACTGCAACACATATCGATACTGAACGAGACACCGACTGTTGTTCTTCTATAACCCGGCAGGCGATGTACGAGACACCAACTATTGATCTTTTTATAACCTAAAACATCCGATTCTAACCCTAGCCTAATTCTCCTGTTTCTAGAAAACATTTTAGATAGTTAAAACGTAAAGGATAACCATAATTGGAATTGTTTTGGAACACAATGGTTATAATTTCTTAGAATCGAATATTAGTGAAATTTACATTTTAGATTATTTAGAACTTAGAACATTTGAAAAAAAAGTTTCACTAAAGCGGAGAAAATTTACATGCTGCTAATTATAGTTTACGTACAATAATTAGTGATATTAGCTTTCTATTTTTTAATTACTCTTCCGTTAATTATATTTGTAAATTTCCAATGGCTAAATAATTGAAACATACATGGTTCACCTTGTTATGGAATCGTAAGGACATTCTCACAAGAGTTTTAGACGAATTTGAAAAAAGCTGGTAGAAAATTATACATTTTTTTTGCGACAAACATTTACTTTCTTATATATAATACTTGAGAAATTACATAGTCTTTGTGAAGTGACGGATTTAACCAACAAGAAAAGTATGCATAAATTGCTGCATGAGCTGTTGAAAACACCGCGGATTCCTTGCATTGCTTTCCTTCCAACATTTAAAGCACATTTAACTTGCCAAGATTACGACAAGATCGTGTCGTTACCGTTTCATGGTTGCCCACATATAGGGCTTTTTTTGGGGGGGATACATGATATAGCCTTACTAAATTCCACACTTCTTTTGAAAGACAGAAATATTCTTCAATTCAAACTCCTATAGAAAGTACTCACTTTCCCAAGTTGAGAACAAGAATGCTCGACTCCACCTCATTTTTTGCGTTTATTCTAGGTTTTCTTATCCTGGCATTAACGATGAAGCGTAAGGAGACGAAGAAAACCGTGTTAGTAACTTCCTACACAAGAAGCCTTCCTCTCCCTCCCGGACCAAAGCCTTGGCCTTTAATCGGAAACCTAGCTACCGGAAATATTAAGGAGGAACAAACCGGTGTTCCGGTGGATACATTCACACATGGAAGAACTCAACACCGATATTGCATGTATCCGTCTCGCCAATACTCACGTGATCCCCGTGACATCCCCTCGGATTGCACAGGAGATTCTGAAGAAGCAAGACTCTATTTTCGCCAGCAGACCGCTAACAGTGGGCACGGAGTATTGCAGCCGTCAGTACTTGACCGTTGCGGTGGTGCCACAAGGTGAGCAGTGGAAGAAGATGAGGAGAGTTGTGGCATCTCACGTGACGAGTCAGAAAAGCTTCAAACTGATGCTCAAAAAGAGAGCCGAAGAGGCTGATAACCTAGTTCGGTATATATATCAATAACATGTGTGTCAAAAACAGCGGTAATGGTTTTGAGGTTATTGATACAAGGTTTGTGGTGCGGCAATACAGCGGAAATGTAGCTCGGAAGATGATGTTTGGTGTTAGGCATTTTGGCAAAGGAAGTGAAGATGGATATGGCCCAGGGTTCGAAGAGATTGAACATGTTGATTCTTTGTTTACGGTTTTAACCCATCTTTACGCATTTGCTTTGTCGGATTATGTCCCGTGGCTAAGGTTCTTGGACTTGGAAGGCTATGAGAAGGTTGTGAGCAGCGCAATGAGAAATATAAGTAAGTATAATGATCCTTTTGTCGATGAAAGACTCATGCAATGGCGTGACGGGAAGATGAAAGAGCCTCAAGATTTCCTCGACATGTTTATATTGGCAAAAGACGCTGACGGGAAACCTGCACTGTCAGAAGAAGAGATCAAAGCACAAGTGACGGTACGTACATATATTTGTCGACTAATATCATTACAATATGATGGAGCTTTTTTATCTAATATTTAGTGATAAGTAGGAAGTTCCGATCCTTAGCTCATAGGATGTTTAGGTCTAGGACTAGCTTTTCTATTCACGACTAAAAATCATCATTCCTCAAGTGTAACACAATATTCAAACTCGAAACCGGTAACAATATAAAAAGACTTTTCTAGCGGATTGAAACAAACCACATTGGACAGTTCAAAACCGACTGCTTCAAAGACCATAAAAAATAATATTGGAGTTTCTTAAGAATGGCTCTAAAATTTTCCCAATTGGCAGTCAATACATTAAAGTTGTCACTTTCAGAGATTGCAAAATCCATAGTTCCATACTGAGTTTCCGACAATCTTCATCTCCTTCGGATTCTTTCCTTGCAAGTTCCGAGATTTTGATCCACATTGATTGTTTTTTTGCAAGATTCAACTAAAAGCTTTGAATCCTTTATTGCTCTCTTAAATTCTTCACCTTCGCCTATCACCATACAATTTTTTTTAACATCACCATTTTTGTAAAGCCTCATCATTTCTTTAATATAAAAATTCAACCTTTAAAATTTTATTTGTTTCTGCGAAAATCTATTAATTTGATGATCTCTAACTTTATTGGTGGTAAATCAACTCTCTTGGATTGCGAAGGAGCTAATGTTGGCGACGGTGGATAACCCATCAAATGCGGCGGAGTGGGCCATGGCAGAGATGATTAACGAGCCGAGCATCATGCAAAAAGCTGTAGAAGAGATCGATAGGGTAGTTGGAAAAGACCGTTTTGTCCTTGAATCCGACCTCCAAAAACTCAATTACGTGAAGGCTTGTGTGAAAGAGGCGTTCCGGTTACATCCCGTGGCGCCGTTCAACCTCCCTCACATGTCGACGGCTGACGCAGTGGTAGACGGTTACTTCATCCCCAAGGGAAGCCACGTATTAATTAGTCGTATGGGGATCGGAAGAAACCCTAACGTGTGGGACAAGCCGCTTAAGTTCAACCCTGAGAGACATTTGGGCAATAACAAAAACGTGGACCTGAACGATCAAGATCTCAATCTAATATCGTTCAGCGCGGGACGAAGAGGCTGTTTGGGTTCGAGCATTGGGTCTGCCATGACGTACATGTTGCTGGCTCGGTTGATTCAAGGGTTCACGTGGTCACCAGTGCCTGGTGAGTGTAAAATCGACATTTCGGAAAGCAAGAGTGATATTTTCATGGCAAAACCTTTACACGCGATTGCATCACCACATCTGGTTCCACAAGTTTACCCAACCTAATTAAGAAAATAGATTATTACAATAAAAATGTAGTAGTTATTGTATATATATGTTACGATACGTTAAATTAATCACTCAGCTTCTAGAAAAATCTATTAACACTATTGTAGATGTGGTTCCAGAATTTTCAATGTTAAGTCTTACTCTCTTTTATAAGTCCTATGCGGAACATGTCTCTTCTAGAGTGCTTTTGATTTTGTTTTCTAAATGGGTGATTCTACAGCATCTATTAGCTAAATTTAGATATCTAGATTCAATACTATTAACGATTACATTTACATATACTGCATATTTGCAGTTACCTAATAAAACATCTGTGGGTTTGTTTTATCTATTATTTAATGAATTTGTATCTTATAACCACGATATGCATTTATTTTTGGTGGATTTTTCCCTTTTTATTTTAGAACTTATAAAAGAGATCTAGAAAAACAAATGGATTAAGGAGAAGGGTAATATATTTTTTTTTTCTTTCTGACAATTTCAAAATTAAGAAAATATAATATATATTTTTTTTTCCGGCAAAATAGATTTTATTAATTAAATAATTTTACAAAGTCTGAATACAAAGGTACAGTCAACCATCTAGATGAATACAATTTTGAAGAGTAGAAAATTAAATTTAAAGGACCACGTTTTACCAACATATGAGCTGAGGCATTATTTGTTCTCTTAGTGTGATTAAATGAACAATCATCAAATTTTGCCTTCCAATACGACATGTCACTGCAAATGTTGTCAATGGAAAACTCTGAGGATTTGTTATGAATAACGTCAATCAGAATTTTGCAATCTCCTTCAAAGATTATACATCTTAATCCTGTACTCCAAAGTTGTTGCATTGCAATTAAAAGAGCTTTTGCCTCTGCTTCCAATGGTGTAGATGTTCTACCTATTGAGGAAGACCCCCAAAAACAATGGTTTCCGTTATGATCACAGACGATCCAGCCTACAATAGAAAGCTGATTTACAGGATTAAAACTTGCATCAAAATTGCATTTAAAAGTTCCAGGAGGTGGTCGATGCCAAACGTTTTGATGATTTTGTAGACAAACAGATTCATTGTTGTGAACAGTGCATCTAACTTGATTTTCAGAATTTCAAGTCTCAAAACTCCCACTTGTCAATATAATGCTAATTGGGATCAGAATATGACTTTGATATATTTGCTTGAATCCATTCATTAACGTCAATGTTTGCATAACTGATGACTCGTTCTGGATGCACTCTTTGTTTTTTGAAAATCAAATCACATCTAGATTTCCATATTCGCCAAATTATCCAAAAAGGCTGAAGTTTTTGAAAAACTGATGGAGCTTCAGAATTGTGAAAATCAAGTAGACTTGAGAAATTATTATCACAATATTCCTCATGATCTGTATCACTCGGTTGCCATGGACACTGGGACATTCGCCAAATCATTTTGGAGACAGGGCAAGTAAACATTGTGTGATTTATTGTTTCTGGAGACAAACAACATCGTTGACATGTTGAATCCATAAGAATCTCTCTTATATTTAATTTAGTCGCTGTTCTAATAGCTCTAGTTAAAATACTCCAGAGAAAATGTTTTAGTTTTGGTATAATTGGTAGTTTTCAGATTTTTCTTTTAAGCTCGGAATTTCCATGAGGAGCAACAACTTCTTCTATGTTATCCTGGAAAGCTAACCAATATCCACTCTTGACTGTATATTCCCTTTGTAGTGTCGTGAATCCAAACAGGTCTATCAGATTTTGAAAATTGGGGAAAATATAATATATATACCATTTTCGGGTGACTAAAATTTGCTAATTTGGTTTTACTTTTTACAAAAAAAATACTGAAAACATTGAACTGACGTGGCAAACTTGTGTGAAACACGGAATCCATTAAGTTCAGAAGACGAGCGTCGCGTGTTACTCCGAGGTCTCCACGCATCCAAACTAAATTCCCACGTGCCTATCGATTTTCTACGTTTTGCGGCAACCGTCCGATCCATTCTCTCTGGGACGTGAAATTATGATCGTACGGCTTAGATCAAACGACATTCGCGTGCAGCGCGTCTGTCTGGATTAAAAAGAAAACGCCGTTATTTCGTTAAAGGTCCTTTCATCGTTGACGTCGTTCCACTAAGCAATAATCCACTACGGGGTTTCTGTCGTGCAACCAATGGTTTACCTACTTAACTTATTCTCCCATGCAATGATTAACAAAACAAAGCAGTAAACATATACTTTGTTACGGTCCACCGGGACTTAGGATAGATACGGTTACACACGATTATATCTCGTCAAACAGTCTCAGGTAAGAACGACGTCACCATGTTATGGAACCTAGGCGTTATATATATATATAATTAGTCACCTTCTACGTTGGAATTAATTCATCCGACCGCTGGATGTTTCTCCGCCTCAATCCTCGTCGTTAACTATATCTTCATTTCTCTTTGACATTAAATTTTGCTAATATAATAAATAAGAATTCAAATCCGGCGAGGATTTGTGTGATTTAGATAATTTTATTGGACGTAAAATCTCACCACCGAAGAAAGATGGCGGCCTACGCAAAAATTGGTTACGGTGGTAGTTATCTGGTGCACCGCGGCGTATTAGAGTTTCCCTGTGGATCAGATCACATTGCGAGATCGTCGTTCCCGATTAATAGCGACGGTAATCGCCGATCAAACATCAGGAGGATCACGGCGTCGATGGCGGAGGCGGTATCGGAGATAGAGAAACAGAGAGGAAAGAAAAGCAGAGGAGGAAAAGATGGAAGAGCCGTGGGGGTGGCGCGTGAGAAGCTGGACAGGTGGATGAAGGAATCGGTGACGGAGATCGTGAAGAATTTGAGCCAAGCGCCGTTGTTAGTGCATTTGTACGCCGGAGAAGAAGAGGAAGGAACGGTGGTGGTGATGAAAGCAGAGGAATGGGCGGCGGTGAAGGGGAGATGGGAGAGAGGAGAGGCGGAGATGCCGGAGGGGATGATATTCGTGGAGCAGTTAGGAGCGGCGGCGGAGGAGAGCTGCGGTTGTGGATATGACGGTGGCGACGGCACACGTGCGTGGGGGTTGGTGGTGCAGGGGAAAGGAGTGGAGTGTGGGCCGGTTTGTTATCTGTTGAAGACTACACGGGTCGGGTCAGGGTCAGGTTCCGGGTCGGGTATGGGAATGCTGTGTACCCATTTCTGCTTAGCTAAGGTGTCGAGTTTTAGGGAGACGAGTGAATCTCAGCTTAGAAATTGTTGGCTTGTGGGAAATTGACAATGAAGCATATGTTTTCATATCATGTAAATAATAAAATATTAATTGGCTAATTTGGAAGAATATCAACTATGGTTTTAAACCTTAATTTACCAACACATATTGAATTTTAATTTATAGATGTTAGTGCTGTCGATATTTCATCGTACGAATTCAAATCCGCATATGAGATACATATGAGATACAAGTACAAGTGAAGAGGATCAGTCTTTTAGTCTCAAAGTGCTAATATCTGATCTATATCATTTTTCTTTTATGATAGTTTTTTCCCCTAAATCTTAACAACTTAATATCATGTATGTTTTCTGTCGTAAATAATATTAATAATTTCATGTATGTTTTCATGTTTCACATAAAGAGAAAAGTTGCACACATTTCTACAAGTTAATTTGTCCTCGATAAAATTCAAATTGGAAAGTAAGTTTGAGATCCACTGAGTGTAATCACATAGGGTTAAGTACTACTTAGTACTTATGATGCTAATAATACTGTTTTTGCAATTCAGCTCAAACCCTTTTTTCCAATCATAAAAACTTACCTTGTGGAACAAGTGTTTGCAAGTAGGTAACTCAATGACTTGATCATGATTATCTAGATCTTGGAGGTCATCATCGCCCACCAGCATAAAGGTATTGCTCATAAGTTTTCCAGTGCTTTTTGTTCTATGTCAAATTTTGTGTGATAATTTTAAATTTGCAGAAAGCTACATCACACCTCAAAAACAGAATTTCCAACGACACGTTTACAATCGTCAGTAAATCTACGAGCAACTTTGATTCAATTATTACACCATCATCGGGTAGATGTTGAGTGATCATCAATTCGCTATCCATGCAGTGGATCATGATACTCTTGTCATCTTCATCCAAGTCACAGAGAACATTCATTTTCATTTTATTATAATCACGGTAACATTGCAACATATCATAATATGATCGTCATCATATCCAAAAAAATGTATATCTTAATCAATGAACATGTCATAACTTTGATTAGATGGTAAAACATCACAATAAAAAGATTTCATAAGTTATACTGGATTTTGTAGGTAAAATATTTGTGCAGATTTTGGGCATAATCATGTGGTACTACTAATCCTATTAAAGATTGGAAGACAAAAATTTTGAATGGCAATATTATATATCATACAATGATTCAAAATTGTTAACTTATTTGATTGTGACATGCATGTATGTATGCGGATTCTAATATAATATATCACAAGTATGTTGTTAACTGTTTATAAATATGAAAAATATCAATAAAATTAAAAGAAAGATAAAAAATTTGAATATAGTATATAGTCATAACTAAATATTTGCTAAAATTCATATATTTACAATTGCTTTTGCTTTTACACATGTTGTTCGCAATTAAATTCCAAATCTAATTATTTTTAAACCATAATCACTCGCCTTGAATTGAAAATTCAAATTGCTAGGAATAGCATGTTGTACTGATAATTAAAAAATAAATTGTGTTGGAAAGAAAAAAAAAAAGTAAAAAGGCCTGCGAATTTTGGTAATGAGCTCTCAAGATGCAAAAGATAAGGCCCGAACCACTATTCCCTCCAAATCACGAAAGAGTCTGGTTTGAATTTGAAAACCTTAAGATCCCCCAGAAAACCCAAATACAAAACAAATACATTTGTTGTTGTCAGAAATTATTAAACTACGCCCACATCGCGCGCTCTTCATCCTTCTTCTTCCTCCTCTCTCTCTCTCTCCCTCTTTCCCCCCGCTCCAATTCTAGGGTCTCAAATTCACATTCGGATCTCTACCATCAGATCTTAAACCCTAGACTAAAGCACTCAAACCCTCGATCTCCATTTTGGGTCTTTCCTATCGAGGATTAAAGGAATCTAAAATCACCATTTTCTGGGTCTCTTCCGATTTGATTTTCTCGAAATTTGTGGCTTCTTTTGATAAATCTTCGAGGGTATTTTTTCTGGGTTCGTTTCGAGGTAGTAATTGACTCGCCATGGGTGAACACGACGATGTTTCTGGAGGGTTTTCGTCGATTCCCAGATCCGACTTAAAGGTAAGTTCTTTAATTTCTTCTTTTTCTTCTTTTGGTTTTGGTCGGAGTGAATTAGATTTTTTGCTGGTACTTTGTTTGACAAAAATTTCGATCTAATTATAACTTGTTTTACTTTTTTGGGTTTCTGGGATTTAGATCGGAGGCAATGAATTGGATGGAAAACATGAGTTGAATAAAATTCGACGTGTTAACTCAATTCTAAATTCAGGTAATTTACTGTTACTAGCCGAGCAAATCTCATTCGATGGCTCATCGTTTTATGATGCGATACACATTCCTTTTATGAATATGGTTTCAATTGAGTTCTTGAGTTTTAGCCTTTTAGGGAAGGCATACAATAGAACTTAAACTGTGACTCTTTTTTTTTACCTGTGAAATTTTTGATATTGAAGCTTTCAAAATGTAATTTGAACATTCCTTGGCCTTCCATTTATTCTACAGGTAACACTGGTCATGCTTCTAAAGGCATTGAAAACGCGAATGAAATATCTCAGGCTGGTCGAGCTTCGCAGAGTTTTGTTAAAGAAGGAATGATTCATAAGACTGAGCTGTTGTTGGGTCAAGAGGTGAAGCCTTCTTCCAGTAAAGCTGGTCTTCTTAACACAGATGTTGATTGTGAAAAAGGAGCTTTGGTTAAGAGAAATGACGCTGAAAGTGTAGCACAGAAAAGAAGCGGACTTTCAGTTTCCAGTTGCTTAAATGATGATTTATCATCGGTTTGCTCCTCCAGGAGACGCGATAAATCTAGTTCAACGGATGTGTATTCCGAGTGTGGAAGTTCGAATGTTCCTGTTGAGGAAAAAGATCCAATGAAGCTGTGGAAAGCAATGAAACAGAATGGGTTTCTTTCTAATCCTCACGGTGGGATTTCAGTAACATCAAGCAGCTGTGTCGTCTCATCTTCTCATGGAGGGATCCCGGCTCCAAGGAAACGTGGTCGCAAAAGCAGGAATAATGATGCTGCAACGGTGAAGAAGAGAAAGATAGAGGTTGCAAGGAAGGAAGAAGTTGACAGGTTTGCCAGGCTCGGTGCTCCTAGTGGACTGCTCAATGAATTGAACCCTGGAATTATAAATCATGTGAGAAACAAAAAGCAAGTATTGTCCATTATTGAAAGCATTGTCAAGTCTGATAAAGATTCTGGAAACTTCTACCACCCCTCGATGAGGCATAGTAAAACCGCAGTTGGGGGTTCCAGGAGGAACTTGGCAGATGTGAACACTGATGCCTCTAGATCCGATTTTAGCCAAGGATTCAAGTATGCCATGCCGGAAGATAACTACTCTATGCGCTACTACGAGGAGAAATGCACAGATGGTGGTGAGTTAACGGAAAATGCAAGTTCCTTGTCGAGCGAGGACACAGCAGATCTCAACTGTGCTAGTGTACTCACTGTTAAAGGTATAATCTTGAATTCATTACACAATGTGCATGGATTTATGCTATCATATGTGGCCTAGATTAATCTTCAACTTTGATTTGCAGCGGCTACAGTAGCTTCTCAATGGTTGGAATTGCTTCATCAGGACATTAAAGGCCGTGTTTCCGGTAACCAACACTCTCATTTATTATCACTGATGCAATGAAAAAAACTTAAATACTTGGATGTTCCTGAAATTTCCTTTTTGTACTTGTCAGCTCTTCGGCGTAGCAAGAAGAGGGTTCGTGCAGTTGTCACGACAGAGCTACCTTTCTTGATAAGGAAAGAATTCCCAGCTGATCAAGAAAATGACCCAAACTTACTTCTCAATGGGGCTTCGAGGGCTTCAACAGTCGATATCCACAAGACAAGATGGATAGCGCTGTTTAATCAACTCGAACAAACGCTATCAGAAGAAGAGAAACAATTGGTAAAAGAGTTGAAAATGTCTTTACCACACCTCTTTTCTATATCTCCGTTGGTATCTGATTTGGAGTTTGTGAATTTGAAAATTCAGGAAAGCTGGTTAAACCAAGTAAGAGAGCTGCAGTCACATTGTGATCGAGGTTTGCAACACTTGAGCTTGAGTTCTGGTCAGAACTTCTTACAGTTAGGAATGCCATTGTACTCTAGGTATGGCCTTTTCACTAACTGTTAACACTGTTGAAATCTGTCTCCCGAATCCAAATTTTTAGTTTCTTGCTGTCTAAATTGTGTTACAGAGCTTCAGATGCGCTGATCACAGATAAGGATTTAGTCGTTAGAGCAGCCGCAGCCTCCATATACTCGACCTGCAATTTTCTAGCATCAAAGGAGAACATAACCTGTACCTGAACTCCTTGAAACTTCTCACCAGTATCTGATTTAAGCTTTTTAGTCGAAAACGTTTTCTCAGTTACTCTAGTGTAAACTTTCATAGCAGAGCTTTTCCTTTGTATGTGCATCTGTAATACTAGGAGCGATGATCATCAGCTTTTTCTTTTCTTCTTCTATAGGCTCATTTTTCTCTGCAATTTTGTTTTACAATAAGAACCTTGCTTTGCTGAATTAATTATGTACTGTGTAATGATTCGAATATGTTTTAGCTATTAGAAGTCTGGACCTTGTCCTAGGCTAATTCCCTCAAACATCTGTGACACTGATCTGTGATTTGTAGATAAGTTATTTTCAGTTCTTTCATAGAGAATATAGGAGCAGAAACTGGTCACATCATGCTGTAAACAAGGATCGTTATTAGAGCCAGAGAGAGAACAACTTGCTTGGTGTTTCCTTGGCCGATGGATCTTCCGGAGCTTTATCCAATGAAGATACTGAAGCTCGAGACTCTCTGCATTGTCCAGTGTCTTCACCACATACCCAAACCAGTTCTTGATGCAGCAAATATCATAAAGCAAAATAAGAGATTGTGATGGAAGAAACAATACTCTCTGTACAAGAGCTAAGAACGATAGTTAGGGCTGTATTCAACCAGCTCGAGGAAACGCCATCAGAAGAAGATAATGAATTCGTAATTAGACATCTTTCCAATTCAAAATTGAACAACTTGAGATATATATCTTTACCACACAACTTTCCTCTTTGTTAGTATCCGATTTGAAGTTTGTGAAGTTGAAAATGCAGGAATTAAAAACAAGTGAGACAGCTGCGATCACTAAATTAAGCTTGAGTTCTGGTCTGAATTTATTACAATTGAATCTAGGAAATAGACATTCAATACTTGCTCATCTCATTACATAGTTGAATCTGTTTCAAGAGAATCCAGATTTTTTAGTTTCATTCAAACAACATAACTACATTGCAGACGGAATATTATTGGCAAAGGTTCCAAGAGCTACGGATCCACCGTTGTCGCGAGTAAATTGACACCCCGCATTGCAGACACAGGTGCTCTCAATGCGAACTCGTTCACCGACCCACGTCACAGCCACCGTGGCATAGCATCTCTGGTCAGAGTACACGTACATCGGTCTGTCCCTATAAACCTCGATGTGCACATTGTTGGAACAAGCACATCTGTAGATTATGGCCACGAGGTGCTCCCCTCCATTTGCAGCTCTTAATCTGCAATTGAGGGCGGACCGGTGGTGGTGGTGGTGGTGCAATCGCCATCCTGCTGCATCAACAGAGAGAAGAAAAAACATTTCAAGAAAGTTAAACAAACGATATCAAACTACAATCTTTTTCGTAATAAAACTTGTAGAAAACTTAGAAGACAGTCGATATCAAATGATGATTCTACATATTCAGAACCAGCGGATGATCCTAGCCTAAGAAATAATCTGACACCTAAATCTACCGAAACCATTCCTTTCTAACATAAAACCTAAATCCAGAAGACGAATCGGCGAAAAGAAGATAACTAATCCGTTTAAATTTCGTTACAATCAAACGAGATAACATTACAAGAAAAATAAAACAAAAGATATTCGGGAAATTCGTACCTCTGCTCTGTCTTTCTGAAACCTCTCAAGCTTCACTGAATTCAAATTTGAGCTCCGATCTCGAAAAAGCAAGTCAAGTCAAGTGATGACTGTAAACTGGCGCGTACGGCAACTGTTATTATTATTTTATAGGGCAACGATTGTAAAGCAGATCGTTGTAATTGCTCATTTCTTGCCCCCTTTCAACGGTGCAGATCTAATAATACAAGTTTGACCAGGATCACCAATGCTAGATACTCGATTGCTATTGGTTCAATGCAAATTCTGATTTTATTTAGGTAGAGACAAATTGGGCTTTATCTCTATAAGGCCCATTAACTGCGGAATCCGCGGATTCGTTACGTATTACGTACGGTGCGTTAAATTAGTTGCATTAGTCAGAGTTTCCGGTTTAGTTGCATTAAACCGATTTTTGCAGTCGTCTGTCTTCTTTCCCAAATTCACTTTATTTGCTGAATCAATTCGATTTCGTTTTCTCCCAGATTTTTAGGGGCTTTTGGGGAGTTTCTGAAGACTCTGCTCTAACATGGTAAGTTATACTACTCTGATGTAAATTATCATTGTTGTTAAGATTTGAGTCAATTGAGCATTTCATGAGATGAGTAGTTCAAGTTTCATCTAATTAGAAGTCTGGATCATTTCCTAGGCCTAAATTCTTCAAACATTTGACATGGAGCAACTACTGGAATTTACAATATGTAACAGTGATCTTTAGATAAGTTTTTGGTTCTTACATAGAGAACCTATGACAGAAACCGGTTTCATAGTGATGTAATAAGGTTGGTTTGTTCAGAGCCAGTTAGAGACCATATTGCTTGGCGTTGCCTTGGCTGATGGATCTTCTGGGGCTTTAGCCAATGAACGATACTGAAGCTTGACACTCTCGGCATTATCAAGCGTTTTCACCACATACCTGCAACAGAGTTTTATGCAGCAAAATGACCTCAAAAGTTACAGAAACAATTATACACAAAAGTCTATTATAAAGGTGTTTGCAGCAAGAAAGAGTTGAAATCTTTCGTGAATCATTAAAATTGATATCATAAGTTCATAATCAAAGAAAGAAATGAGAGTTTACCAGCCGTTCAAGCATTGAGTAGTCACAACAGCTTCCCTTCCTACAAAACGAGGTGGTGTCCTCTTGTTTCCCTGTATTAACATCCCTCGCAATTATCAAGAAAATACATTTGCTAGAAAAAAAATTGCAGGGACAAACAAGAAAGGGATTGACCTTTATTATAACTCGATCTGCCACAGCAAAAGGGAAATAATTACTTTTATTCCTTGAACGACCTGTATGAGTCGAGTCACCAAACGCGCGTCTCTCCTGCATTTATAGAAAATAAATCTCTTGTTTGAACAGAATTAAACGTGAGATGAATCTCAATATGATTAGTAAGTGTAGTATTGAGTTACTTGATCAAATCCTTCTCGTTTTCGCTTAGATGAATGGTTTGACTGTGACTTCTCTTCTCGGCAAAATGCTTGTACTGCAACTCGCAGAGCTGCGTAAAATTGCAGCGAAAATAATGACAATGAATTCTCTGAGACACCCAAATGCCAGAATCATGAACACGAATAATTTTACTCACTGAGATTTGGGGTTATCGAATCTTCTGAGACTGGCTGCGAGCATGTGCAGCAAGCTTTCTAAGAGAGCACAACAAAAAACAATATCTCATCAGCAAAAGAAAAGAGACAAAAAGTAAATAGCAGACGTTAAAAAGAAGAGATTTTGATGGAAGAAACAAAACTCTGTACCATCTGTTTTACTTGTTCTATCCCTCCAGCTCCAAAAGTGTGTCCGCAAGGCAATATCATAGCATCAACCATCAATACCCCTCTACGATTTTATAAAGAAACAAAACAGACTATAGATTAAACACAAGCACAATCCATACCAATCCAACAGTTTCAGCTAAAAAACCACAGAGAACGGTAGATATCAAGCGAAAACAAAAAAGAAGAAGATACGTTGTAGGATCAGACAAAATGGTCCTCAAAGACTCGATCGAATTGCTCGAAGAAGAAGGGTCTCTTCGGCCGCTGAAATCACACCCGTTTTCTGCAGCGACTGATGATGATTCCTCATGCCTAGAAGCAAAACTCGCATCCATTGTCTTAAACTGCTGCGAGTAGTAAGCTGCGTTGTCTTGTCCACCCACTGTCACTGCATAGCATTTTCGGAGAAAAAAAGTCCATTGCCTGAACATCTCAATTCTCAAAAGTAGAAACTTTTCGAAAAAAACTTATGGGATTCTCTTACCAGCTCCTGCTGATACACTATCTTCACCAGTGTCTTTGTTCATGCCATCACCTTCGTTACCGTCTATGTCATCATCCTCGTCTTCCTCTTCGACGTCAACGTCTTCCTCTCCGTCTGATCCACCACTGTCGTTAGGGTTTCCGCTGATGGGTTTCTCCGAGTAGAAATTCTGCCTGAAATCGAGATGAGGGTGAGGGTTAGCTGCGGCCGCGGCGGCTGCTGCTGCCGCGAAATACCGGTGGTGGTCGCCGATAAAAGCCGCGAATTCACGGGTTTTAGGGTCCTGTTCGCCGACCCGGAAACGTAACGGGTCAGCATCTTGAACAATCATCGGCGGCGCGTTGAACGGCGCCGGAGAGAGCCCTTTTCCGGACATGGAATCGAGCGATCGCAAAATTAAAACCCAGAAAATCAAACAACAACTAGAAATTAGCTCAAGCACGTAAGAAGGATTGATTTGATTTAACGAAACAAAGAAGGAATCTTGAGGAAGATAGATGAGTGGTGAAGAAAAAAATTTTCACAGAGATGAAATGAAAAGAGACTAAAGAGGAGAAAGAAGAACAAGTGTGAAACAAAACGGCGTCGTGGAAAGAGGAAAAGGAAATTGACACGGTGACGTTTCAACCGCGAGTGACGTCAGACTCGGATACTATTGTATGGGGCCCAAAAGAATGTGTGCGGAACTTCTTCTTCAGCTACTTTGCCATTGTACGGAAATATAAAGCGAAGTCAACGGAATATATCTCTACTACGCCTCGGCGTTTTGATATCCATTCGGGTTCGGTTCGAATAGTTCAAGTTTTTGAATTTTCGGTTTTTAGATTTAAAACCCATTCGGATGTTTTCGGAATTTCGATTCGGTTCGATTATATTCGATCGGGTTCAGTTCGGGTTCGGATATCCAAAAAATATTAAAAATTAAATAGAAATAATTAAATTTAAATAAAATTGGTTAAATTCAAACAAAATTTGGCAAAATTTAACAAATATAACTAAAAACTTTAATATATTTAAATTATTATAGATTTTTTCATCATTTTCAGAATAAAAATAATTTATATTTTGGATTTATAATTGTAATTTTAGGTTATTAAGTTTAAATGTAGTTAATATTTTGGGTATATAATTGTATTTCGAATATTTCGGATATCTATTCGGATTTCCGGTTCGGTTTGATTCGGTTTCGGTTTTTCGGATTTAAAAATTTAAAAACCGTTCGGATATTTTATCAGTTTTGGTTCGGGTTCGTTTTCTCTTTTTCAGATCAGATTTGGATAAATTGTTCGGGTTCGGATAATATGCCCATACCTAATCTCCACGGTCTGAAAATTATTTTATTTTGTTTGTCCGGACAAACTGCGATAGCCTATTGTAAAGTGGTAAGAGAGAGCTAACTATGGATTATAATTTAGGAGATCTTTCTCAATGAATTCTCCTTTATCCAACAATATTTGCTTTTGTGCTTTAGTGAAGATAGACCATGTTTAATTTCGTAATTTGCATTCTGTTATCTCTTCTGTAATTTTTGGACATCTTTTCTAGGGTAGTTATTTTTTTCTTTCTTTTTTCTTGTTCTAATTATTGTAGGATAGGTTATTTGGAAATTTATGCCATAGGAAACTCCATTTAAAATGGCACGTATTTACCTCGCTATGTAATGTAACGACAAGAAGTCTGCTTTGCTGACACACGTTCTGAGCTATGAAGTGAGTTTTTGAGTTAGACTAGTAGGGACGATAACGATGAGACGGGCATGACCAGAGATTTTGCGGAACTAGTAATTGGGGTGGGGTTATGAATTTGGTTGATACTATAAATTTGATTGTTTTAGGCTTTTATTCTAAACCACCTTAAATCTGATTTTGGGTTTAGAAAACTTAAATCTAAAAAAAAATATGAAACTGGATGCATCTCTTGGAATGTTTCAGTGAATTAGGTATTATCATGTCAAATCTTACACTTGTGTTCCATCAAGCGTCAAGATGTTATGTGTTGATCAATTTTCTTGATCACATCATCATACACTACATTTTTACCATTCTGGTTAAGTGTGTTAAAAAGCTAATAAATCTTTTGATATTTGGATTCTTAGGTAGAAAGAAAAAAATATCCAAATATTTTAATATCATTTATTTTTTCTTTCTCGTCTCAATAAGACTTGTTAATTGCATATTCAGAAGAAGAAAACGTCTATTACTAAGATCGTGTTACAATGAGAGGATCCTTGCAAATTTAAAGAAAAGTGCAGGTACAAGGAATCAAATACTGATGAGAATTAAATACAAACGAGCAACAATTTTCTTATTCCGGAGACTGATTTCTCTGTTCTTTGTTGTTCTTGAAGATCTTAGAACTCTTGTCAAAAATCTTTGCTCTTCTGTTGTAATCTTTAGGGTCTTTCCCATCATCCTCCCCCATAATAGCTTCCTTCTCAAGGCATTCCAAGAGCTCCCCTACTCCTCTGTTTGCTTCTCCCCCACAAATCCCTCTTCTCTGAGTCAGTTCCTCCTCTTCCTCCGGCGTAATTGGCTCCATTGCCGCCGCATAACCTGATCCTGAAGCCACACATCTAGCAGCAGCAACCGGCCTCTTCTTCCCGGCGTTAAGGCTCAGGTTGACCGGAATCTTGCTGACTGGAGTTAGGGTTTGATGAGTTCTCGGAGATGGGTTTGTCATGATCTTTGTGCAGGTTTTAGACATAGCTTCCATTTTTTTTTTTCTTTTCCTGATAGACGTTTAAGTGTAAAATCAAAGTTACGTCGCTTGGTGCTTTATATAAGGTTTTGAGGGTGCTAAAATGTGACGCACTAACACACGTCATTCATTACACGTGTGGGAGTGGCGAAAAGTAAGAGAGTTTTCGAGATTCTCCATGCTTGTTCTTGTGGCACGTGTTCCGAGATTCTCTTGCCGACCTCTTTTGACTTTCTTTTCAGCTTTATCCACCAAGTTTTGTTTAGTTTATAGCTATGGGTTTATAGTAAGCTTACACGTTTGTCTAGTTTTAGTCATCTATGTACTATGTTCTAGAACTCACGCCTAAACCGAAACATTCTGGATCCAACTAAACTCACGCCTAGACCGAAACATTCTGGATCCAACTAAAGTTAACTTAGAGGTGCTATTGGAGAGTTGATTTATAAAGATTTTTAGAGTTTAAGATTCTATAGTTATTGGTTTGTGGATTTTTATATTCTTAATAAATTCCTTTGTTATTCATTTAGAAATTATAAAAATCAGTTGTTATTGATATGATGATTTTTATAATCTAATCAAAATTCATTGCTATTCAAAAAGTCTGCATTTAAATAATTCTATGATTCTGTTATAATCTAGTGTTATTGGCATAATGATTCTTTATAATTTAATTCATAAATCATAATTTTCAAAATATTACCTATATCCCTTGGATTCTCAAAATCTGTCATATTAAAAAATTCTTAATAGATTATTTAAATCCATAGAACTCTCTCTAAATTTTACAAATCCAACAAAACTCTTAAAAATTTGACAAATCTCATGATTTTTAAAATCAACTAAAATCTTCATAAATCTAATTCCCAATAACCCCCTTATTCTATTGGAATCGGTTTAGTTTGATTTCCTCGACAAATGTTGATTTCCGATTAAAACCAAATCCAAATTACCACCACTAATACTGAGATCTCAGCTGGTTTTGACATCGTATTCAGCTCTTCTAATTTCTATGACAAGTTTGTTTAGAACCTGCAAATTTTGTATAGTTTCAAAGCCTGATAAGAGCATTCACTGCAAGGAACGCATTGAGTAGCAAATGGAACATATAATAAGACTACAAATTGCAAAACAAAACGTAATAAAAGATAACAGATCTTGCTGGGGACTTTAAAATTCCCTAAATGGCAATAGATGTTTTTCTATTTCAGATGTGCAAACCCTCTTCACAGCCTTTGTGATGACGATCACATCTTTGAAATGTTGGAACACAAAAAGGCATATGGAAACTTTCAGTATTACTTTCCACCTTCATTGATAAACCCTTCTTTGCGGCCTTCGAAGCCAGGACGCAGGAGCTTTTTCTCCCTCTTGGCGATTTTCCGCAGCTTGTTCTGTTCAATCCTATCGGCAATATTCCCTGATCTCTTTTGCTGCTTCTCCACTCTAACCTTTTGTTGTCCTTCAACTCTTTCCTTCCACTTCTCTGCGTTCTTCTCGTGCCTCTTCTTTTCTTTGTGGATGCTTTGCTTCAATAGCTTTGGGTCATCGTGAACCTTCATACCAGCTGCTCTGCTTGTAGCTGCCTTCCATGAGTGCTTCTTTGCAATTACTTCACCTTTTTCTGGATCCTTCTTTGCAGCCTCTAACTTCAAAGCCCTTTCAAGCTCTTTTGCCTTAGAAAGCCTCCGTTTCTTTTTATCTTTTCCATGTTCCTCATCGTCATCAATCTTGACATAGCCAAAAGTAAGGTCCTTAGCAGCCTCTTCCACATCCAACTTACCCTTACCTTTATCTGCTAACTTATTCTCCTCAACAGTCTTCTCCTCAGAAACCGAGTCCCTCTTTCTCTTATTTGGCAAGATCTTCTTCCTTCTTTCATGGCTTCTTGGTCTATCTGAACCTCCACGACCACCTTTAAGCGCATCAATTTTGCGGTGGAGACGTTGCCTCAGCTCCTCATACGTAACGGAATCATCTCTTTGAAAACCAGCGGTCTTAGGCTTGTTGTTATCTGTTTCTTCCTCACTGTCATCATTAGGAAGCTCATTACTCAATTTTTCCTTTTCTATTTTCTGCTTCAGCAAATCCAGAGTCGTCAAAGCAGACTTCTCTGGGTCCAACCTATCTCTCCTCGCTTTCTTTAGATTCTCGTTTGTTTTTCTCTTAGCTTTAGCTTTTTGAGCCTTGCTAAGACCTGGAAACCACTTTCTTTCTGTCTCATCAGGTAAGTAGAATCTCGCAGGGATGAGCTCTATCAACTTATCGAAAAATTCAGCATGCTGATGAGCCATAGACTTGATATCTGATTCAGAATCAATTTTACCCCTTTTCTTTGCCATCTATAACAATTGCCAAAACCGATCACAATCAGAAAAAAAAATGCCCCTTTGGAAAAAATGACAAATAATAAAATAAGGACTCATTAGTCACTTTCAGAAACTAATAACACATCAAAACTGTACAGTCAAGACATCCAATGGTAGATTAAACAAATATTAGACAAATGTAAAAGTTATGATGACATATTAGATCGAATTAAGATCAAAACTTACATCAGTCCCACGAATTTTAGTCATTGCTCTCCCACACAGGAGATTAGACAAAATGCTGTAAACCTCAGGACAAACTGCAGCAGTAAAAAATAGAAGATCAATGGTTGCGAAAGAATCAAAACATCTATATTTCTAATATACTTTTGAAACAAACAAACAAAAAACTCGTACAAATACTTTAGGAGTTGCCAGCATCTTGTAAGAATTGTGCAAGTCAATGAATAACATCAAACGACAAAGGTTAACTTGTTCACTAAATGTCACATTAAAAGAAGCTCACAAATTGTATAACGGTTGGGTTAATTATCAACAAGGTATCTGCCATTATCTACAACAGTATCAAGAAGCCTAGTTTTTTCAAATCTATTGACAGAACCTTACAATCTATAAATCCAAAGAAAACCTTCAGCAAGATGACTTCGCAGAAACCATTTACCGATTAAAAAAACCTCAACTTGTCTTTTTTTTTTATGTGCAAAAAACTAGACGAAATATCTTGTTGATTCTTTAGCAGCTATTCGTTATTCTAGAGAGAGAGAGACAGAAACCCTAAATAGTAGTGCATAAAGAACAAGTTTCCCCAACATATTAAGCTTTATACAAGAAATTAACTAAATGCAGGATGCATAAAGAGAAAAAGAAGCACACACAAACAAAATACAGAACATAAAACAAAAACCTTATCCTGAACACTGTAGGTGAAATCTAAATCCGAAAGCGATTAAATGTAGAAAGAGATACAATTTTATGTTCATATCATATCATAATTCAGGATTCATCACAACTCGTTATTATAAGTTCTGAGCGATACTGAATCCAGAATCGTAATTCCTTAAACAAAAAGAGCAGGCCCATCTGAAAAGAAGACGAATTTATGGAAAAAAGAAAGAAAATGGGAAGAAGAAAACATACTGGTAGCGGCGATGGCGAAGCAACGGCGACAGAGAAACAGAGAAGAAGAGGTTCGGTGAAAAAGTTTAGGGTTCGAATGGTTTTGTTATTTCTCAGTTTTAAGAAGGGTACTTATGTAAATGCGTCATCTCAGCTTCCCATTTAGCGTCCAAACAACGGTTCGGTTTAACGGGATTGAAATAGAGTTAAACCGGTGATCAAATCGAATCGAACCGAGAAATTTTGCACGCATATATTGTGAGAAGGAATCTACCTCTTATACGTCTCCACGTGGATAATTCCTCTTCACTCCCCTCTTCTATTAGATGATTCACATATTTCAATTTTCAAAACGGTGTCGTTAGTTTGTCGACTACAGAAGGTAAACAAACGC
Organism: Eutrema salsugineum; assembly: GCF_000478725.1. Lineage (NCBI taxonomy): Eukaryota > Viridiplantae > Streptophyta > Magnoliopsida > Brassicales > Brassicaceae > Eutrema > Eutrema salsugineum. The sequence goes on along the minus strand of NW_006256829.1, from coordinate 1,499,509 downwards.
TTTGCTTGATCGGAGTTCCTTTGTCTTCAGCTTTACTCCGGCTAGCAATGGCGGTCTCAGCTTTCCGTGGCACGCGGTTACCATTTCTACATCAATCTCAGGTCTACTTTTTTTTCCAATTTTCTTTCCTTGGTGAATCTGTTTCTTTTTAGCTGCCAAAACTGGCAAACTCTATTACTCTCTGCTGAGTTTCGGTAGCTTCATTTTGCAGTTTCCTGTTGCAAGAAATGTATCAGGAAGGTCTAAGAAGATGATCGGTGGAAGAAATTCGAAGAGATTTGTTCTCTCGGCACAGTATTCGCAAAGCCAGGACCTTTTCACTTCTCGCCTTCAAAGTATAGAATTTTCCTGCTTCATTGTAAACTCAATCCGACTGTATACTGTTTAAAAATGATGGTGGAATTTCCTGAAGAATTATATCTCGTTAGGTTGTTTCTGTTGCTAATTTGATTTGGTTTATTGTAATATGTTTAAATGAGACCCTTTTTTGGAATCAAGACACTGGAATCATGTTTACTTTTGGAAGATAGTTTACTGATCCATGTGCTTGATGCAGGCCGGATAGAGAACTTGCCCAAACTGGTGGAAGATATAGTTCATACATCGATAAACACAGGTCCACGCGGTGCAGTACGCCTTATCCAAGGCGTTCAGGCCTTTGTAGGAGTTGGAGGAGAGTGGCTAAATGATGTCTCTAAGGTAACTGTTTTCATGATTCTTGTTCATATGAGTAAAACACTTGCTATGAGCTAAAATTATGTTTCTTCTGGTGACCCGCTGCAGTCTACAAGAGTGTCTGGTGGATTACCAACTGAAATGCAGCTTGGTCTACTGTCTCCTCTATATTTGAGGAAACTCTTTGAACGCATGGGAGCTACTTACATTAAGCTGGGCCAGGTAAATCATGTTGCAACTTCTAGAGGATATTATATCCTTTCATGTGGCTAAAGACACGTGAAATGAATGTCTAAAGTAAGGATCTCAATTGATTTCCCGTTCTTTGAATTTGTAGTTTATAGCATCTGCGCCAACTTTGTTCCCACCAGAATATGTTAAAGAGTTTCAGAACTGCTTCGACAAAGCTCCTCCTGTGCCGTTTGAAGAAATTCGTAAAATCTTGCAAGAGGAGCTTGGGAGACCCATAGAAAGCGTATACGAATTTGTTGATCCTACACCAATTGCATCAGCCTCAATAGCACAAGTGCGTTCTTCTTTTGCTTCTGCTTCATTGATCGAATTTCATTTTATTCATGTACTCTTCTGCTAAGGGAATTATCATAACCAGGTCCATGGTGCAAGGCTGAGAGGCTCCCAAGAGGATGTAGTAATCAAGGTCTTAAAGCCTGGAATAGAAGATTTCTTAGTGGCAGATTTGAACTTTATCTACGTTGTGTCCCGTATATTTGAGTTCCTTAGTCCTGAGTTCAGCCGTACTTCGCTGGTAAACTCTCGATTTTGCTGTAGAGACTCCCCAATCCTCTGTATTTAATTTGCAGTTGCTGCTAAGTTACTATTTTAAAACAATATATACTATTGATAGGTTGGTATTGTCAAAGACATTCGTGAGTCAATGCTTGAAGAAGTGGATTTCAATAAGGAGGCTAAAAACATTGAGTCATTTAAGAGATATCTTGAAACCATGGGGTTGTCAGGACAAGCGACTGCTCCAAGAGTGTATAAGCACTGCAGCAGCCGACGGGTACTTACAATGGAGAGGCTGTACGGAGTTCCTCTTACTGATCTAGATTCTATAAGGTCACTTGTTTCCAGTCCAGAGAATAGCCTTATTACGGCCCTTAATGTGTGGTAAGATCTTTGAAATACACTATTGAAAATAAGATTGCTCCTCCTCCCGTAGCAGTTAATGGAATTGTCTTCATGTGGGTGTAACCTTCAGGTTTGGAAGTTTACTTTCTTGTGAAAGTTTCCATGCTGATGTACATGCAGGGAACTTATGGCTGTTGCGTGATGGCCGGATCGGGTTTCTTGATTTCGGTAAATGACACTTTCTCAAGCTATTCAATTACCCTGAGCGAGCTTACTACCTTTTTTTCATCTATCAATGCATAACAGTGCAGTCTTGTTCATAAACACTCTTCACTGTTTGTTGGTAATTTTTGGTGTATTCAAGTAAGTATCCACATGTTTTCAGGCATTGTTGGTCGAATATCACCCACAACATGGGCTGCTATGGAAGTATTTCTAGCGTCCATTGCAACAGAAGAATATGAATCCATGGCCTCAGCTTTGATTCAAATGGGTGCCACAAACAGAGAAGTTGATGCTAAAGCTTTTGCAAGAGACTTGGAAAAGATGTTCTCTTCTATCAAGGCAAGCAATATTTAGTCTTAACAATTTTGGAGTAAAAGACTAAGATGAACCTCTGTAACCAGCTACATTTGTTCAGAGGAAACAGTGTGATTTAAATTCTAAAAATTCCGCCAGTCTTCTGAAGATAAGTGAATCTCTTCTTGCAGGAACTAGATACAGAAATAGTAGTGGCTACAGCTCGGGGAACAAATTCGGACACAACTGCTGTTGCTGCTAACGTAGTTGTGGATGAGAGACAGATGAATGCTCTTTTCCTCGACTTGGTAAGCACTAATTAGACATAGTTGTTTAAGGATTTTGTTTTTCATATTTAAGTTGTTAGCATACAGAAGTTGCACCGATATGGGTTAAGATAACCCTCGTTGTGAGCTTTAAAGAGTGAATACAGATGAAAACAAGTTGTCTTTCTTTTGTGTAGGTGCGTGTTAGCGAATCATACGGGCTGAAGTTCCCTAGAGAGTTTGCACTTCTAATGAAGCAGCTTCTGTATTTCGATCGGTACACGAGACTATTAGCCCCAAACCTGAACATGCTGCAGGATCAGCGAATCTCTGTCGTGTCCAACAGGAGGACGAATCGATATAAGGACAGCTTCAACTAAGTTCATAGAAATATACTTCACATTTACCATTTTTAATCTTTATTATTTACAAGTGGTAAAGTTATAGTATAGATTGATAAAGCCAGGAACAATGATGAATTCAATATTGTTACAAGTATAACAAATCCTACATGACTATATACAACAGATAAGCGATATCTTATTTTTGTATACTTTTGCACAAGTGTCATGGTTTTCTCTACCTCAAACAGAAGTGCAGAAACAAATCTTTACCTATACACAGATGTGAGAAAAAGAATGATAAACCAATGGCAAAACTTTCCATCTGAAAAGCGCATAGTTCTTGTTGCTTGACCTGAAGCAGAGATCTACACAGAAGGAGGACGCTGAGAAGCTTTAAAGACTTGGCTTACAGTAGAATATCCCATTAGCCGATGAAGCGGAGACCCTCTAGCCACAGGCACCTCCTCTTCCTGAGCAGAGGAGCTCGGCTTTACGGGTTTGGAAGGAGCTTTGTCGCTGGGAGACTCTGATGTTGAATTCCTACTCCTATTAGTGTTAATGTCATGCGTTACTACAGGAATTAAATGAGTTCTGGATTGAAGTGAGAATCTGAGAACAGTGGTGCAGGTGCCGCATCTGAGAAGATGATGCTTCCTCTTGAAGATGAGAAAGTCTACAGGAAGCTGTAGGTTTTCCGAGCAACTGTAACAGCTCACGAAAGGTGCCCCACCGGCTGTTGGACGGATATGACGCTTGGCCACACGCTGTCTCTCATTTAAACGACGGTTCTGTAAGTCATGGTGGTGGCCGGCGTGTCTATTACGCTGATGATCCTCCACATCAGAGACTATCTCGTGGCTCCATCTCGGATAATACTCAGGTTGTTCCATTGGCCTCTGCGGACTTGCAGAATATGAACTGTAAGAATTATGAAGCTGAGCTGAATACCAACCGGGATGGTTTCTTCTGTCACTTACCATCTCTCCTGAGAACCTACCCCCTTGTCCACGACCTCTTGCCCTTGTGTTGTTGTGAAACATGTAGTCAACATTCTCGTAGTTCATGCCTCCAGCGTATGGAGGCATTTGAAGCGAGTGTGCACGGGAATAGCGATCAAACTCATCGTGCGATGGATATGAAGGGCTTACACGTGTGTATGAATCTCTCGGATAGAAAGGCAAGTCAGGCCGAAGTTGTTCTGTCACATGTCTCTTCCCTTGTCTTCCAAGACGCCCTCCTGGTCCCTCAAGTTGCAGAGACCTGTTCTGATGTGTACCATTGCGCCTCGTCTCAGAGAAAGTGGATGAGGAACTAGCGCCTTGCTCCTTGTAAAGTTCAGGGTATCTCTGAGTCTCAAATTTGCCTGATCTTATTTTCTGAAGAGCATTCCATTGTTCGTTTTCATTGAGAAGTTGGTCTTCCCTTTCATCAGACGAAGACTCACTACCATCATACGCAGAAGAAGTCTTGTTTGCAGGAAGATCATCTTCGTTTTGTTCCTCTTCAACAGGAGAAGCATCGGGAGAGATTTCAGCTTCTGGCTTGTGGTAAGCATCACTGGACGAATTACTCGCTCTTGCATCCACCACATGATCAGCATTCAAGCTTCCTGAGCTAGTCCCATGTCTTGTAGCTTCTGTCTCGGATTTGATGTCAGATTTCAATCTGCTGGAGTTGTCTTCTCCTTCATTTTTGTCAGAATCACCAAGTGAGCTTGCCTGCAGTTGGATTTCGTTTCCCTCCTCTCGATTAGATATGTCTAAGCCACCGAGCTGCTTCTGAGTAGACTCCATGGATCCATCCCAAGGCTTCTCTTCTTCTTGGCCTGGGGATGACGGAAGAACCGTGTCCTGCCGTGAGCTGGTGGAGACATTGTTGGTTTCAGGCTGATTGCTTCTTGGCTCACTGGCTTGAGCCCCCTCTGTCTCTCCTGCACTTGGTGTAGTGTTTGGAGTAATGCTACGTCTTTTCGCTGAATCAAAGAAAAGCAACAAACAAGTTCAATAACAGACAGAACATGAGTAGAAAGAAACCAAAAACACACAACTTCTTTGTGTCAGACAAAGCAAGATAATAAGAACAGATGGACCCCAGGATCTAGAAAAAAACCAGATTCTGGATCAAAGTTAACATTTTTTTTTAAGACGAAATCGAAATGAAAGTTGCAGAATTGTAAAAACAATGACCTTGAAGAATGGCTGAACAACCACCACACTGATAAACTGGAACATCTTCGTCTTCCTGTAGAATCTTTAAGCACTTTGGGCATTTCACCAACCGAACTCTCTGACCCGTCTGGCTCGCCATTGTTGGTACCAAATTTGATGACTAAACCCAACCTTCTAAATCAAAATTTCATCAACAGAACCTAAGACGCAGAGAGAGAGAGAGAGAGAGAGAGAGAAGAAGAAGAAGAAGAAGAAGAAGAAAGATAAAAGATCGAAACTTTGCGAAGCTCTTGAAGATTCTACGGAAATTTTGAACGGAGACCAGACGATGAAGGTCAACGTGGTATGAAGAGGAGAAAGTCAGAATAGCGTAAATTGATTTCAGTTGTAGTTTAAGAAATCTGGGAATTGGTACAATCCAGGTCTGAAAGCTGGTTACGGATCCGGGTCGTGATGACGAAACAGAAGCAAGATTACATCATTGAAGAAGCCATAAGAAGATATCAAGAATCAAAAACCGAAGTAAGCTCTTTGCAGAGTCTTTCAAACTCGAGAGATTGTGAAAGAAGAAAATCCAGAAGTTTAAGATTATATAGAGAGAGAGGGGAATAGAAATGGCGAGGAGAGAGAGAGAAGGAGAATTTCTTGTCGTGGGGGCGAAGTAGAAGGAGGAGGAATTGAGAGAACGGAGACAACGCAAAATCCAAATCGTTGGAGAGGTTTTTAACTTCGGATGTTATTTTCTCCTTTGAGAAAAGTCTCTCTTTTCCCGTGTCAAGAAAGTTTTGTTTTTAATTACTTTTGGGGGAATTTTCTGATATCTTAGTCAATAGACTCAAAAAAGAAAAAAAAAAACTCACAACTCGTCGCTCACAAATCACAACCATTAAAGAAAAACACATTTGTTGTTATTTTAAATAAAAAAACTGGTCCATTTTTTTGTTGAAAGCATCTGAAACAGAGCTTGGTAAGAAGCAGAGGAAGAAAGAGGTGTAAATGTTTTCACCTAATCAAGTTTTTTTTTTTTTGGATAAGAGTTATAAATGGAATGGCATTGTTAATGTCGGCGCCTGTTACATTTATTTTGGAAAGAGAAAGTTAGCCCTACTTATTTCTTCATTCATCATTTTTGATCCCATATTTTTTACTTTACGTCTTTACCATTACATGATTAATTTTCTGTCTATTTATATTTTCTTAAATATTTTCTGACAGGTGAAATTTTGGTTTCTTTTTTAATATTCCAGTCAACGTTGCCAAGAAAAATAAAATGTTATATATACAATATTACAGTAAATGTTGAAAAAAGTCTGTGTTCTATACAAAAAATTACAATTTCAAAGATTTGACTAAAAACGAAGAGGTATTAATCAAAAAACTTTTAATATGGTAGTGAAGTGATAACTACGTGAGTGTTTCTATAGTTACAAGTGAGAAATAAAAGAACAAAAAGTTTATTGGAATATCAAGTTTTTTTGTTTTAATTTTGATAAAGTATTATCAAAGATATATTACTCTATGAACTATTTGTATGGTACATTATTAAAAAGTAAAGTAATGGTCGACAGACTCGGTCTTTTATCGTTTTGTGCTGTCTTACTTTCAGACTTTCTAAATAAGCGTTTTGGTTTGTTATTCCGGAGAAGTCAACCTTTGTTGTGGTGTCATATATTCAGTATTTTGTATAGACTAGACTCTACAGGTTACTTCAATATTTGTCTTCTCTTTACACAATCCAACGACTACGGGATACGATTCTCAAACCAAATCAAATCAAATCAAGTTCAATACCATTCAACTCTTTACAAATTACATGTGTAAGAGAAGACTAGGGACCGCTGCATTTTTTTTTCTGGAAATGTTACTTTATATCGCAAATTGCTTTTTATTTACATGTGTAAGAGAAGACTTGAAAAGGTCAAAATTAATGTTTCTAATAAAAAAAATATTGCGGGAGCGTATGTTGTCCTAAACGAATGAAAATTGATAATGCGGGAGCATCAGTTCTCATTTGAAAAGCATTCATGTATGTAAAGTTTTTTTAAATAAAATCTCATTTCTCAGAGTATATAGTAAAACTATTCGTCTTTATATAGTAAGTATTTGTTTTTCCTGAACAGATGAATGTAACCTCTACTAACTAAATTCGAAGCAAAAAAAAACATAAGAATGTGAAATAAAAAGGTAATTTTTTTATATTCAAAACATATCTTAAATTTAGAATATATTTGCGTACGAAACCTTAAGAAAGTGAAATAAAAAAGGGCCCCTAAAAACCTTTTATTTAGCTATCTTTAAATTGATTATCTGTTGTATCTAACTAATAAAGTTCGTCGCCAGCAGTCTTGCAAAGTCTTTTCACACATGCAATCATATAATTCACATTATAACAAAAAAATGTATTTGCATGCGGATGCATAACCACGCACTCCAGCATATATCGCTACACAGGGAGGATTTAAAAAAAAAAAACAAAAGAGAGAGAGGCAATGGACCATCTCAGAGTTGAAATTTGGGAATTTTCTGTCATTTTTAATTCTTTTATAAGTTAAAACAAAGTCATGCAGACCATGACCAATCTTGATATAGTCAGAGAACCTATTATAACTATTTCCAAAAAAAAAAATCAGTTGACCAACAAGCATAAATTTTCAACGCGAATAGAATCGGAATACACTGTATAAAAAAAAACAGACTCGTTCAAACTTGTTGTCATATTATTATTTTTTGGTTCCATATTAGTTTTGATTCTAATTTTCATATTTTAATTAATGAAGTGTTCACTATTTTGTTTTGACAAAACATACTATAATTCCGAAATAAAAATGTCCATAATAATTGAGTCCTTATTACAGGACTCGAAAACCTTCTTATCAGCATTTCACATTAACTCCAGCTCTTTCATTGAGAGAGTCAACCATACTGAGATAATGGAGGATTAGGTTTGTGTTTGGCCTTTTGACTTTTTCTCCTCCCGGCTTTTAATTATCGGGGCTTTACGTCATTATGACATAATCATACAAGAAAACTCTACACAGAAAAAATTGTAGATACCTATGTTCGGAATACATAAACGCACACACATATAAAAGCATCTTCGAGCTCACTAGCTTAGATTTCATATAGTAAATTGCAATTCTTACTAAAGAAACTAAAGAATGTATGAGACAGAGTAACACAATGACACAAATATGATGGGACAAATGAATACATCTTACTATTGAAACGAAGAAGCAGAGGCAATAATATTCAATCAAACTCACACGACCACGATTGCTTGTTATTGCATTTTGTTGCTCGAAAGAAATCGCAAAAGCTGTCTGTATCCGCTTTTGTAATGATCCAGAGAGAAACAAAGCTGTCTTATCGCCTCTCTTTTCTCTTCCTCTCCTTCCGATATCGCATTTCTCTGCAGCTCTGCTTGCTTCTCCAGTTCTTTGACCACACCTCTCAGTTCTTCCACAGTGTTCTTGGCTGTTCCTGATTCAGACACAAGCTCGGTTTGCCTACAGCGCAGCTGGTTAAGCTGGTCCTCAATTTGCTCAATTTGGATGTCTCTTGATCTCATCTCTGCTTTTAGGTTGTCTACCTCGGCACAGACGCCGTCTTTCTCTGCCATTAACATATCGTAACTCAGCTTGTGCTTGTCGAAATCTTTGTTCAATGCTTCGATTCGCTCATCTCGTGAGGCTAAGTCTATCTTCAATGCATCGATCTCAGCTTGCCCCTGAGCCTCTTTTCTCTGCATCTCCATTTTCTCTGCATCAGAATGCCTAATCTGATCTTCCAGTACCTGACCACGTGATTCAAGTTCTTTGACCCGAGCTTCCAAGAAAGTCTGCTTCTCTAACAAACCAGCAACATTAGTCTCCAGCTTCGTCTTTTCGGTAGAGAAGTTTTGCTGGCAATCACACAACGATTCCTTTAGCTTTGATATCTCAGCATCTGATACACCCAAACATTCTCTACTCCACTGAAGTTCATCCACTATATTCCCAATGTTGAATCTTGAGTCTGAGAGCGTAGATTCCAAATCAACCACCTGTCTTTGCAGCTCCAGCGCTCGCTTTTTCTCAGCCTCAATTTCTGTGTTCTTAGCCTCTATTTCTCTCCTTGCAATTTCAAGCTCAGCACAGAGATCCTCAGCAGGTACAACAGCAGATTCTCTCATCTCAGTCTCACCTTTCAGTTTCTCAATCTCTTGTTCAGAATCTTGGAGCTTCAGACTCGTAGCCCTTAGCTCTTCCTCGCATTGGACAAATTTCTTCATCAATTCTCCATAGCTAATTTGTTTCTCAGCAAACTCATGGGTATCCATTGTCCCTGGTGAGACCAGGTGGTGGTTAAGAGATGAGTAAAAGGCTTCAGCTTCCGAGTCTAACTCGGAATAAGAAGAGTCATAATCATGATTAGGAGAGACATCGGAATTGCCATGATCAAAGCTGAGAGCTACAGGTATTCTGTCAGACTCTGGAGTTACAGGGGAAGAGGCATTTTGGTCTGAACCTGACAGTTGATGTAATATAGATTTGTGTTGGAACAGAAACAAACACAATCAAAGAAGAGATATGAATGAATTAGAGAAGATATTTGTGTACCTCCTGATGACATTTCTTCAAACGAGTTGCCATTCTGTGGCCACCCACATGAATCATCTGAGATCTCTAGTCCAGTTTCTGTGGGCGAATCCATCTACAAATTCAACAAAAGAAGGAGAGTCACGAGTTAAACAATGATCAAGCAAACACCAAACGAAAGAGAACAACTTTCTGAGCAAATAAACTAACTCCGCAAAAAAAACTATCCTAAAGAATTGTCATTTTCGCCAACAAAGAAACAAGTGACACAAAGGGAAGACAAGAACATGATCTGGAGGGAAAAACACTTCTGCAATCATGAAATTCCAGGAAATATAAACTACGGTTTTCTTGGATCTGAAAGTATTCTTTTAATTAAAAATTTGAACTTTAGAAGATTTTGATTACCCCTGTAAACAAAAGTAAGATAACTAGTTGCAACGGGAAAAGAAAGTAGTTTTGAACAATTTGGTCATGGAAGAACCTAGACAAGAAAAAAACTCCACGAATCTCATATCAACAGAGTTAGTAACTCAGATCATAAGATCTACAAAACCCCCAACCGTACAAGCGAAGATCTCAGTCCAAAATTCAAAAAAAACAGATAAACATAAAACTCACTGACCTGAATTCGGTTGAGAAGGAAAAACGCCCAGATTACAGGGGAGATAAAAGGGGATAAAACAGAGGATGGTTTATGTAGACAAGAATTGTAGGGTTACGAGTTACGATGCGGAAGGTGGAAAGGTTAGGGAACAAAGAGGAGGGAAAAAGGAGGGAAAATTTGTCGTATAGCGAAGAGAAAGTGGCGCTCTTTGGGATTCAAATGTTTGCCATTTTCTCCATTTGTCAATTTACAGTCTGTCTACTTCTGCCCAGTGGCTAAACATCGGCACATGCAGAAGACCTACATTTCAACAGTAAACCAATTATTGGCTTCGGTTTTCGGTCCTTTTGGTTTGGATCAAACATGAACCGAAATGTGTGTGATCATGGTTCGTCCAATTTGTCGATTATGTTGGGCTTGATGGCCTTTGGGTTTTTGGCCCAGATAATGTCGTCTTCAACCTTGTGCTTTTGTTCTGTACTTGATACTTTTTTAATAACTCTAGTAGTTAATACACTAATTTAATGATAAAGAAAACGACCGACTAATTTATAATTTTTCTTAATAAATTATCGGTAAGTGAAAACGCTTTTCACTTTTACAACACTGTAAATCTGTAACTAAAAAAATCGACTGTGGAGTTGTCGGTGGTGGTGGTGGTTGCTTGGTTGGCTATGATTGTTTTTTTTTTTTGTGCCGACGGATATGATTTGTTACAATAATAGTAATATTTATTTTTTAAAAATCCGAAGAGTGACGAGCAGAGACAAATAGCAGCTTGCATCTTGTAAGCCATCTAAAGATTCGAATAGTCCTTACTTACATTCCATACATATATCTCTCTTTGAGAGAAGAATCGCAGATTCAGAGAGATCTGAAGAGTCACATCCCGACTCCATCTCCAGATCTCATGGTAGCTTTTAACTCATCAGCTCGTTCTCCATTTCCTCTTCTTCTCAGATTTGACTTACTTTGATCTTGTCAGATCTAATCGCATTTCTCTTGTTCTTAATTATTCCGAGCAGATTTGAAGTATCCCGACGTTTCGGTGTTGGAAGAAAGTAAGTGACGATGGAATCCGAAGGAGAAACCGCGGTATGTTTTGATTCTGCTTAATCATCCTTAGTTCCGTTTTTTTCTCCTTATAATCCGCGTGATCCTCTAGAATTCTATTGAAATCGACGGATTTGAGTGGAGAAAGTGGTGTTTACTTGTGTATAGGAGAGATCTGATTTGGGCGCGTTTTTCCCAATTTTTGTTTTGTTAGGTTTCTAATTTTGGCTTGTGTTAACTCTTGATTCGACTTATTGTAGGGGAAGCCGATGAAGAACGTCGGTGGGCAGATTTGCCAGATCTGTAGTGACGACGTTGGGAAGACTGTTGATGGAGATCCTTTTGTGGCGTGTGATTTTTGTTCATTCCCGGTTTGTAGGCCTTGCTATGAATATGAGAGGAAGGATGGGAACCAATCTTGTCCTCAGTGCAAAACAACATACAAGAGGCACAAAGGTATATTTTTGATCTGAATATTCTTGACTTTGATCCATCTGAATTTTTAACGCTTCTTTTTTTTTGCATGTTTTTAAGCTACGGATCAGATTGGTATTCACTGTGATTTGCTAATCTCTGTGTCTAGGTAGTCCTGCTATTCCCGGTGATAAAGACGAGGACGGCTTAGCTGATGAATCTACCGTTGAGTTCAACTACCCGCAGAAAGAAAAAATTTCAGAGCGGATGCTTGGGTGGCATCTTACACGTGGGAAAGGAGAGGAAATGGGGCAACCCGAGTATGACAAAGAGGTCTCTCACAATCATCTTCCTCGTCTCACGAGTAGACAAGATGTAAGGCATTGCCATTTCATTCTTCCCTCTCAAGCATTTACATCCTCACGCAATTGAGTTTTGGAATCTGATTTTTTCATTCACTTATTACAGACTTCAGGGGAGTTTTCTGCTGCCTCACCTGAACGCCTCTCTGTATCTTCTACTATAGCTGGTGGAAAGCGCCTTCCCTATTCATCAGATGTCAATCAATCACGTAAATATCTTTATTTACTTACTATCTGGCCTACACATATACTCGTACTTTGCTAGGCTTTTCCTTTATTGCAAAACTCTAAACAGTACTCTGTTGTCGTTCACGCCGCAGCAAATAGAAGAATTGTGGATCCTGTTGGACTAGGGAATGTAGCTTGGAAGGAGAGAGTTGATGGCTGGAAAATGAAGCAGGAAAAGAATACTGGTCCTGTGAGCACGCAGGCTGCGTCTGAAAGAGGTGGAGGAGATATTGATGCCAGCACAGATATCCTCGCTGATGAGGCTTTGCTGTGAGTTCTTGTTTTTTTTACTCGTTTGGTCCGTCGTGATGTCCTCTTCTGCTTCAGGGTTCTGACATTGCACAATCTGAGCACCTTTCCTTTAAGCAATGTCTTGATGTTCATTTTCCATTTTATTTATTGTACAGGAATGATGAAGCGAGGCAGCCTTTGTCAAGGAAAGTTTCGATTCCTTCATCAAGGATCAATCCTTACAGAATGGTTATTATGTTGCGGCTTGTCATCCTTTGTCTCTTCTTGCATTACCGTATTACAAATCCAGTGCCAAATGCCTTTGCTCTGTGGCTGGTCTCAGTGATATGTGAGATCTGGTTTGCCATATCCTGGATTTTGGATCAGTTTCCCAAGTGGTTTCCTGTGAACCGTGAAACCTACCTCGACAGGCTTGCTTTAAGGTATGTTCTATTTCCCCATCTTTTTGAAGCAATTACTCAAAGGATTGACTGCCTATAATATTTCCCATTTTAATCTAATCATCCTCAATTTGGGACAGATATGATCGTGAAGGTGAGCCGTCGCAGTTAGCCGCTGTGGACATTTTCGTGAGTACTGTTGATCCCTTGAAGGAGCCACCTCTTGTGACAGCCAACACAGTGCTCTCTATTCTGTCTGTTGACTACCCGGTTGACAAGGTGTCCTGTTATGTTTCTGACGATGGTGCTGCTATGTTATCATTTGAAGCACTTGCAGAAACATCAGAGTTTGCTCGTAAATGGGTGCCATTCTGCAAGAAATATAGCATTGAGCCTCGTGCACCAGAATGGTACTTTGCTGCGAAAATAGATTACTTGAAGGATAAAGTTCAGACATCATTTGTCAAAGATCGTAGAGCTATGAAGGTAAGTTTGTAGTTTTAGTCATGTAGTCACCCCATTTTCATTTTAGTATATTTTATTGACCTTTTATTTTCTTGCAGAGGGAATATGAGGAATTTAAGATCCGAATCAATGCACTTGTTTCCAAAGCCCTAAAATGTCCTGAAGAAGGGTGGGTTATGCAAGATGGTACACCATGGCCTGGAAACAATACAAGGGACCATCCAGGAATGATCCAGGTAAGAGAAATTGGTTTTAAGTATGGAAGTCGAGTATACTCTCTCTTTCTCTCTAGAAGTTCATTGTTGAAGTAGCATTTGTTGAATGCAGGTTTTCTTGGGGCAAAATGGTGGACTTGATGCAGAGGGCAATGAGCTTCCGCGTTTGGTGTATGTTTCTCGAGAAAAGCGACCAGGATTCCAGCACCACAAAAAGGCTGGTGCTATGAATGCACTTGTAGGTTTCTGATCTCGGAATTTATACTTCTTCTTTCTCTGAACAAATTTTTGTTAGTCTAATCTGGGTACTTTTCAAATAAACAGGTTAGAGTCTCAGCAGTCCTTACCAATGGACCTTTCATCTTGAATCTTGATTGTGATCATTACATAAATAACAGCAAGGCCTTAAGAGAAGCAATGTGCTTCCTGATGGACCCGAATCTCGGGAAGCAAGTTTGTTACGTTCAGTTCCCACAAAGATTTGATGGTATCGATAAGAACGATAGATATGCTAATCGTAATACCGTTTTCTTTGATGTAAGTCACACTTATACTTACGTCTATTTTTCTTTCTTTTTTTTTTTCTTTCAAATTGCTCTTAGACATGAATATACATTTAAAACATTCATTTTCTTGAGGTTTGTTGTAATTTTTTGGTGATATGTTTTCCAGATTAACTTGAGAGGTTTGGATGGGATTCAAGGACCTGTATATGTGGGAACTGGGTGTGTTTTCAACAGAACAGCGTTATATGGTTATGAACCTCCAATAAAAGTAAAACACAAGAAGCCAAGTGTTTTATCTAAGCTCTGTGGTGGATCAAGAAAGAAGAATTCCAAATCTAAGAAAGAGTCGGACAAAAAGAAATCAGGCAGGCATACTGACTCAACGGTTCCTGTATTCAACCTCGATGACATAGAAGAGGGAGTTGAAGGTACAACTTTTTTTTTTCTTCTCTGGTTTTTCGTTATACCAATACGTTGGTGTTTGAGATATTGATCCAGGGGAGGGGGTTGTTTGTAAGTGACAGTTCATTAAGAGATGGTCTTGTGCATTATGCTTACACAGTCTAAATAGTTTGCAGATTAGGTATCTCATCATGTCCTAACTATTTGACATTTGTAAACTCAGGTGCTGGTTTTGACGATGAAAAGGCGCTCTTGATGTCGCAAATGAGCCTAGAGAAGCGATTTGGACAATCTGCTGTTTTTGTTGCTTCGACCCTAATGGAAAATGGGGGTGTTCCTCCTTCAGCAACTCCAGAAAACCTTCTCAAAGAGGCTATCCATGTCATTAGCTGTGGTTACGAGGATAAATCAGATTGGGGAATGGAGGTATTTATCTCATTCCAATTCCTACATGAAACTGAAATGAATGTTCTGACATATCCACTTTGGCACTCACTTTGCTCATCTTTTCCGCTGTGTTTCTTCAGATTGGATGGATCTATGGTTCTGTGACAGAAGATATTCTGACTGGGTTCAAAATGCATGCCCGTGGATGGCGATCCATTTACTGTATGCCGAAGCTTCCGGCTTTCAAGGGATCTGCTCCTATCAATCTTTCAGACCGTCTGAACCAAGTGCTGAGGTGGGCTCTAGGTTCAGTTGAGATTCTCTTCAGTCGGCATTGTCCTATATGGTATGGTTACAACGGAAGGCTGAAATTTCTTGAGAGGTTTGCATATGTGAACACCACCATCTACCCAATCACCTCCATCCCTCTTCTCATGTATTGTACATTGCCCGCTGTTTGTCTCTTCACCAACCAGTTTATTATTCCTCAGGTTTGTCACCTCTCTCTCTCTCTCTCTCTCTCACTCTTTAGATCAAACCCTAATTACGTTCTGCTTTATTGTCGGTTCATGAGAGAAGCGCTTTACGGTTTCAAAACCTTATCTCAACTGTTCTATTGCTCCTCTTTTGCAGATTAGCAACATTGCAAGTATATATTTTCTGTCGCTCTTTCTGTCCATTTTCGCCACGGGTATACTAGAAATGAGGTGGAGTGGCGTAGGCATAGACGAATGGTGGAGGAACGAGCAGTTTTGGGTCATTGGTGGTGTATCCGCTCACTTGTTCGCCGTGTTTCAAGGTGTCCTCAAAGTCCTTGCTGGTGTTGACACAAACTTCACGGTCACCTCAAAAGCTTCAGACGAAGACGGAGACTTTGCCGAGCTCTACTTGTTCAAATGGACAACACTTCTGATTCCGCCAACGACGCTGCTCATTGTAAACCTCGTGGGAGTTGTTGCAGGAGTCTCTTATGCTATCAACAGTGGATACCAATCATGGGGACCACTCTTCGGTAAGCTCTTCTTCGCCTTTTGGGTGATTGTTCACTTGTACCCTTTCCTCAAGGGTTTGATGGGTCGACAGAACCGGACTCCTACCATTGTTGTGGTCTGGTCTGTTCTCTTGGCTTCGATCTTCTCCTTGTTGTGGGTTAGGATCGATCCCTTCACTAGCAGAGTCACTGGCCCGGACATTCTCGAATGTGGAATCAACTGTTGAGAGAAGTGACCTATAGCCAATTACACCTGTTTTTGGGTGAAAACACACATAATTAAAAAAATTATATTTTCATTGATTTATTTCTTCACTTTTATTTTATTTTTGTTGTCTGTAATTTGTCTGTTCGTCTGCGGTGGTGGTCGTATTTTTTATGTGTAGAATTTAAGTGAAAGCGAATATTTTTGGTTTCTGTGATAAGAATGCAAGAAGTGGTGTTGACTTATACTAAATCATCGTGTATTATTCTTGTTTCATGTTGACCTAACTTCAATTTCTGGATTTGGGCATTTTCTGGCTTAGGAAATGTCAAAATGATATGAAAACGAAGTTAACTGCAATACAAACGACTTTATTATGACAAAGAAAAAAATCAAAGAGAAACAAATTCACAGGATGAGAATTTGATCTGCCGCACTAAACTACGATACAAAGTAACAGACCATTCAATAAGACAAGTAGAATCTTTTGTTTGGAATGAGAAAATCATTCAGAGACATTCGAAGTAGCCTCTGAGGATGTTCTGTTCTGCTGCGACTGATCACTTCTTCTCACTTCTTGGATCATCCTCGCAACCTCTTCCATCCTTGGCCTCGACTCTGGATTCCTTGCGACACAAGCCAACGCAAGCTGAAGCATCTGAACCATCTCTTCTTCAATGTTCTGATACTTCAAGAGCTCCACATCAAAAACCTCAGCTGTCCACTCCTCTCTCACAACAGACCGGACCCATCTCGGAAGATCAACGACCACACGCTCATCCTCGAGACCTGGCTGAGTTAAAGGCGCCTTCCCGGTTAGCATTTCGAGAATCACCACACCGAAGCTATAAACGTCTGATCTCTGACTGACCCTCTTAGTCTCAATCACCTCAGGAGCATTGTAGCCGATGGTTCGCGGTGTGTGAGTCGGGAGGTTGAAGAGTGTGGCTAAGCATGTGTCGGAAAGACATGGCTCAAGGTCTTCAGTGAGAAGTATGTTGGAGGATTTGATGTCTCCATGAACGAATTTCAACGAGTGAAGGTAAGAGATTGCTTTTGAAGTCCCTGTCGCGATCTTCATCCGCGTTTCCCAGTCTACTCCTCTGTCTCCTCCTCTGTTTCCTGTCCCAAAATTATAAAAAGAAACAATCTTTTTCGTGACCCACAAGTTTTCGATTACAAAAATAAAAGTTAGGGTGTGTGGTCTCAATGTCTCATCATGCATAACTCACCGTGCAAGATCCCGAACAAGCTCCCTTTCGTCATGTACTTGTAGACCAATAGCTTCTCATCTTTCGAATAGTAATAAGCCAGGAGCGGTACGAAATTTGGATGCTGGTTGATCTTACCAACAACTTCCAATTGCTGTTCGAACTCTTTCTTGCTCGCTACGACTTCTCGTAAACGTTTCACCACGACCGCGGTTGTGTCCTCAAGCACGGCCTTGTAGGCCGTTCCAAAACTCCCTTTTCCGAGAACTTCCGCGGAAGCTTTCAAGAGATCCTCGAGGTCGAAATTATGATTGCATCTTTCGAAGAAGAAGAGCTTGTTCTTCTCTGGATCTTGAACTCCGCTCCCGAAATCTTGCGGTTTTTTGCTATTCACTCCACCCACCTGCGTTCGCCCTCCTTCTCCGTCTTCTTCTCCTTTCTTCGTCTTCTTGACGAGACAGACCAAGAAAACAAACCCAAGGAAAAGAACGGCTACAGAGCATCCGACTACAATGGCGACTATATAGGCTTTACTCTGTCTCCTCTGGACAGGATGGAGATTCTCTGACAATGGTCTTGGCAAGTTTGAAGACGGAGAGATGGCTCCTCCTGAACATTGATTCAGAGGTGGACCACATAGCAATGAGTTTCCGACAAAAGAATATTCCGGCGAGTTCTTGAGATGCTCAGGGATAGGTCCACTCAAGTTGTTATAGCTCAAATTTACAACCTTTACACTCGGGAGATCAAGAGAATCAATTGGACCATCAAAAGAGTTGTTTTGAAGGTACAAAACAGTGAGCTGAGACAAGTTCCGGAGACCGGAAGGAATATTACCGGAGAAAGAGTTATAAGACAAATCCAAGACAACAAGCTGCGTGGAGATGGACGGCAAAGAATTAGTGAGTTCGCCTGAGAAGTTGTTGTGCTGGAGATAAACGTACTGAAGAGAGGGGAGTGATAGAATATCAGAAGGCAGAGTTCCAAAGAGAGAGTTAGATCTGAGGCTAAGGACTTTGAGAGCGTTTAGTTTGCCTAACGTGGCCGGTGGGATTGAACCGTAGAGACCAACTCCGGGAAGACGGACAGCAACAACGCGGCTGGTGTGGTTGGAGTCATCACAGGTAATGCCGATCCATGAGGAGCAGAGAGAGAGGTTCTTGTTCCAGTTGAGTTTTGGTGGGTGTGGCACTGATGCTGCAAAATTGAGAAGGGCTTGTTCGTCTGATGCTAAATCGGCTGAAACGAAAACCGCGGTTGCGGCGAGTAAGAGGTAGAAGAAGAAGACGGAAACGGTCAGGGTGGTTTGAGAAGACGAAGTCATGGTTGAGCTCTTTTGGTTACTCACTCCATGAGATGATCTGAGAAAGAGAGAGAAATAGGTTTCTTGTGAAAGTTTCTTTTTTTTTCTGCCTTTGTGTTTCAATTACTTGGGTTAGAGAGAGTTAAAAAAGAAAGTGAGTTCAAATTAGATAAAGAATCAATGATTAGTTGGTTTGAATCCATTGCTAAGTAAACATAATGGTTTTTTTTTATAAATATAAGAAAAGCAGATTCAAATTCAAATTAATATGTAAAGGTAAATAAAAGCAAAGACACCGCAAAGAAAGGAGGGAAAGAAAAGCAAAAGCACCCATTTTTTGCTTCTTTCATTTGCTCTTTAAGAGACAACACTACAAATCAAAGAATATATTGCTTTATCTTTTCTTTGCATTATGCAGCATGCAAATCAAGAAAAAGGTAGTGATCGATCTCATCAGATAATTCAACAAATGTTATAAAAATTGACCGAAAAATATAACTAAATGATCTGTCTCGTTTTTTAATTTTATTGGTCGTTAACAGTCAACTCTGCTTTGATGCTTTGTATTTGGCCGAATCAAAATAGATATAAAAGTTATCCAAAAACAGTTTACCGGAAAAGGTAGGTTAATTGTGTTGAGTTAGAAGACTCATCAGCAAGACTTTTAACCAATTAAAGAGTATAGTGTGAATTTTGTATGGAGAGATAATTACCAAACCAAGCACTGCAGTGGGGTCTTTGTTTTAATCTAAAAATTGCATTTAACAGAATTAGGTACATAAAGTTGAAGAACACGAGAGAATCAAAGATATTGGTCTAATGAGAAAATAGCACTGTGTGACTATACTATGAGTGTTGCTTTTCAACTTCCTCCAACTCATAGATTGGGTTGGTCTAACTAAAATGAATAATGAATGATGATGGACTGTAATAAACCCATGAAGATTTATTATGAAGTGACATTCACGTAAGTACTATGGCTTTTGATGAATTTTAAACAGTGCCTTGAAGACCCATGATTGAGTTTTGTTACTGTTAACTCAATGATTTTGCATCAACCATCAATTCCAAACCTGTCACCCTCAAATTTTTGGAAAGACAAAAAAAAAAAAAAAAATGTATCTTCTGTTCCCAAGCTTGAGGACTCGCGTAAACCGTTAGATGAACACAATGAAAAAGAAAAAGAAGAAGAAAAACAACTCAGTAATTACACCCTGGAAAAAATGTTAAATTATCCAAAGTTGAGATTATGGAGACATTTATTTAACAAGTGGCGGTTATATAAACCTTAACAGAGAACACTGACTCCGAACTTATGGATTCAGTTGTAACATGTAAAGAAAACGCCTTAAACAAAGTAAACGCCATAAACTCGTCTTCATGTTTCAAAACCTGTGCTCCAATTTCTCCTGCTCCTGGAAGTGTTGAGCATATCTGCACTCGACATTCGAAGATTGCATTAACAAATAAACCATCCCAAGAACAAAGAAATCTCAAATCGAATAGTTGTAACGCAAGCTACATAGACTACGTGTAATCAAGCTGAGACTCTCATCACCAAATCAACCCAAACCTTTTAGGTCCGATAAAATCACAGCCTAATCGAAACTAACGACATGGCTTAACAATCAGATTGAAGAACATCACAATCATCAGATCCCAAACTTCCAAACGATCGATTGATTCACCAATTGATAGGGAGAGGGAAGGGAAGAGAGAAACGTACGAGTAGGTTCCGATGACGGGAGCGAGGAGGAGAATTGTGCTGATCCAATTCTCAGAGACCTTGTGGTGGATCTTCTCCGGCAGATCTTTCCAGAGACCAGTCATTATCTTCTGCTGAAACGGCGATAACGCGTAGACCACCGCCTTCAATTTCACCGGCTGCTTCCCCATTTTCGTCGTCTTCTTCTTCAATCTACGATATACCGAGACGAATCTTCAATCTTACCTTATGAACAGATGATGGTTAATTGGAGAATTTTAGAATATTCTCATTGGCTTAATAATCGGTGTTGGTTTGGTGTATGAATCCCTTTTAATCGGTCAACAAAATAATACCGGTACAACCGACCCAAGCTTGAGTTTTGACTTAATTCGTACCAAATCTATGAATTGAATCTCTAGACATATTTGCCAAACGACGTCGTGTAGGGGGTGGAAGAAGTCCAAGTGGAGTTAGAACTCTAGATGATGAGACTTCGTCTTTTTTTTTTCCCTAATCCAGTAATCCTAGTCCTTTTAGTAAATCTGATGACAACGGAGAAGCTTAGATATTCCAAAGAGAGCCCAGAAAACAGTAACAGGTTCCTTATAAGTACCCTTGTTCGTGTCAAATCTCTTCTCTTACATCAACATCGTAATTCCAAAGTGTAAAACTCTTCTCTTTCTAATCTCTTCCTTTGCTTTTGCGTTATCTATCTACGGAGAGTCTCTCTGCTGGATTTTTTTTTTTATTGATGACTATATTTAGTTGCTATTGATTACCATGTTTAGTTCTGTCATCGATTACACAAATTACTTTACTTGAGTCTTACGGAAGTTATAGGGTTTTTCTAGGGTTTGCAGAGACCAGATGATTTTGGGAATTTGATAATATATATGTGATACAGAGCTGGTGAAATTGAAACGCGTTGGTTATTCCTAAACCTTGTCTCTTCGCTTTTCTTCTGCAGAACTGTTAAATTAGAAAATCATGAGTTCGATGATATTCTCCACGGTCCGTGGAATAGGATCGTTACTAAAACTTGAAGCTTCCAAGTCACCAAGTGATGAAACAGAGGGTGACATTAAGGTGTTATCAGTGGCTTGGAACCAGGACTGGAGCGGTTTCATGGTCGGAACAAACCGCGGGTTTGATGTATATAACTGCAGCCCAGTCAAGAAAAGCTTTAGCCGCGATGCGTTCAAAACTGGCTTCAAAATCGCTGAGATGCTCTTCCTTTCTAACATCTTCGCTCTAGTTGGCAACGGTTATAACCATCACGAGTATCCTCGTAACAAAGTAGTCATTTGGGACGATCTTAGGAACAGCCGCTTCTGCGAGCTCGCTTTCAAATCAGAAGTTATCGCGGTGAAAATGAGGAGAGAACACGTTGCGGTTGTCCTGAATAAAAACGTCTATGTCTACAGTTTCAATGGCCTCAAGATTCACTGTCTGCTCGAAACCGTTATGAACCCTAAAGGGCTTTGTTGCGTCTCTCAAGATGATACGAAAGCAGTCTTGGCCTGCCCTGGGCGTCACCAGGGGCAAGTTCAGGTCCATGACTTGATGAGACCGAATAAAGTCAGATTCATCAAAGCACATGATTCTGATATTGCTTGCATGAGCTTGACTCTTGATGGAAGTTTGCTCGCTACCGCTAGCACCAAAGGAACTCTGATCAGGATCTTTAACACTCTTGATGGTACTCTCTTACAAGAGGTAAGTTAATTAACCCCCACATCATATGATTATAGTTATTTGATTAGTTTCGGTTTATTAATTACTTGATGAGTGTGTGATATATAATATACATATTTGGTTTCCATGGTATAGTTTCGGAGAGGAATGGAAAGGGTAGAGATCTATAGCGTTGCAATCTCTTCGAATCATAAATGGGTCGCTGTGTCAAGTGAAAAAGGGACTCTACATGTATTTCGTTTGAGACCTGACATTCTTAGTTCACCCAAAAGCATCAACAACGCTTCATCAGTGTCATTATTAAGAGGTAAAATAATAATAAGAGTGCTCGTTTGAAGTATATATAAAGGACCTATAGCGCCTTTTGGGCATTTATTTTTTTTTGAAACATTTGTGCAGGAATCTTGCCAAAGTATTCGTATGACAGTGAACGATCCATTGCTCAGTTCTCGTTGCCGGTGTCCACCAAGTTCATTGTAGGTTTTGGACCAGAGAACACAGTTCTACTCGTAGGCATAGATGGAAGGTAAAACTCTCTCTTTGGTTTCTATGACTTGTCTCTGCATGCTTTGGCTCTTATTTGGGGTCTGTTAATATTATTGATGTGATATTGGTCGGAAAATGTAAAGTTTCCGAAGTTGTAGATTTGATGGAGAAGGAGGGCAGATGGTGGAGTTGGAAAACAAAGACTTCTTCACCTTACCACAAACAGACGACCAAATGGTTGTGATGTGACCAAAACATGCAACGCATTTTTCTTCTTCTATATTTCTACATCTCTTAATTTAGCTCATAGATTAGGACTTGCACCGGACGAATTCAGTAGGAACATATTTTGTGTGTGTTAAAGACGCTATATCAATTTTATAGTTGATATTCTCTGCTTGACATTGTATTATACAGTAAAAACTCTCTAAATTAATAATGTTGGGACCATGATATTTTATTAATTTATTGTGATATTAATTTATTTATAAATTAATAATTATTAATTTATAGAGAAAAATTGCTTTCTGCATATAATTTTCTAAAAATTATTTTGTAATAATGTTATATTTTAAAATTTTAACAAATATCATAATATAAATTATGATTAAAAATCATAACTATCACAATAAAATAGTTTTCACCATATTGGATTATCCATATAAAAATATACATGTTCATAAGTATAAAATTTATAAAAAAAACTATGGCTACTATCAGTATTATTGATGATAAAATTGTAGATAACACTACAATACATTTAAAAACATTTATATGTAAGAAAATCAATTATCACATCAAAAAATCATCATAAATTTTGAATATATATAGTAAAACCGCAATGAGAGTTACTGATATAATAATTAGAGAGATGAGAACCAATGAGATTTTAACTTTAACTAAAAACGAACACATTAGTCATATTTTAGAATATTAAATTTATATATATTTTCAGAAATTTATATCATTATTAATTTATGTTTTTGTTGGGACCATATATTTACATAAGGGTTTCAAAAAAAATTATTATCTTATTATCTTATCGATTTGATGAATTTTTACATTGACCCGACTTGGAACCAGCAAAATTTATTAATTTATAGTGATTATTAATTTATCGAGTATTAATTTATAGAGGTTCTACTGTGTATATATAATGTATTTGATTTGTATCAAATATTTTTGAACAATATATTATGGGATTATGCAACAACGTAACGATTTTATCATAAATGAAGTTCATTAAGATGGAAGAAAAGAAAGATAATATAGTAACATAAAGTACTAAATTGTATATCATGTAAAAGTTTAATTTATTAACTAATACCATTAAAATAATGAGATAACATGCCATTTATAAATCATTACATATATAACCTGCCAAATTAAAAGACCAGCATAACTAATCAATACAAATTCTTATTCAATATTTAATCAAACTTGTAGTGTTTGGGTCACTTTCTCAATCAAACTGTAAAGCGTGTTTCCTTATTACAAATAAAATTGTGCACATGGATGAATTAGATAATTCGCTATGCAACTGTTTTTTTAGTAGAAATGGAAAAAGTAGTAGAATTTAGGGAAGTCCACGTGGTATCTGTGGTGAAATGCGTGAACGCGTAACGCCGAAATAACGTAGTATAAAACTATATTATATAACCCAACCGAAATATTAATGATAAATATATATAACACGCACAAAGGCCACAATGCAACATTCCTATCCGTCCACGTTAACTCCCACCACCACTACCTCCTCTTCTTTTCTTATCCACCCACCCTTCTTTAAGCCTTTCAATGCATAAAAGCATCCTACTTATTACTTGATTTATTTTATACAATAAATAACAACACGTCAACAAAATAAAATAATAATGACAACATTTTAGTCACATTCACATTCACATTCAGAGAAGCAGATATCATTAAATAGATTTTATTTATTTTGGGAAAAAATTGTGATTATCTCTATATATATAGTGTCCCAACCCATTTCACGTCACTATACAAAGTTAGGTGAAGAGCCGGTCAATTCGAAAAAGCTTTTTTACCCTCTTTTACAATTTTATATAGAGAAGTATGTATTGTAAGGGACCTCTCTCTCTCTCTTCTCAATGTGAGATTCACTGGGTCACAAAACCGAACATGACCCGACCAAACCGGATAAAACTAAACCGGGACTGTACGGAAAGTCTCAAGAATGTAGTAGTAACACATGAAAAGTAACAGCTGGTATTGGTGAATCCAGACAGAACAGAACAGAGGAGTAAACAGATTGTTCAAAATGTAAAGTTAAGTTGTGGAATCTGTTCTCCTCTGCTTGTTTCCGTCTCCAGCTTTGTGGAAGTAGAATATGATTTACCTTTTTCCACCAGAGATTGAGGATACTTGTGGTATGTATGTAATAACGTTTTTCGCCGAAAGTTGGTTATTCACCTTTATAAACAGAGAACGAAGAAGCTATTTTCGCCCGTTTGCCCAATTCCTGTTGCTCATACCAGGTCTCTTGAGTTGCGGTTTCTGAGCACTACCTTGCTTTGGGATTGTCTCAAGTACTTGTATTGTTCGTTGCTTCTTGGCTGTGGTCACAAACATTGTCTCTGGCTATCAGTTTTTGTTTTCAAGAATGTACAAATAACAACTAAGAAACAAAACGGACCATTCTCATGTTGTTGGTAGCTCTCTTGAAGTTTCCTCTTAGCAAACTCAAACTTTGCGTCTGGATCAAGACCTTTGAGTCTCTGCCAGGGACAAGAACGGAAAAGAACAGTCATTTCCATGTCCAAGATTGGGATTAAAAGAATAAAAAGAAAGAGGTTTTGTTGCCACACTCACTTCTTGTTGAGGTCCGGGAGCTTTCCGCTTGTGTTCTGTAACAAGCGGTTTCCTATGGATCATAGGTTTCTCAGACTTGTGAACAGATACAATCTCGTTCTTCATCCTTTGTTCTGTATGTTGCTTTAGAGGTCTCCTAGTCCCATCAAAATCAGTAGCTGATGATGGCTTAATAGATCTAAAAGGAGCGTCTTGTATCCTCGTTTGTGTACCCTCGGGTCTTCTCTTGGCGATATTTAGTGGTCTTCTTTCATGTTCTCGGCTCGTGTTTGTGTTGTATTCCCCAGAGTTACGAGGGTCTGAAAGAAACATCCACAGGGAAAATTAGTCTAACCAAAATATATATAGCTAAGAGCATGATTATCAACCACCAAAATAAGAGAATAGTTTTTAACTTACTTCCATCAAAGTCCATGGAATCAAAGAAATTTGACATTTCAAATACATCTGGTTGCGGTGTAAAGATATCGACATCATATGGAAGCGATGGAAACGCTTCTTCTTCATCAACCACTGACGGGTTTGCAGACTCTGGTGTACCTTCAGCGCCTGATTTTAAACACAAATTAGAACCAAAGACTATGGATCTAATTCAAGAAACCAACACTGTAAGACGAGAATCCCACCATAATCAGACATAAAAGATCCAAAAAACGTAACAGAGAGAGCTCAAATTACCAGTGATTTCCTTTGTGGTGCTCACCCACTGATCCACCAGCTCCTTCCACTCTCTGCATAACACCATCAGAGAGAGTCAATGCCTTTATTCAAAGAAAGAGAGTCAAGTTTGTGTCTTAAATGAAAGATCAAAAACTCATACGCGATAAGAGTCTTTGCAAGTTGGCGAATCTTATCAGAAGCATGTTTCCTCAGGCCATTAACAGCCTTTCCGATTTCAGTACTCTGCGAGAATAATATCTCAAACCTTTAAAATCAATCACTCAACTCCAGACACAAACTTCATACACTATCCACCAGAAACCAACCTTAAGAATATCCACATTCAAAGACATCAACTTAAGCTTTCTCAGAGATTCGAGTATCACCGAGTGTGGCTGCAACAAAGAACAAGAAACGATCAGAAAACAATCTTCCATTGACAGAGATTCTGATTCGCAATTCAAAGCCAGTTTTTAGATCAAACCTCGTCTTCTTTGTTGAGCAAGATCTCTTTGATCCTACCAACTTCCTTGGAAATCACAGTAAACTCTTCGATCGCATCACTCAAGGCCTCAGCTTCGTCATAAGTATAATTGCTAGCAATCTGATTGCTATTCAAATTCGTCTCGTCCATGTGATTATTATCTCCTCTGCTACTGTTAGCTTTGCTCTCTTTACTACCACCAACCTCATAATCTTCATCGCCGTCAACCGCCGTGTCGCCGCCGTCACCGGTTCCGGTGGTTCCACGGCCGCGATTAGCCTCGTCGTCTCCGGGAACCGAAAGCTCGAGGTGGTCGCATCCGGTGCAGCGGCTGACTCTGCACGAGAACAAAAGCTCGGCGATTTTGTCTCTCCTCGATTTGAATTTGTTTGGGCAATCTGCAGCAGCCACCATGATCGCGTGATCGATGATCCCAAATATATCGGAATCTCCTCGCCGGAAATATTCCCTCCAGCTATCTAACGAAGCCGACGGTTTCATACTCGTCATCGTCAAAGAGACAATTGATCGATTTTTCGAATCCGATTTTTGTCGATCCAGGAAAATCGGATTCTATTTCCTAATGAATCTCAAAATAAAGTAAAGACCTTTCCCAGAAAAATGAAGAGATAATTCGCTGATGATGAAGAAGAAAGAGAAGAACTCAAATTTTCTTTTTGGTTTACAGCATCTGGAGATTTTCTAGAGATGGGAACAACAAGATTGAATGAATCCCAAAGAGAAGATCAGAGCCGAAGCAAATACTGAATCTACCCACAAGGATTTTTTCAATGTCTTACTTACCAAAAACTCCCAAATTGAAAATCTAAAGATTGAGTCTTGGAGATTATTCCCTTTCTTTAAAGAAAATGATCAAACGAAAAAGGTTTGTGATCAAAAGAATCTATAAGGATAAACACAGAATCTGTTAGGTAGTTCTCTGGATTTTTTTTTTTTCTGTCTTCCCTTTTTTTTATTTTTTTCCCGAATCTGACAAAACTTTCCCGGAAAGCCCACGAAGGATTTTGCCCGAGAAAAATAGAAATGCACCGCAAAGAAAGAAAAAATATGAGAAAACCCAAAAACCAAGAGAACACAAAACAGACAGAACATGAAACAGTTTTGGTTACGTTGTCTATCTAAAACCCAAGTGCTACTACGTTAAACCAGGTACAATTCAATTCTACAAGAAAGCTCCTTTTTTTTTTAATTGAGAAAAAATTTCCTTTTTTTTTAATAGCTCTCAATCTTTGAAGAGAGAGAAAATCGAATTTTTTATATGAGATTTTTTATTTTTTTATTTTTTTATTTTTTCTCTTATACTCTTCCTCCCCGAAGTCTCTGTATCTGTTTGGTAAAAGGGATTTCTTTTAATAAGTTGGATTTTCTTTACGGCTTTCTTTTGACCTGATCGGTCTTATTTGGCTTTTCATTATTTTAAAAGAATAACTAAAATATTCATTTCATCTTTTATCTTACACATGCGTTGTACTTGAACGACGACACAACAATGTCAAACTCTTTTTTTGCCCTACACTACATTTTTGTCACACAACATTTATGTAAGGAGTCTATTTCATTGGAAAAAGTCAAAAGGAGAATTTTACGAATACTTTATTTACAGACGTTAAGGATAACATCTGAAGATATTTTTTTCCCATAAAGCTACCGATCAAAATACGTTTATCTCTAGTAAATAAAGTGAATTTCTTGGTAAGTCCACTCCAAAACAAAATGATTTCATGTGATATATTTATTTTGATTTTTTTAATCTGTTATCTAAAATATAAATTAAATTAAATTTCTGTTATTAGATCTAATAGTTGAAAAATGAATGAAAATTCAATAAGTTATTCTACAACATTCTTTCTATATAATATTACCAAAATTTATACCTAATCCACTTACAAATGATGTTCGGGTTTATAAGATTTCCCAATGTTTTAAAGCTCATTCTCTTTTCCATGTTGGAAAAAACAAAGATAAAGCTCATTACCCTCACAATAGTTTTCATTAACTCATCGACCCTCCTTTAGAAGTTACAACTTTAAATCCATAATCGGTCATATATAGAACGCCAGTAGAATCCAAATCTGGTAAATTTTATTGTAGAGAATTTACAGTCAAAAATTACTAAAAATACATAACATCTACTATAATATGTCATCGGTTGTGAGCATAATGTTAGACAATGTAAACTCAACCCAAATATTTTTTTGTTGAGTTGTGATAATCAATCGTAGAACTAAATCCATGAAGCATTAATAAACAGCTAGTTTTGTTGGAGCAGAAAAATATTAAAAGCTTATTATTTATGATAGTCAACAAAATCAACCAATATAATTTAAAAAAAAGGAATTATTCGATTTGATGCTATACGTGACAAAACGAAGTTGTACGGGGACTTGGGGTGGTGATATCTCAAACGCGTGAAAACCCTGCGACTCGTTTCCTTTGAGTGCTAACCTCACGGTCTTGTCACAGCCACCTTTAAATGACAGACATTGATTGGCCGACACGTCAGCAGATATAGTGGCTGTTTTACGGGATTTCGGTGGCCCTACTGAAGCTGGTGCGTGTTTATTGTGCGAAACAATTAAGAGATAACAAATCCATCTACCACGAACGGTCTCATTACAACAATTTCTTTTCTTTTTTTTTGGGTGAAAACTCGTTATAATTTATATTCTCAGAAATTAAATACATAAGTACAATCCCTAATAAAATGCAGTCATAAAATGGCATTTTAGGCGCCTCAAACAAAAAAAAATGAAATTTTAGCCCAGAATTTATGGATTTACGAAGTGTATGCCTCTAATTATTAAAAATGTACTCCTATATATATGCTCGATTCTAAATTTTGGTTATGGATAAGACAGATCACTATACTAATTTGAATCATTGTGTTATACTTGTTCTAGAATGGACATGTGCTATAAGATCCGAGTTACTTGCATTTTTTATCATAGTGTCATTCATCAAATTATTCGTCCAAATTAACATAACTATTATTTGATAGTTATACTT
The DNA here is from genome assembly GCF_000478725.1 of Eutrema salsugineum. NCBI lineage: Eukaryota > Viridiplantae > Streptophyta > Magnoliopsida > Brassicales > Brassicaceae > Eutrema > Eutrema salsugineum. Next base: position 1,469,992 of record NW_006256829.1, on the reverse strand, counting down.
ATATCGAGTTTTTGGTTCACTTAACGTCTCTATATAAAGTAAAATTCTTAACATTATCCAATAATATAGCAATATGAGTACTCCATTAATAAATGTAATGTGAACGTATCGAATTTACTTAAAATGATTAATATCAAAAATATTTAACCTCTAAGAATCTGAAGTTAAATATTTATATTCAACAAAAAAAACTTATATTAATATTCAAGAAGATATAAATAATCTACTTTTGTGCACTTTATTGATATCGTCACGGCTAGCTTTAAGGTAAAAAAATCTAATCATATTTTATGTTGTTAAAAAAAAACAATGTAGTAATGAAGAAAATAAAATGTTAGATGAAAACTAATATTACAATTATGTTAGACACGAGAACAAGCAAAACATATGAAAAATATAAACAAAAATTATGACAAAAAATATATATTATAGGTAAAATTTGAGCAAAGCTTTGGTTGATAAATATAATTATAAATTTTTGGTTTCGAACTCTTCTACTCTATGATAATTTTGTTTTTGAAAGTTAAACTGACTTCTTTTAGACTAAAACTTTTCTAAATTATATTATTTTTGTTCATTCTAATAGAACAGAACTCAACTCGTCCGTCTTCTACAAGCTTGATCATTAATAGAAAAGAAGCAGAAATAAACGGAAAAGAGAATCATAACTTTTTTAAGTATTTTCATTTACAAATATTTTTATTTACAGACTGAGATATCATCTAAACCGAGCAAAACTTAAACCGGACTGAAATCGTAAAAGGCATGTACAAGGCTAAAAGTTAACCTTTAATTAAACTAACCGAGACAGAAACATGAAAACAGTAAACTACCGGTTAATGTAAATTAAGAGAGAAGTAAAAAAATAAGAAGGTAAAACTCTAGGTGAAAGTTCAACATAACAAGTTTATGTTTCTTCGATAAAATAAAGCAAACAATTACTTCCCAATGCATCAACTAAATGATTTTATAATACTGACATAACAAAAAGGAAGAAGGTATGAAAACCAAATCCACATCAAAATAAGATAAAATTTGTTACTTTATTCAAACTGAAACCAATTAGTGAAATAAATAGTAATAGTATTATAAACTTAAAAGGATATAATTTTTTGTAAGTTAATTTTAACTTGATTTAAATAGTCTACGGGCGATTGGGAAAAAAAAACTAGGGAGTAAGAAGATGAAAAAGTCAACTAAAGAGAAATGAATAAAAGTGAGAATGTTTAATAACCAAAATATTTATTATTATAATAACCAAAGACATTATTTTTTAATTTTTTGTAATGTTTATATTCCACAAGAATTTCCTCCTGGTCCACCAAACGTGAACAACATTTTTTTCCCCCGATTTAGTCCATAACATTTTTCACTGTCTAATAACTTCTCCAACTTATATGATTTATCAACTATTTTCATTGTTTTTGCAGTGGGCTGATCTAGATAGAGAATTGTATAAACTCGCGCAGACTCCATATCGTCTTGAGTTGGTAGATGACCATTACCCATTGGTGGGCTTCTGCCAGACGGAGAAGACTCGACTGCTCCTCCAACTCCCATTATGTCCACTCCATTATCTATCAGATCAAATAGTTCTCCTGGCCAATAACCAAGAAGGATATCTGGTTTTTTGTAATTTACATCTAATACCCACCAGTTTTTTGATTTTTATCCTTTAGTGAATCATAATTAAAAAAAAAATTACACATGTTAGATGTAATATTTTAAAAAAAAACACCTAAGACAATCAAAAATCTTGTCAGAAATGATATATCCACACAAAAAACAAAAAACGTATCTAGTATGTAAAAAAGTGTATTGGATCCATCATCATCTTTCCCTAAATCTTTATATTTGATTATATTTTAACACGATCAACTTGTTACAAAAATATGTTAGACCTGATTCATGAAATATAAATTAAGCTCTAAAAAAAATAAAATCACAATTAGTATATATTATATAGGACATCATCTGAACTTATAATTTAAAATTAAACAATTTAATATACTATAAACAAAAGTTCTCAAACATTGTTTTTTCAATCAAGGATCATATAAAAATCTAAAATTATAAAACACATAATTTAGATTCAAATAGAATGTGGGTTACCTTCTGAATAGTAAGAGCAATGTTTCTTTCTTCCGCCGGAGCTTGACGTATAGGTTCAGATAAAGGATTTGTTTTAGACACTTGAATAAAACCAGGACATACTGTATTATAACAACTTTCTCCATTTGCACCCTGTCATTAGTTAATCATATCCATTATCCATGTGATAAAAATTAGTTTAAAAGTATATGTACATTTTAGATAAAAGGAGTAGAAGTACAATACAAAATATATGTACATTAAGTAGGGATAATTAGTTTATAACTAGATTCTAACCCCGTGTATCAGCACGAGAATATTTTTTATTGTTTAACGAATTTTATAATATAATTTGTGTTTTTGAGTTTAGATATAATTATTTTATAAATATATTTTTTAATTAGTGAAAATATTGATTTTTGTGTTTAGATATATTTTTATAGTATTAAAATTAATTATGATTATAAAAATATAATTTTAATCCGTCCGCTAATATTAATTCAAAATGAACTATTATAAAAATATAATTCTAACTTTTCCGTTCATATTACCGTATAATATAAATATTTGTTAAAAGTTTGAGATGTATTAACAGTATTATTTAGCATTATAGTTTTCTAAAATTTAATCAACGAATGGAGTGTACAACTGGTTTTTCAAACCACATTATAGTGTGTGTAAAATTTTTTAATTTTTTATGTTTTTATTTTGTATGAAAAATATATTTTCGATATACATGTATAATTCAAAATTAGTGATTTTAATTACCAAAATATTTTTAACCCGGTTTTTATATATATTTTTAGTTCTATGAATTTTAAAAAATATATTTTTAATATTTAAATTATACATTTGAATTTTATCTATTATTTTATTATTAATTTGTAAATAAATCATAATCGTAAATATATTATATAAGCAACATAAATATCATATCATTTACATCATTATAAATATTTTATATTTCAAATATGACCATTATTTTTCATATGTGAATTATTTTTTTTTTCCAAAATTCTAGATATTTTTGATAAAAATGTTTAATAGTATAGAAATTATTTAAATTAGAATCTTTAAATCAAATCTAAATTAATATCTGATTTATTATTTTTAATCAAATCAAATCAAATCTAAATTACCTATATTTAAGGAACTCTAAAAATATTTAAATTAATAACTAATTTTCGAAATTAAATATAAATAATTATTAAAATTATTTTAAACACTTAAAAAAAAATTAGGAGTGTTTGGAAACAAGTACTAAATGTGCTTCTGTTTTAATATAATAGATTACTCAGATTCAAAAACATATTACATATAACATGCTCATTAACACAGTTAAGATGGCCTTAGAGTAGATTTCGAATTTGATTTGTATTAAGAAAGTGGTAAAGATTGAACTAATGTAGCAATACTTGTACCTTCCAAAATCCATAACTCCATGTCTGTCCATCACCAAATATACTTGGATTTACCTGTGAGTCAAATTAAAATATTTTATTTTTTAAAGCTGTTTAATATAATAAAATTTTATTTTTTAGAAAGTTTCATAAACATTAAATTTACCATCCAACCGACTTGGATAACATTATCTTTGTTGTTAAATCGCCTGCCAACATATATGTGAGCATATGGAGCTTGGTCACCACTAATATTCAAGTCATGTACACTTATCCAAGATAGTATACCATAATAAGGACCATGATGCAATCTAACTCCTGCAAACTGAAAACTTCAAATCATTAATGTAATATACATAATCATAACACAATTAACTGAAAGTAGAATAATGAGAATACAATTGAGTACTTACATGTGTTCCGTGACTTTCAACTGTGAACGGATTGAAATGTTTTTTTGCGAAATATTGACTCTTTGCTACATATTGTTTTGCGTTCCTCAGTATGGGAACTGTACCATTTGGACAGTTTATTATATTTTTATAAATTTTGCTTTTAGCTTGTTCTTTTGATTTGTGAATTGAAAAAGATGGTTTCATCTACATAAACCATATCACACCATATATAGATAAAGTTAGAGAGTAAATCATATTAGACTTACAAAAAGCTACAATTAAGTTTCATATGAAATAAACATGAGGTTGACAAATATAAATGTGAGAAAGTTTGATGAACAAAAATACCTGAATTTGGTGGTTTTGGAGTAAAGGATGATTTAATGAAGGTTGTTTATATATATCCACACAATCGTATATAATATTCTCACTTAACTATATGAAAAACATATATAGGAGATAGATATCATAAGTTAATTACAAAAATTATCAGTTTAAATAATGCATATACAATACGAACATATCAACGCTTTTATCAAAAATAACAACTTTTTCTAAATTACCTTAATAGATTTCGAAACTTTTATAGAATCTCCGAATTGAACTAAACAGAATGAGATTATACATGAAACGAGTTTGATAATGAAATCCATGGACTAGGATCAATATTTTGGAAGGTCTTCTAATAGTAGTCTGTTTTTTTGTTCAACTGTTTTTAAAATGAGTTTTTTTGTTCAACTGTTTTAGTATCAGCAGATTCTTTTTTTTCTTTTCTTCACTTAAACTTTAATTTTGTTTAATATGTTCAGATTTTATCTTAAAAAAGCTCTTTTTATTTTTTTTACTTTTGTTTATTGTATTCAGATTTCATCTACATTAAAAAACCTCTTTTATTTACTGTAATGAATAACATACGATTTGTGTTTAACCTATACTGTAATGAATTTACTGTAAATATTTAATAAGAGCCCCACTAAATTTCGTTAGGATTTTAATAGTGTGTTTCTATAAATTTTCCTAAAATTGAACCTTTTTGTTCTTTTGTATACAAGGGAAAAGAAGGAAGAAAAATATTAGATGGCTGCAGAACTTGTGCATTTAAGTTATAATTACAGAGATAAGGCCTAAACCTAGCCAAACTAAACCGGACTGAAACCATAAAATGTATAAAAAAGGCTTCAGCTAACTTAGCTAACCCGTAATTAAAACTAACCGAGACGGAAACATCGGTTAACGATATGTGCCGAAAACAGTAAATTACCGGTTAGTGTTACTTAAGAGGGAACAGGTAAAAAAAACGGTAAAACTTAAGGTGAAGGGAAAAAACGAAGGCATGATTCAGACTTCAGAGAGACATGAGAGCAATCACGTCTTCAACGTTAACCTCTCTTTGATCTTTCCCACGCCTTCTTTTAAAAGCTTCGTTCGCAAGATTCTTCTTCTTGTACTGGAGCTCAAGGACCCTCTCTTCGATACTGTTTCTCGCAATCATCCTAATCATTTTAACCTCTTGTTTCTGCCCAATCCTATGAATCCTGTCCATGGCCTGTTCTTCAACTGCAGGGTTCCACCACGGCTCGAACAAGTACACCCTTGACGCTGCAGTTAGATTTATGCCAGCACCAGAAGCCTTGAGGCTCGCAAGCAACACCACAGGCCCCGTTAACTCCGGATTCCCAAAATCTCCAATGACTTGGGTCCGTTTCTTCACAGTCATTGCCCCATCCAAGCGTAAGATGGTGAAACCCGCGGCTTTCAGCGGGATTTCTAGTAGAAGCAGCATTTTCCTGAACTGAGAGAACACCACGGACTTTGTGTTGGGGTTTTCTTGTCTTGATGCCAAGAGAAGCGATAGTAAAGCCGAGACCTTTGAGGATTTGGTTGAAGATTTGGTGTCTCCTTCATCAGTATTGAAAGTATCCGGAGGAGGAGGAGGAGCATTGTAGAGATCGGATTGGGTTAGAGAGCCACGGCAAAGAGGGCAACAAGGTTTAGTTCTTTGAAGGGTTTGGAGAATACACGCCCTGCAAAAGATGTGAGCACATCGAGTGATGACGATGTCTCTTGGTGGCGAAAGGCAAATTGGACAGTCAAAATCTTCGCCATCTTGTAATATTGCAACCAGCTTTTGCAGCAGCTCTGGCTTATCAGTCACATCTGTTTCACAAACACACAAAGATTTAAGCTTTGCAACCAAAAGTAAGAATATGTAATTGTGTTTTTTTTTTCTTGTGTACCTTCAATAGATGTAGAAGCGGAGAAAGATCTTAATTCTGGGGGGCATAGAGAACTGTCGTCACAAAGCTGTCTAAGCCGTAAGATTATACTCAGAACTGTTGAGTAATTGCGCATCAAGCTTCCATTACTTATAAGATTCTGCACTACACCTTTGGCTTCTCCTTCCATGTGATCATATAACTGACGCTCTTCCGGTGAAAGTTCAACATAACAAGTTTCAACAGTCTTGGGTGGCAAACCAATCAAACTCTTTTCTTTTGTTCTCCTCAACGATATCGTCGCCATTAAAACCTTGAAAAAGCTTGTGAATGAATAAGTTCTCACCGTAGAGCAAAACATATAAAAATGGCAGAAATGTGAATATTGTCATTACCTGTAAACGTGAAAGCCCCTTCTTATTCCCTTGACCAAGCGGGCGTTGTATCAAGCTTTGCCAATAACTCTTAATCGAAAACGGCTCAAACCGGAGAAACGCCATCAAAGAGTACAAATCAAGTGATCCATTCTGAATAGGAGTTCCTGTGACAGCCCATCTGCGGGAAGCCTTCAAATTACAAACCGCTCGACTCTGTTGTGCATTTGCATTCTTAATGGTGTGTGCTTCATCCAGAATTATTCTCAGCCATTCCATCTTCTTGACAGGAGAATGTTCCCTCGATTCCTCAACAGCCAGAGTGCTGTAAGTAGTCAGCACTACATCATACTTCATAAGCTCATTAACATCGTCTGTCCTTTCGCCACCATGATACATATACACCTTCAAGCTTCCCGGTACAGTATGCTCCTCTAGCTGTGTAATCCATGCTGAAAACACAGAAGGTGGACAAACAATCAACGTTGTCTTTCGAGACACATTCATGCAAACAACATCATCAGATTTAAGCTTCTTTCGAGTTCCACTTTCACTGCTCTTGCCTCTTCCTCTCTTTTTACCCTTCTTTTCAATCTTTTCTCCTTCCACATCCAATGGTTCTTCGGCTGGCGAACTGGTGGATGCATTGCCATATCTATCAAAAGCTATCAGAGAAAGCAAAGTAAGGGTCTTACCCAATCCCATATCATCAGCAAACACCCCTCCACGCAAAGGTTCAGGCCGCTTATCCGTGCGGTAATTCGTCAAAACGTTTAGGAATTCTCCATCTTTCTCCTCCCAAAACGGAGGCAATTCTCCAGATTTCTCCCTTTGGAGTAACCAGCCCAATCCTTCCTTCTGATGAGCAAATAGTTCCGACTTTATCACTTCCCTCGGCGGCTCAACCTCAGCCATTTTCTCCTTTTGCCTCACATTCTTATCAACTAGTTTGAAAATCTTGTCTAAACTCTTATTCTCTCCATTACCCATCTGTTCCTTAACTACAACAGCCTCTGATAACCCAAACGATGTATCGGAATCCGAAATCAACACCAACCCAGCTCGCGAAATCGTCGACTTCACAGCAGAGGACTCTTCTAATTTCGCAAATATGTGGATTTGACAGGGGATTTTGAACCTATTGGTGCTAGAACGAGTATTGGGTACGATACCTTCGACGACGATCATGCGAGAGTCTATCAACGGCGAGAGAACGGCGGCTACGGGTCGCTCGATGTGACCTACTTGGACGGATCGCATGTTGAGTACTCTGATTGCGTTCTCGTCGTACGGGTTCAAGGGCTCTCGGACCAGACCCACCAATTCTCGGCCGTTGATTCTGCCTGAGTAGTACTTTAACCCTACTATGTTCGCGATGACGAATCCCACCATGTGAGGCTCTGAAATATACTCCTGAGATTGCTGCGACGGCTCCTCGGAAGGACGAAACTCTTCTTCGCTAGCCATGGGAGAAGAAGACAAGTGTGGAAGAAACTGAGACATGTTTGTTATTGTGAACGAAGACGACAGAGAAGCGGAATTGAGAAAAGTGAGAGAAGGGAACTTGAAAGTTCAAAAGAACGCCTTTTTTGGCGAAATTTAGGTTTTGACCCCTCGTCTTTTAAGTCTTTCATCTTACAGCCCAGAAAAAATTATAATTGAGATTGAAACTTAAAGTCCTAAAATTACATTTATACACCACCAAAGCCAACGTTGTACTAAGAAGTCTTTGTAAAGTGTAAACGATGATAGTATCACATATTGTTCTACATATAACTATTTTGATTTCTAAAGCAAAGTATTTACAAATGCAGCCATAAACCAAGTTTATTATATTTTTTTTTTCAATTTAACACATTCGGATTTGTACAATATATGGTGCTAGAAAACAACAACCATCATTTGAATCAAATCAAAATTCAATCAAATAAAAACTGAGCCAAAACATAAATTGATTCCAAACGATGTATGTACTAAGAAGTCTTTCCAAACGATGATAGTATCACATATTGTTCTACATATAAACTATTTTGATTTATTAGCAAAGTTTTTACATATGCAGCCATAAACCAAGTTTATTATATTTTTTAATCAATTTAACACATTCAGATTTGTACAATATATGGTGCTAGAAAACAACCATCATTTGAATCAAATCAAATAAAAACTGAGCCAAAACATAAATTTTATGATAAACCGCTCAACTATATATATAATTATTTATAGGAAAACATTATGGTTTCACAGCTTGAGGGAAAGATCATCATCTTCTTGATTGGCAGCAAGCGCATCGTTTGGTTCTTTAGGCCGAGTTTGAGCTTGAGAGCTACTTCCGACGCCAAGGCAGAGGTCTAGAGATACTGGTGACGGTGCAGACAATAATGGTTGGTACGGATTCTCGGTAATGGTCCAGCCTCGATCCAGTCCTTGACTTGTGTGAATCTGTAGTCTTGCATGGTCAGAGCTTGATGATCTGGTACGTTGGTTGTAGCCCACGGCTAGACTATCCGGTTTATTAACGTTGCATAGGGGTTGTTCAAATCCCGGTGTAAGTGCGTTGTGGATAGGAAACACATATGGATTCGGGTACGGATTTGGATCCGGCTGGTTCACATGCGCCAAGATGGCCCGTTGTTGTCTTTCGGTGATCTCTCTCTCCCTCCTGTGAGCATTTTGGTGACCACTCAATGCTTGTGTTTTGGGGTAACTCCTCGGACAATACTTGCATTTGAACGTGGCAGAGCCATCGTCGCTAACGTCACTAGCAGATCTCGAGTCCCAGGACGACATGTGGATCGGATCCATCGGCCTCTGGCAGGTTCAAAACCAAACACCCGGATGGGTATTTAAAGATTCCCTACTTTTAACATTAAGGAAAGTTATATGTTTAGTGTTCTGATTTAAGGTTATATGTTTAGGGTTGTGATGTTTATATAAGATAATTTTAATGCACATTGATGAAAATGGCAAGGGACTTAGTGAGGAAATTTATAAAGAACAAAGACTAACTTAAGTACTTAACAATAATCAAATCTGTCATTTCGATGACTAGCTAACACGTAATGTTAACTTTTTAGTTGCTAGATATTTTGACATGATACATTTTCCGTTTTGCGTACTAAATTTGGTTAATTTGTTTCTTAATTACATATTGCAATCATATAGTCAAAATTAGTTCCAAACATTACTTATTTCCAAAGGAAGTTAGGAGAAATTAATTTTGAGATATGGTTGACCATTTATTAATAAGATTTTTAAGTTATAAGATTTATTAAGCGGCTCTTAATGTAGTCAATTTAGAAAACATGATCTTTTTTTTTTTTTTTTTAAGGTTTAGGTGGTTTTTCATCAGTACCATCCTTCCAAACTATTGTCATGTATTAATGTATAGCACTATATCAAGATAAGCCATTTATATTTTTGTCTTTTTAATTTCATATATAGACATAAACAACAACTACCTATTAATATTTAAAACTGAGAAATACTCTTTTAAGAGTTTATAGTAGTTCAATATAGTACTAATATTAACTTCATCAAGAGCAAGACTAATTGAATTATGTAACTTTATTTTAACTATTTCAGTATATTTGTGCACCCAATGTGGCTTTCTAGTTATATATGCTATATATATGGTCAATATTATTATTAAACATAAATTTTGAAGTAATTTATGTCAAATTGGGTAAAAGATTTTGCCCTTTAAAGTTTGAGATATTTGAAAAACATATATTCATGAATCGATAAGACTTAAAGAAAACTAGGGTGCCATTTATAGGGTCAACATTAAACTACATTATCTCAATCTCAAATAAGAAAATCACCCTTCAGTTTTCTAGTGGTTTTCATTGTTTGCATCAGTTTTCATTATCAGCCAATTTGTTAGCCAGGTGAGACATCAAATGTTACGACTCCAGCATGTAACATTCACGAGCAGAGAAATCTGTTTAAACTTATAGATTGATCCTAGTCGGGGCAAAGGGCAAAGGCAATTGTAGATAGCTTTTGTGTTGTGTGGCTCGTATGTGAATACAAAACTTTGTATAGAATACAAGTAAAAACTGCTCTTGTGATGAATATAAACGACGTGGTGCTTTGTTTGCCCTGTTAAAAAGTATTCATATGTAAGAAAATAAGGAAAACCCAAGTAAACACATTTTGGGATGAAAAAAGTATACATGACTTCCATATGTAACTTTCATTATTACACAACACAAAAGTTATCTTAAAGTCGGAACCGACCACACCAAATCATAAGAATATTACCAAATGAAGCCTTTTTGTTTTTATTTTTCCAAAAGAAAAAGGAATGTCTTCTTTAGACATTGGGGGGAAATTGGAAGCGTTTTTGTGTTCCAAAACAATTTGGACGACGAAAATTTTAAAATTCCCAAAGGCTGCAGCTTTATTTAATTTCTTTCCACTAGTTTTTGTGATAGAGAGAGAGATAAAGGTCGAAAAGGTCTTTTTCCATTCCATTCACCCTCTTGGATTTGGAATTTTCTCATCGATTTTCTCCCGAGGAAATTTCAATCTGTCTCCTCCTCTTTGTTCTCCGTGATCCCTATCGCGTGATTCTCTTATTTTTACGAGTAAAGTTGAAAATTTTGAAAGAGAAGCCATCCGTCGTTCATGGCCGATATGAGCGAGAAGGAAGCTATGGTGGATCCTTTTTTGGTCGAGGCTCTTCAGAACCCTCGTCATCGTCTCGCAAGTTAGTCAATTTCTCACAAACCCTTTGATTTTGAAGTTAATTTGTATATTTTTTTTGGATTTTGATCCGATTAGCGGTAGTCTCTGCTCTAGGGTTCCTTATTGACTCGTGGAATAGTGGGTTTCTCGAATTGGAGGCCCTTTCTAGGGTTTTGGTGTATCTCTTTTGCAGAATAGGGTTTGGATTCCGGATTTGATGAGTAGATCCATGGCTATTGCTTCAGGCAAATTCAATTTAGCTAAATTGGAATGCAATTGCTTTAAGCTTTTTGATATATGAATCTTTCACTTTTTATGTTAAATAGGTCCTCTGTCTGTTCATTAGAAATATTGCTCTATCTGGGAAGATTTTTCTTCCAAATTTTGGTCAGTCGATGATAACATTCCTATTCTTTCTTTTTTTGGGGATATGCCAGTTTTGCGTATGGAGCTGGACATACAGAAGTTCTATCAAAGTCCAGAGCAGCAACAGTTTGAGTTCCGGCCACTTCCAACATCTTATCTCCGTCTTGCTGCACACCGTGTTGCTCAGCATTACGGGCTGTTTACCACAGCTTTAGACAGTGGTGCCTTAGATGGCTCAGGGAACAGAATCTTGGTGACAAAAACGGCGGAAAGTAGATATCCATATGTCTGTTTGTCTGAGATTCCTGTAAAGCAACCTGAGATTAATGATAGGCCTGTGGGTTTCAAAATCGCCATCAAGCCTAGACCCAACAGAGGATCTGGTGGGATAGGTAGTGGATCAGCAGTAGAAAAGAATCTCTTGAGAAGCGTTGAGGAGAGGAAACAGGAGTATGATAAAGCCAGGGCTCGTATCTTCAACAGCCCTAGCAGCTCAGACTCTGAAGATTCTTCTACACGAGCTCCTCCTCTTGAAACGAAGAATAACACTAGGTGCTCGACTAGAAATGAAACCCAAAAAAATCTAGCTGATGTAGAGAGGAAGGGTGTTATCAGAGAGTCAGGACGGACTTCTCGGGTTGCCATTATTAGAGATAGAGAGAAGGATCGCTATGATCCTGATTATGACCGGAACAGGTTCCTACTCCATCTCCTCTATTGATAAATAAACTTATGTCATGGTTTATTCATCAAAATCTAATGGGCGTTGTGTAATTTTGCCAGGTATGTGAGGGTTACTCCACCTGAACAAAACTTTAATCCGATACCAATTCAGCTTCCGTTTTATGATGCGGTTTTCCCAGAGATGCCAAGATGATGCAGGGAGATTGTGTTTGGTTATTGGGAGGCTTATTTCTCAAGACTTTTAGAGTACACGATTCTTCTGTTATTTGGAAACTCTAGTGACAATTAGCGGTCGTTTTACTACCAATGATGTATCAACATTACTCTACCAATTTTAGATTTTATTATTTAAAATTTTGCCTTATTATTATAGCATTCATACTATTTTTTATACCAAAAATATAAAGTAATATTTCGAAAGACTTTTATAGGGGGCATGACTTTTATAGAAACAGATCAGAAGAACATGCCAGCTAATGAACCCACCATCATTGCTTTTAATTGATCCCACCCTACCCAATAAATAACCTATAGTTTATGTTTATCATGATTAGGATAAACAATAAATAACTAATAGAAAAATCTTGATTGGGTTTTGGTCCCATAACCGATTCTATGCACAATTGCACATAAACAAAAAAAAGAAGTATAATTTAATAAATAGGGTATGATTAAGGATATGAGAGCATCAGATCCTGGGATTCAGAGATTCCGCCTGGCACTGTCTAGTCTTTGCTTTTTGGCTGTTTCATGTTCTCTGTACACTGTACTATTGAATCAATGGTTTGGTCAATAAATATAGATATTTATTATACATAGATATGCATCACATTTTTTTCTATGTACAATCAATAGAGATTTGGTTATCATCAGATTCTTGAATTTCATTAGAGGAAGAGATTTCGAAGCTGCAAAGGGCATATGATATTCAGTGCAAAGCTACAAATAACTTTTAAGAATAATCCTAAACGCACAAGCACAATCAGGTGAAGCAATATAAACACACAGTAAAGTACTTGTATAATCAAATCCAAACAAGTGAAAAGATGACTTCTTTTTATCCAATCAGGATTTTACAGAGGAAAAAACTCAATCTTTGAGACGCAAGGAGGCCATTGTTCCTAAGACATTTGTGGAAACACTTTGAAACATGAAACAGAATCATCAAAGATCCGGTCACAGAGCCTGGTACTGACCGGATCTACAGTGCACAGACAAAGACCAAAAAAAAAAAAAACAGAAGTCGGATTGTGGATGTTCCGATCTAGAAACAGAGATATATATCATTCAGTCGTGTCGAGATGGAAACAGAGTTAAGACCGTCTTGGCTCCTGATTCCAAATCCTCTGCGTTATTAGCCACTTGACTATGCAAATGCAATGAAGATGGTCTGATGAGAACTGGTTGCTGCTGATTCTGCCTGGCCAAGAACAACGACTGGTCCATCGCTTTCCCGTTGCTCGTCGGAGATGTGAAATTCGCGGCTGAGATTTGCCGGTGGAGGAACTGAGGCGGTTGTTGCTGAAGAGCCGCGATTGGGACAAAAGACGGCATGAAATGGTCGGAGCTCTGTCTACCTATCGGGTGGAGGAAATGTGCAGGAACAGGTGAGCTCGCGAAGAGATGATCGGACTCGCCGACGTTTCCTCCGCCGCCGCCGCCGCCGCCGGATTGCATCCTCTTGAGGTAAAGCCGGTACTTTTGCAAATGGCTTGCGACGTTTTCTCTGGTTAATCCATCGACGCTCATAAGCTGCATGATGGTTTTGGGAACGGCGTTTTTGATCCCGAGATGAGCCACCGCGTCTACGAAACGCTTGTGCAGCTGCGGCGTCCACACTAGACGCGGTCGTTTCAGAGTTCGAGCTGGCTCGTCGCCGGCGGAATCTGCGGCGAATTCGGCGGAGGAATTGGCTTGAGACGGCGTGGTTTGAGGCAGAGGTTGACCGGAATTTCCGTTGCTGCGGTGGTTAGGGCTTCGGAGATCGAAGGCGATGGCGAGATCGGGAGTGATTAGCGATTGAGATATCGGTATGAGCTCCTCCGGCGACGGAAGCTCTTCTTCCCATTTAGCGAACCAATTGGAATCTTCCTCTCTCATCCTCCTCAACACTTCTTAAAGACAGAGACAGAGAGAGAAAAGTCTCGGATCTCAAATTCACACTCTTTGATCTCACAAACCCCACAAAGTGTTTTCTTTTTTCACGAAAACATTGAAAATCGAACCGGAATTACAGAGAGAAGGCTACTCCTACATTAGCAACTATTTTTACGTTTTTTTTTTGGGTTGGCATTCATAAAAAGGCAATCATACTAGATAGAGGAAGGATAATTAAAAGGAACAGAAAAAGGCAGAAACTTTCCCAGAAAACAAAATTACTATAAAAAAATTGAGAGGAAACTGGGTCTATAGCTGAAAGTGGCAATCACCCAAATGAGATAAGCTTGATTATCATTTTCTCGCTCAAACCAATACGGTGAAGATGAAGAAAAAAAAAGATCAAAAGGTAACGCAATCTGAGAAGTGATGATGAAGGAGGGAGAGGAGAGAGGAGAGAGAGTTTTTTTGATTTTGAGGCAAAGACTTGAAGAGACATCAGAAGATTCTCTTATTGTTATCTGTTTTTTTTTTTTTTTAAATCTCCTTTGAGAGTTATCATTAGATTCGACCGACGCCTACTTTGGCGCGTGGCCTCCACTTGTTGACCATTTTTAGTGTCTTTCTATTAACTTTCTGCAAAAATTCTCTGATTCTTTCTTATGCTACTTGAGCATTTTGAAATTCGGGATTTTTTTTTCTTTTTTCACTTACATATTTTATGATTTGGTATGCTTGCCACTGCATTGCATTAACATGTGCAATAAACCCGAGGCACAAAAAAGCAACCACATTGCAAAATATCAGTTTTCTACGTAATTCGTCACATTTAAAAACATTATTTAGGATTGAAAAAATAACCGTAATAGTTTTTTTTTATAAAAAAATGTACTATTTATAAGGGGAACCCGAATGTTGGATTCGAATAAATGAAAGGAGTTGCTAGATTAGAAATTCAGAACCATTTGATTAGTATTCCCAATTGTATTTATTAATTGTATTTATTACACACTTCTATTATCCAATGAAGATAGCTTCAAACCTGGAACCCGTATTAAATAAGAGTTTGTATCTTCATGGTATATGCCATGTTGTTCTTTGGAGGTTGGACAAAACAATAAAAAAATTAATTTAATAGTTTACACCTAACTTTATTTTGATCTACATGGCACTTTCTTTTTGTTCAAAGATCTACATGGCTCTTAGATATTGGCTGTTATGCGTTTGTGTAACCTAGCTAGCTAGTGTTTATGTGTGTCAACATAATCAGTTAACTATATTTATAATCAGATTAGTTTGAGGTTAGGAGAAACTAGATAGACTCTACGTTAGTTTTAGAACATAGTATTACATACCTTTTTTTTTTTTTTTAGTTTCAACACTTAAAACGTGTATAATTGGTAAATTTAACTGGCTAGTTACTCATATAAATACTCTAAATGGAATTATTATTAAAAAAATAATACTTTTTATAGCACGAGAGCACAAATTTAAATAGATAGCTAGAGGGCAACAAACTATAATTGTTAATGATAATGTTGTCAAAACATAGAAAAGTTATATAAAACAATTATGCGATTAATTATCAATGGCTAGACTCATATACGAAGAGAAATAATGAGTCAAATGCTCGTAATTTCTATAGTTTATAACAAGGAAAAGATAAGAAAACAACTATACAATTACAATTAAAATATTGATGTAGCGAATAATATATAACAATAAAACGAATTAGATAACTTAACTATCTATGTTAAAGCAGCTGTTCACAGAATTCTATAATTAAAAGAAAAGCATATTTTTCTGTTTGTGCAGCAAATCACCTGTTTAGGTTGGGATGAACGAACATACTCGATCGCTCCAAACACGAGTTTGATGTGACCCGATTTACCGTAATTGGGGCAATTGAACCTATCGCCTTTCAAGCCTTTAATAGATTCCCTCAAGATATTCCACATATATTCAATATATAGTATTAACGGGAAAAAATTATAACAAAAGTTCTCGCAAGCTTTTTGACTTCTTTTAACCCAACTATAATATAATTTTAACCTAGCTTTTTACATACCCGCACAAATTTTCAACAAATTGCCATATATATAAGATATTCTCGAAGATAAATAAGAACTAACGTTGAGAATATCCCAGTTCTAAATAAATAAATGACTGGCCAAAGAGTTTGAGAAAGTTGGTCCACATTATACAACTTAGTTTATATTTTTTTCCTTCTTTATTCATGTCATAAATTAAAATGTTGAAAACGGAATTGATCTGGGGTCCATGAGGTTCGGATTATTTTGTCTTTATTTGATTGAAATCTATAAGATAGATAACTCTTCTCGTAGAAAGACACCAAAAGATAAACACAACACCTTCCAATCTCCTTTGTCGAACAAGTGCTGCAACGTACACATCGACATCAAAAACATGTGTATGATATGACGATATATAAAGACTAACTATTTTAAATTATCCCGGGTCCAAGAAAAGGACCCTTTTTATAATATTTGTATATACTGCATGTATAAACATTTTATACAAACTACATCTACACTACCCAGTCATATCCAGATATATAAAACTTTTATGAGTAAAGCTTCTCATACAATTACGAATTTGATTTTGAAATGAATTTGAATCTAATTAGGTCAGTTTTTTGATGACCCGAACCAAGCTCAAGGTTTCGTTCAGTTAAAGGTATAATTGTGTGTAAACATGTGACCAAGAAAACAAATCATGTGGAGAAAAAATAGTTTCTTTTCGGCAAAACCAGAAGTCCAGAGCTATTTGCTAAATATAGCAAATAACCTAAATATCCAAAAGAGAACAAACAAGTCCCGTTGTAGTCGTAGATCAAAAAATGATCGCTGTAATTGTAGTTGGGCCGTCATATTGGGGCTTATTTTTAAATCCTGATCTGAGATTTCTAAAACTGACATATTCTTTTGTTTATTAACTTTCATATCTTTTTTGTTCCCAAAATACTGCAAAAACTTTAGTTACAACCAAAGTTTTTAAATAAAACACAATATAGAATTGCACTAAGAAATTATAAATGCATGTCGATTTCGATATTTCTTTCTTTAATAAAAAAACATGAAATTGAATGGTCTAGTGATGGTTTATTTTGAAGTTTTAAATTTATAGATTGTTTTCTTTGCTCGATATAATTCTTAGCAATGGTCCATTAGAACCTAGTAATAGTCTTATGAAGATTTTACATCACAATTTTTGATATTACACATTTACATATGAGCTTTACTTTTTCGTATTATTGAAATATTTTTATTTCAGTAATCCATGTTAGTATCCGTAAATATTCCCTTTGTTCAGAATTATTTGATGTTTAAGGTTTTTGCACACAGTTTAAGGATTCATTTAATTTTTATTTTTCCTATACTAAAAATATTATTTATAATTCATTTAAATATCATTCAGCCAATAAGAAAACAATCTGCAGAATATAAAAGGTAAAAAAACTATAAAAATTCATTAAATTTTGCATTGAAAAGTGAGAACATCAAATAATTCTGAACAAAAAAAACCTTCTAAAACATCAAATAATTCTGAACAGAGGGAGTATATTACATAGTTATTTACTGTATGTCAAATTCATAAAGGTTTACTTTATCCACATGCTGCAAAATTACGTGTAAACTCTACATTACCGACAGTTCCAACGGAATACATATTGTTTTGCTCTTACGATCTCTCAACAATCATGACCCATAAACCATATTTTCTTGTTCATCAACTTAGGTAAACATATTTGTTTGTCTTCGAAGGAAACACCTTCTCCCAAAAGCCACATTACATACATATCTGTACTTCAACAACAAAGAATATATAAATCAATCTCTAATGACAATAATCAGACTTTTTCTTGGTTTTAGCTGATAATAAGATTTGATTTGCTCACTCGACCAAATGTTACCAGAATAAATACGATCTTATAAATTCTGTAGAAGAGTTGTTTTCCTTATCTATATATGGTTGATATTGGAATATCAAATTTGAAGCTTGAGAAATAAATCATAGTTAAAGAACACCTGACACAAGTAACGGCTAGTTAGTAGTTAGCGGGTGAAAAGAGTAAGACATCCTAACGGTCAATTCCAGGCTGGAGAGAAAAATTTACGAAAGTACCCCCAAAATTTATTTCTTTTTCCTTTATTTCTTTTTGTTTTTTTGATACGCTCCTTTAATTTATTTTAATAAAACATTTGTCTCTCTCTTTCTCTCCAATTAAAATTTACAATAATTGAAACTCGACTTCTCTTCTTCTCTTCTCGATTTCAACTTGAATCAATACTCTCCGAGAGGTAGAGAGAAAGGGATCGCCTTTTCTCACTCTCTGCGTTTTTCAATTTCGTGGAAAGGTACGCTTGATTTCTGATGAAAACAAAATCCATCGTTTTTCTTCTTCTTTCTCTTTCTTGTTCAACGAGTCTGTTTCTTTTTTGGAAACGCTGGACTAGGGATGTGATTCTTTGCTTTGTCCTGCGATGTATTGTTTACATCTTAGCCTGAATTAGGTCTTATGAGTTTTTGTTGGAAACCCTAGAGTCGATTAAGCGAGATCCCAAATTATTTGATTTTAGGGTTTTCTTTTGATTCCTCAATCGCTGGCTCATTTCTTGCCTCTTGGATGCGTTTTCGTTCTTATTTCCCTCTGATTTTCACTTATTTCGCTTTCTCTCAGTGAATTGTGGTGTCTTCACCCTTCTTTAAGAGATCGAAGTTTACACTTTTTTCTAATCGATTTGCTCAATGGCCTTACTTTCAACAGTTTCTTTGGTGCAGAAATGGATTCATGACTTGCCAATTTGACATGTTGATGAAATGTTAATACTGAATGGATTAACTTATTTGACTCAAATCTGTCAAGGAAGCCAAGTATTAACTTTTTGTTTTTGTGTTGTTTCTTGAAGATTGCAAAACGATTCTTTTTATCACATTGGCTTGTCTACTTGTTTATCTAAGAGTGTCAGGAGAAGAACTTCTGCGGAGGGTCCTTTTGCACTTATAATTCTCCATGGTAATTATCTTTCTCTCTCCCTCTCTCGCTCTGTATTTCCTGCTTAGAAGTAGAATTGTGCTTGCTTGGAAACTTACGAGGAATTCCTTTGGAGTTTACCTGTTCTGAGTTGTGTCTCCTTTGATGTTTTTTTGAATGCTCAGGCAAGTAATGAGAACCTACCACCCAATGTTATCAAGCAGCTCGCCAAGGAACTGAAGAGTCTTGATGAATCCCCTCCAGATGGCATCAAGGTTGTGGTAAATGACGAGGATTTCTCACAAATATGTGCTGATATCGAAGGACCAGGTGCACAATTGTTTTCCCTATCAACTTCATTGTTGAATGATTACAAATATTGAGTAATAAAGCAAGCTATTCTTCTGCTCCAAATTGCATACAGTTGGGACTCCTTATGAGAATGGACTTTTCCGTATGAAGTTGGCATTGTCGCATGATTTCCCACATTCGCCGCCTAAAGGTACGTGTCTAATTTATGCATGTCACGTAAATAGACGGACCACTAAGATATGTGACTTTCTAATGGTTTCTAATTTCTTGGTCTCTTCCATTGTAGGCTACTTCATGACAAAGATCTTCCATCCCAATATTGCTTCTAATGGAGAAATCTGTGTTAATACGCTTAAAAAAGATTGGAACCCTAGTCTTGGATTAAGACACGTTCTCTCTGTAAGATGCTTGACCCTTATGCTTTGATCAGATTACTCAAAACTTGAGACTGAGCTTTTGTGTGTTTGTAAATGTTAACAGGTTGTGAGGTGTCTACTGATCGAGCCATTTCCAGAATCTGCATTAAATGAACAGGCTGGCAAGATGCTACTTGAGAACTATGAAGAGTATGCTAGGCATGCTCGGTGAGTCATCTACTTTTGATCTCCTCATATGTTGTCAAAATCTCTGATTATTCTGTTTTTATTTTGGCCAAAAATTGAATGACTTTTAAGCTGAAATCTACTGGGGACTTGTATGCAGGCTTTACACGGGTATCCATGCTAAACAAAAACCCAAGTTCAAGACAGGAGCTATCTCAGAGTCAACGATGGCTCTAAATGTTGGCCAGACAAACAACGAGACGCCTGGTGCTGCTATTGCAATACCCTCTTCAATGGCTGACATCAAGAGAGTAACAACAACGAGTGCCCAAGACCAACAAGTGGCTAACGTTTCTCTCACAGCGGCCACTGCAGGTTCTGCAAGTGTGGTCAGTACGACACAGAAAAGGGAAGCCGGTTTGGCCAAGGTTCAGGCAGACAAGAAGAAGGTAGACGCTAGAAAGAAAAGCTTGAAGAGACTATGATGATGCTTCTTCCTCTCTCACTCAGTGTCTCAAAGTTCCTAGAACCGGAATTGTTGGTTTTTTTTATTTTACTTGTGTTGTTGTCTGAGGATTTCTCATTCTGGGAAATAATAATGTTTGCCAATGAAGTCGAATGTTAAACATTTTGGTAAATCTAATCTACAATCTTAGATAAGACATCCCGACAAATGTTAGACATCTTAGATAAGACATAAACCTCTTGAATTACCATAATTCTTTAGAGATTTCCAGCATGTCCCCAGACAATAAAGAGAAAGATGATACACCATTGAAACACCACTTCTTTAATAACCCACTTTTGTAAGGATTTTCTTTCATATCATATTTTAATAAACAGACGCATGATAAGAAAGATTTCAAGGCTACGGCAAGCTAACAATATTTAGGTAGGATTGTTCCTATAATTAATTTGGCATTCTTTTAAGGGAGTCTTCAAATAAATGTATCCATAAGGAAAAAGGAGACAGAAAGAGCTATTAGAAACCTCTCTCAAGAGTTCAAGAAGTGGGTTTAGGAAAGCAAGATACTACTTCCATATCTCTGGGCAAGTAGCGAACCACTGCTCGATAGGGTTTTGTCTGATTACCATCTTCTGAAGGATCCTCCTTGACTTCAAATGAGATGTAGAAAGTGGCTCCAGCAGATGGGTGAAAGTTTGCTCTCAAAACTTTTACCAATTCAAGGCTTGTATTCTACCACACACCAAGAAGACAACAAAACCAAACCAATCACATTCCGAAGAAAAACAAAAATAAATGTAAATACTTTAAAGAAAAAAACAAAGATCCTAACTCTTTCTGCGTTGTGCTGGGTGAGAGCCAGGTTCGCCAACATGGCGATAAAATCTCTGTTGGTTTCAGGGTCGTCGACCATTGTGCTATCATCCAGATCCAATGGTTTCCATTCGAAACTGAAGCTAAGTTTCGCGAAGTCGATCTCAAAACCCTGGAAATCTCTCTCAGAGAATCAATTTATAGAATTTTGAAACTCGAGAAATAAAGAGAAAAACTGAAAATACCCACCACCACGAACCTGGCTCTTATCCTACTCATCATAGAAGAGTTGAATTTCCTCCGGCGTGCCGCATTCGGAATCATCAGAATCGCTTTCATCGCCAGTCTCCTCCATCTTCTGACGCTTCGGGCAAGGAGGATCGGATCTTTTCTCAGCGTTTGGTGAAGGCATCGTTGAAACGGAAAAAAAATCGGCCAGAGACAGAGACGATCCGTAACCCTAACTTTCTTAGAAAGGCTCCTCCTTTTTTTTATTTTTATTTTTATTTTTATTCGCAGAGTTTTTCTTTTTTTTTTTTCGTTTTCCTTATTTTTACGACGAGTAAATCAATCTGAAAGGAAATCAACATAGAAAAGAAAAACATTAAAACATAGAAAAGAAAAAGGAAAAGGGTAATCATTCTACTTCTATAAAAACATGACTACTCTAATGAATTACATCACTGATCCTTGCAGACAGAGCATAAACGTTTTATTCTTATTATTTGAGAAAAGAGTTTCGGGTAAAAAAGCTTCCTTAAGGGTTTTACCAAAAAAAAAAAAAAACTTCACTAAGAGTTATTATGCTACAAAGACAAAATATCAACATCCAAAATTTTAATTTAGAAAACCAACAACAACAAAATCTTAAGCTAAACATCCTAGATAATAATGTTCATATTAAAAAGACATCAAAATATATTTTTTTATCCTTCCGGCACTTCCTCTTCTTTATCTATTAATTACCGAAAATCTTGGAAACTATTAGAGGACAAAAAAAATCTGTTAGAGAGAGAGAGAGAAACAAAACTGCAGAGGATTATTGGTTTGCAATGGATTATAATAAAAGAAAGAACAAGAAGAGAAAAAAGAAAAGATAGAGAAGCCCCCTAAACCCAAATTCATTTCTTTAATTTGGTTAAAAACTTGAAAATACCAAAGAAAAATTTGAGATTTTGTGAAAATCCAGTTGAAAATTTAGAATCGCTGGAGCCATTTTTCTTGAAGATAGGCTTCATGTGTGGGAAAACAGAAAATGCAGAGAGAGAGAATGAGCAAGAAGAAGAGTAGTCAGGTTCATTGTACTCCCTCTGGTGATCATATTCTCATGACGGCTTCAACTTCAAATTACATTTCTCAAATCAGATTGTACAAAGCCTGGAAGGGTAACAATGTAATAAATATATATATTCTTTCTTCCTTTTCTTCAAAGGTCACCACAAAACTCTTAAGATCATGATTGTTCTTCTGGTTTTAATGGGCATATAACGCAAGATTATATGTTGTTCCACCAGAATGTGAATATGATGTTTGATTTTGCTTTTGTTGCATCAGAGATTTTGTTGTGGTGGGAGACTAATCTTTGGTCCTGATGTATCATCTCTGTTCCTGACGTCCTTCTTGATTGGAGCTCCTGCGCTTACATTCTGTATAAGGATGCTCGTATGGATCAGAAAAGGCGATCCTTTCTTCAACTACACCGTTCTGGCTTCAGGATTTATCCTCACCCTCTTGGTTTGTCTCATTTTTGAAAATCCCTAGCTACTCCCTGAAAAGTTGCTTGCTTCCATATCAAGCCTGATAACTTTGCATCCGGATATATATGCAGGATTTTACGTTTCTATTGTTGACATCAGCTAGGGATCCAGGAATCATCCCGAGGAATAAAGCATCAATGAATCTTGAAGATGGTTCAGATAGTTCCTTGACACAATCTATGGAATGGGTCAACAACAAAACTCCTCATCTCAAGATTCCAAGAACCAAGGACGTTTTCGTTAACGGCTACACTATCAAAGTCAAGTTCTGTGATACTTGCTTTCTCTACCGTCCACCACGCGCATCGCATTGCTCCATCTGCAACAACTGTGTCCAACGCTTTGATCACCATTGTCCTTGGGTTGGACAATGCATTGCCCGAGTAAGTTCTTTAATTCTCATACTCTTCTTCTTCTTTCTCAAACTTGAAACTACAAGTAAATGATTTTTGGTGTACATAATTAATTTGCAGCGAAACTACCCGTTCTTCATCTGCTTCATCTCAACTTCAACACTGTTATGCATATATGTCTTTGTGTTCTCCTGGATCAATCTAATCAGACAGCCTGGGAAACTATGGAGGACAATGTCTTATGATATAGTCTCTGTCATTCTTATCGTCTATACTTTTGTAGCTGTCTGGTTCGTCGGTGGCCTTACCATTTTCCACTTCTATCTCATGTCTACAAATCAGGTAAAGTCCTAACCTTTATCATATATAGGAACATATATACCTTAGTCTTGTTACCATCTTGCCTTAGCCTTGAGAATTTTTCTTGTGTTGTTCTCTGTTTTTTGCAGACAACATATGAGAATTTCCGGTACCGCTGTGATAGGAAAGAAAATCCTTACAAGAGAGGGTTACTGAAGAACGTTAAAGAGGTGTTTTTCGCCAAGATCCCACCTTCGCAACTAGATCTCAGAGCAATGGTCCCTGAAGAAGATGACATGACAATAGCATCTAACGGATCCGAGTATCAATCGGAGTATAGCTCCTCCGTGAGATATGATGCAGAAATGGGAGGGAAACTCACTAAAAGGGAGAGCCCGAAGAAGCTTCCTTTGCCGACACGAAACCTAGATATCATCAATGACATTAGCTGCAGCCATGAGTACGACACAAGCAAGACGGCGACAGAGGATGCGTCTGAGCATGATCCTTCATTCTTCTCAACACAGCTAGACCTGCCCAAGTAATTGCAATGAAGAATCGCTCAATGTTGTTGTATCATCTTTGTCTATATTGTCCAGAACGTTCTGGTATATGAAACATGTGCATAGCTAGACTTACATACGACTGTTCCAGAGATTGATGTGTCGAATGTTCTATCCAAGATTACTCAACAATTGACTGAACATAGAAAAGAAAAAAAAATGGAGTGTAAATTTTTTCATTTTCAGGTTAATTTTTAATTTAACAAATAGTTAAAATGTAAAAAAAAAAAAAACTACTACAATGCACTATATCTATAGATCACTTTAAGAAAAAAAACGAGAGAGTTTCCAGATACTAGGGTTTGTAATCATCCCCGTTTCAGCGAAGATCGGAGCCTCCGTGCCCTAAGCGTCCGAAATTGAAATTAGAGGAGCCCTTAAGGGAGAAACCTTACTCGGAGGACGATGCGACCGATGAAGATCTTCAACTGTTTGATGAAGTGTGGGGCGAGGTTTGTGCTCTCTCTTGAAATTGACCCTCTTGTTTTTGCATTAAAAAAGGAATTTGATTTTATGGTTTATATTTGGTGTTTCTTGTTTTTTGTTTCAAAAAGGAATTTGATTTTATCTCTTTCTCCGTGCGTGATTTTCCAGGGTTTTGACGTCGACTTCACGAAACTCCATCACACATTCGGTGCCGCAGCTGTGGATCTGGACGACAGTTGCCTGTTTAGTGAGCCTGACACCAACCGAGGTTGGCTCGACAGGTTGTGCGGGATGGCTATCGCCTACTACAAGGAAAAGACGGTTTGTAATTTCTTTTTTTTTGCTCTTGTTTGTTAATGAATCTCGTTATGATTTTTTTATAGTGGTTAATTATGGTTGTGGTAGGATACAAGTCTGGAATATGTCAAGGTTTTGAGAGCAAATTTTCACCCATCTGCTGGAATCACACTCTACATCACATTCGAAGCCAATGATCTTTCAGATGGTAATCAGACCAAACTTTATCAGGCAGTGGTTCTGTACGGCTGTTATATCGAAGTATGCTCCTGCAGGCCTAAACCATCTTGTTGAGTCTAAAGAGGTATCAATTAAGCCCAGATTTACATTGTCTCAGTATATTTATATTAACTTAGTTTGTGATCAACCTTATCATTCTATGTAGCCTGCTGCTGCATACAACTTATGGCTAGTTATAAGTTTTATCTGGCTGGAATCTATTGTTTAGGTCTTGTTTTTTTACTTTTGCCGTAATATTGTTTATCAAGTGTTGAAGTGAGAGTTCAACTCTAATACTCCTTAGACAAACCAAATTTTTTTATTATGATCAGTCCCTTAGTCCATATTTTGGTATTCATCCGAGTATTTATTTATACCGCAGTTGGCAAGAGTTGTTTATACATGTATATTTGATTATACAGTATTCATCATGCTTACTTAATTTTCCTTGATTCATGGCAGCGCTTAGCATGTTGTACCAATTTTTGTGATTATGTTTAAAATCAGCAGGAAATTCCTGCAGATATCCAAAGTAAACAATGTTATTATAGTACTTGACTTGAATGCTGAATACATACAAAAATAAACAGATTCACACACGCCACATGATAATCTTGGTGCAAAATTAGTGTAAGATCGAATTGGTCCTAGATACCAAACTTGAGATATTCTCACCAAAAACGAACTCATCTTTCGCAGTACAAGTAATATGCAATCTGAAATGTCAAAACTTCCATCAAATCTACAATAGAAAACCACTACATATATTAGTATAATAGCATTTCAAGCTACACAACTACTTACCAGCCAATAATGTTCACTTGCGTTGTGTTGAAACCAAACACTAAGACTGCATGTAGACCCATAAATATCCAAGATTATTCAACAAAACCATTTGCAAATAAATGTTATAAGCATTTTAAAACGAAACAAAACACTTTAGGTTCAAGAAGTGAGACAGAGTGAGATAACACCATCATAGTCAGTGATATCATCATGTTGCTTCTAACATGTTCAATAGCATATAGCTCCTGCATTACTCTAAAACTTCCAAAGCAAGACAACTTGAAGTTCAATAAAAGTTACAAACAAATGAAATGGGATCTCATGGAAAATGAATATGATCTCATACTAATCCGTTATCAATTATTTTTTGAATATGATCATGGGAGCAAACATGTTAGTCTGCATAACAAAATATATTCCTAAATAACATATCATTTGAAAACAAAATCGTCAATGCAGAAACATTTTATCATGAAAGGTGTGAGTGTAATCTCATCCTTACCCTTTGAAAGGTATTTCTTTTTATAAAAAAATGATAATAAATAAGGCCATGAAACCGCCTTAAGAATATTTAAGGAGTTGGTTAAAAGTATACGAGTCTACTGTGCACATGTGACTTGAACACCAGTAGTGACCAATCTTCAAATGCTACTCTAAGCCCTAAGCCCACTGCCTGAACTTGATTTTTGTAGTCGTATCTAATATAGAAATGAGTTTGTTGAAATTAGTGACCAAATTCACAGTTTTGAAAAGAAGATACCCATATCATTAATAATGAGCAAGTTTCCAATGCTTTTTTCCGTTTGTTTATGGGATAGAAATCGTTCAATATGATTAAAATTAAATAAATTATTGAAAAATGAACCAAATAAGAGAAAAGAACACAAAATGGACGAGGATTTCAATTTCACTAGTCATCACTCCAACTTCCACTCTTGCATGAAAATAAGGAAATTAAAGGAGACGTGAAAGTAAAAGTCTTTTGCCGATTTTGCTTATAAAGCAAGGAAAGAAACAACACATCGTAATAATAATAATTACTTGTAATCCTCGTTTCACTTCTATCTGAGTACTATCTCTCTCTATTTTCTATACATTTCGTGCCTTTCTTCAATCAACGGTACGTTCATAGTTGATTTTATTCCACGTTTAATCTTTGCTGCTTACATAATCGATCCACATAAATTTTTCTGCAGTAAACCGTTACTCTGCTCTGTTGTTTTCGTTTTCTCTGTCAGGATTTTTATTTCTTAACTGTGCATTGAAAGAACCTTTGAAAATGAACAAACCTTCTTTCTGAACACATTTGTGATAATGTGTCTGATAGTCTTGTGTTTGATACTTTGATTGGACGTAAATAATGATTTTCTTTTCCTATAAATTAACTCTGCAAAATCTTTGCTTTGATCAGGTTTGGACATGGAGTGTTCTTGGAAGTTTCTCAGAAGTGTTTGCATACTTTTATTTCTCCTTGGCTCTTGTTCTGTCTACCAAAGCCTTTGTGTTGTTGATTCTCGAGAATATGCCACAAAACCGAATGTGACACTGCAAGTAGATGCTTCTAATGCCACAGGACGACCCATTCCTGAAACCTTTTTCGGGATTTTCTTCGAGGTTTTGCACAGCTTCATCCTGAATTTTCTATACATTCTTTTATGTTGCCACCAAAACTCTATCGAAATTTATATTCAAGTAAATCTTGGACTTACCCTTATTTTCTTGTCCTAATTAGCTCTTGAAAAAAACTGAATTCTGATGCAATTATTGACAGGAAATCAATCATGCTGGAGCAGGTGGACTGTGGGCTGAACTTGTTAGCAACAGAGGTTTTGTTTGGCATTTAACTTAATTTGATAGTAAAGTATTTTCAGAAAATATAGAATTGCGATAATGAAAAGAACTCTTGGTTGCAGGTTTTGAAGCTGGTGGACAAAACATTCCTTCCAATATCTGGCCTTGGTCCATTATTGGAGATGAATCATCCATTTCTGTAGTTACAGACCGTTCTTCATGTTTTGAGCGCAACAAAATTGCACTTAGAATGGATGTGTTTTGTGGCAGCAATGCTAGTAGCAATGGTTGTCTATCAGAAGGAGTCGGGGTTTATAACCCTGGTTACTGGGGCATGGTGCATTTTCCATACTCTCTCTCAGTTTCCGTTGATGTTAATGGGATTAAATGTTTTTTACTCATTTCTCTATCTTTTCCATTTAGAACATTGAAGAAGGGAAGAAATACAAAGTGGTGCTTTATCTGCGTTCGACAGGGGACATTGATCTGTCTGTGTCATTGACAAGCTCGAATGGATTAGTGACTCTTGCTTCAGAAAAGATCATGTTAGAGATCAAAATTTTCACATTCTCCTGAATACTTTCTGTTTTTATTCAGTCATTTGTTTATTGACTTCTTGCAGAGCTATGGCTTCTGATGTTTCAAACTGGACTAGAAAGGAAATGCTTTTGGAGGCAAATGGAACAGATAATGGTGCAAGACTTCAGTTGACAACTACCAAAAAGGGTTCAGTTTGGTTTGATCAAGTCTCAGCCATGCCTGTGGATACTTACAAGGTTCGTTTACTTCTTTGAGAAAAGGCCTGTATGTAGTAGAGTAAATCTAAACAGAGAAGTAATTAGCCCGGAAAAAAAAAATATTACATATTTTGGTTTTTCTTGGTTGGTCACAGGGACATGGTTTCAGAAATGATCTTTTGCAAATGATGGTTGATCTAAAACCCCGATTCATCCGTTTCCCGGGTAAGTTCTAAAGAGCAAAATACCATTTCACTTCATCTTATCTTTGTAAAATATGACTTATTAGTCTTTTGTTTTTTGGGAGTTAGGTGGTTGCTTTGTTGAGGGTGATTGGTTAGGCAACGCCTTCCGCTGGAAAGAAACCGTAGGACCTTGGGAAGAGAGACCTGGCCATTTTGGTGACGTTTGGAAGTACTGGACTGATGATGCCCTTGGCCACTTTGAGTTCTTTCAAGTAAGATATTGTCTTAATTTTTTCCGTATATCCTTCGATCTGTAACCTTAATTTAAGTGTTAAAATAATCCCTTAAGCTCATGTTTTCAAACATCAAAACAAATATTCTTGCAGTTGGCTGAAGATATCGGTGCTGCCCCAATATGGGTGGTTAATAATGGTAATTGTTAAGCTTTTATATCTTAATAAGACTTTTGTTTTCATTACATGTATTTATTTACCGCTGTGTAACTGTTGCAGGAATCAGTCACATTGACCAAGTTGAAACAGAAAGTGTCATGCCCTTTGTTCAAGTATGTATTCTCATGGAACCTCTCTGTTTTAGCTATAGAGAGTGAGAGTGGTTCATTACTGAGGCAGAGACAAAACTAAAAATATGCTTTTGTTTTGGGGTTTCAGGAAGCGCTGGATGGTATTGAGTTTGCTCGTGGTGATTCTAATTCAACATGGGGATCGGTTCGAGCTGCAATGGGACATGCAGAGCCTTTTGAGCTGAAATATGTTGCTATTGGGAATGAGGATTGTGGAAAGACTTACTACAGAGGTTTTCACATTTCTCTCTATGACATTTAGTAACCATTTTTAAATTAGAAGAAAACTAAAGGATCGCTTTGATTATACTAAATTAGATACACAATTTTGTTTTCAGGAAACTACCTTGAGTTCTATAAGGCTATCAAAAATTCCTATCCAGACATCAAAATCATCTCCAACTGCGATGGATCTTCTCAACCGCTAGATCACCCTGCTGATTACTATGAGTATCACGTAAAAACATACAAAAAAAAACGTTAAAGATTGGATCAAAATTAACTGTGTTTATGAATTTCATTGATTTATGAAAGATTAAGGATCTTCTTTAATTTGTTCCAGATTTACCCTCTTGCCATGGAGTTGTTTTCCATGTCCCATAAATTTGACAGTGCATCTCGCAATGGTCCAAAGGTTCGATGATAGAATATACTTCAAAAACCGCATCTTTGCCTTGTATCTTCTTCTCATGAATACGCCTCAAACGTTTTTGGATCACATGCGCAGGCTTTTGTTAGTGAATATGCTGTAAACAAAACAGATGCTAATAATGGAAACCTTCTAGCCGCTCTTGGGGAAGCAGGCTTTCTCCTTGGTTTGGAAAAGAACAGGTTATTTTCTCGTTAAGAATCTTGTTCTGTCTTCTCGGGTTTGGACAGCCACAGAGCAAAAGTTTCATCAGTTTCTGCCTTGTTATGTTGCAGTGACGTTGTAGGAATGGCTAGTTATGCACCTCTCTTCGTCAACACAAACGACAGAAGGTATCTCTCTCTCTCTCTCTCTCTCTCAAACTTTAATTAGTTACATTTTCCATTTTCCCTTCGTCTTATCATTCACAATCAAGCCGTTACTTTGTTCTCATCAGGTGGATTCCAGATGCAATAGTATTCAATTCCTCTCATTTGTATGGAACTCCTAGCTATTGGGTCCAACAGTTCTTCAAAGAGTCAAGTGGAGCAACACTTCTCAACTCAACACTCATCGGAAATTCTTCTTACGTCCAAGCATCTGCCATATCCTTCCAAACCAATGGCTTAGATTACATACAGATTAAGGTTTTGCTTTCTTTTTTTCACCCACTCACATATCGACAGATATGAGTTCTTCTTCTGACCAAATATGAATGTTTTGGGTTGATCCATATATATATGGCAGGCTGTAAACATTGGAAAGAAATCAGTGAATCTCAAGGTATCGGTGACCGGATTGGACTCGAGCATCACAAAACTTTATGGATCCAAGAAGAAAGTACTTACATCTGCCAATGTGATGGATGAGAATTCCTTCTCGAACCCTAAGATGGTAAAACGGATGAAGAATCATTCACACATTAGTTATACTAATTCTTCTTCTGGTGAATCTTGAAAAGCGTTTGGTAAGTCATTTTTTTTTTAATCTGTTCCTTTTCTGAAGATTGTGCCGCAAGAAAGCTGGCTGGAGATGCCTGAGGAGGAGGACCTGATGGTTGTTCTCCCGCCGAACTCATTCTCATCCTTTGATTTGTTGAAAGAATCTGCAAATATCAAGATGCCACTATCTGATTCCTACCAGAAAATTTCAACTATATGAAGAGATATATAGCATGTAGCTGACTTTATGTCTTACGTCGTTAATTGGCAATAAAAATACTGTTTTTTTAAAAAGGGTGCAAGTGACAATATGATCGTGAATGATAAAGATGATAACCAATAAATTAAGAAAAGAAAGGATATAAGAATGCTAACCAATTTTGCATTTTTTTTTGTGATCAAAATGACTTTTTTACCTTCGAATAACTTGATATGCAAGACAAGACTAATAAACAATTTAGCATCCACCAATATACATAAACCTTGGAAGCTCATTAAAAAAAGACTATTTGGGGACAAATTTGGATTTAGAGGTTGGCCATTAATGACAGAAATTTCATTCATTTCTACGAGTATCGGAACTCGAAGTCTTTTCTGGTTAATTAATATAATATTCGTGTAAAGGGATATTTCTGAATAAGTATAATAATACTATTACAACAGATTTTGAAATAGATAAATCCTTGTCTTTACACTGTTTCCATTCAAATGAATGATTAAGAAATATTGAATTTTTTTCTTTTTTCTTTTGACGACAAAATATTAATTTATTTTTTAGATATATATATATATATATATAGTTTGGTGGGCTATATAATATTATAAACAATTATGTTATTGGTTATTCTAATAATTAATAATTATTGGATTAGTGGCTTTCGTCGAAGCTGAGGTTTGTGATAAACCATTTGTAACCAAGACTAAGCTATATGAAAACTATTAATTTTAAATATTAGCATATATTTTTATTTATTAAAACATATTTATTAATCCAGGCAACACGTGGTTACTTAGTTGTCATGATTATTCAATTTTCTGAGCCTTAAATTTTGTCTCTTTTACAGTTGCTGCACTACTCTGAAGCTGCGATCATATGACTAGATGATGAAAGAATACAACCCAAACTACTATTTTTATCATTAGTAGCTAGAATATTTATTTATTAAAAATTATCAATATTGCTGAGAAAAAAGTTGACAAAATTTAGCAAAACATTTACAAAATATAAACAAAACATAATATATAGATTTTTTCCATATCTTGCGATTTATCCGAGTATTTATTTATACCGCAGTTGGTAAGAGTTGTTTATACATGTATATTTTATTATACAGTATTCATCATGCTTACTTAATTTTCCTTGATTCATGGCAGCGTTTAGCATGTCGTACTAATCCTTGTGATTATGTTTAAAATCAAGGGGAAAATCCTGCAGATATCCAAAGTAAACAATGTTATTATAGTACTTGACTTGAATGCTGAATACATACAAAAATAAACAGATTTACACACGCCACATGATAATCTTGGTGCAAAATTAGTGTACGTATCGAATTGGTCCTAGATACCAAACTTGAGATATTCTCACCAAAAGCAAACTCATCTTTCGCAGTACAAGGAATATGCAACCTGAAATGTCAAAGCTTCCATCAAACCTACAATAGAAAACCACTACATTAGTAAAATAGCATTTCAAGCTACACAACTAGTTACCAGCCAATAATGCTCATTGGCGTTGTGTTGAAACCAAACACTAAGACTGCATGTAGACCCATAAATATCTAATATTATTCAACAAAACCATTTGCAAATAAATGTTATAAGCATTTTAAAACGAAACAAAACACTTTAGGTTCAAGAAGTGAGACAGAGTGAGATAGCACCATCATAGTCAGTGATATCATCATGTTGCTTCTAACATGTTCAATAGCATATAGCTCCTGCATTACTCTAAAAATTCCAAAGCAAGACAACTTGAAGTTCAATAAAAGGTACAAACAAATGAAATGGATCTCATGGAAAATTAATATGATCTCATACTAAACTGTTATCAATTATTTTTTAAATATGATCATGGGAGCAAACATGTTAGTCTCCATAACAAAATATATTCCTAAATAACATATCATTTGAAAACAAAATCGTCAATGCAAAAACATTTTATCATGAAAGGTGTGAGTGTAATCTCATCCTTACCCTTTGAAAGGTATTTCTTTTTATAAAAAAAATGATAATAAATAACTTTGTATTTTTTTTTTGTGTGATCAAAATGAATTTTTTACCTTCGGATAACTTGATATGCAAGACAAGATTAATAAACAATTTAACATCCACCAATATACATAAACCCTGGAAGCTCATTAAAAAAGGACTATTTGGGGACAAATTTGGATTTAGAGTTTGGCCTTAATGGTAGAAATTCTATTCATTTCTACGAGTTCCGATGACCGGAACTCGAAGTCTAATTAATTAATATAATATTTAAAGGAATATTTCTGGATAAGTATAATAATATCATTACAACAGAGTTTGAGATAGATAAACCATTGTCTCTAAACTGTTTCCATTCAAATGAATGATTAAGAAATATTGAATTTTTTTCTTTTTTCTTTTGACGACAAAATATTAATTTATTTTTTAGATATATAAATATATATATATATATATATACAATTTGGTGGGCTATATAATATTGTAAACAATTATGTTATTGGTTATTATAATAATTAATAATTATTGGATTAGTGGCTTTCGTCGGAAGCTGAGGTTTGTTATAAACCGTTTGTAACCAAGGCTAAACTATATGAAAACTATTAATTTTAAATATTAGCATATATTTTATTTATTAAAACATATTTATTAATCCAGGCAACGCGTGGTCACTTAGTTGTCATGATTATTCAATTTTCTGAGCTTTAAATTTTGTCTCTTTTACAGTTGCTGCACTACTCTGAAGCTGCGATCATATGACTAGATGATGCAAGAATACAACCCAAACTATATTTTTATTATTAGTAGCTAGAATATTTATTTATTAAAAATTTATCAATATTGCTGAGAAAAAGTTGACAAAATTTAGCAAAACATTTACAAAATATAAGCAAAACATAATATATAGATTTTTTCCAGTAAATTTTTTCCAGCCACAACCACCAAAACGGCAAAGATCACAGCGAGGACAACAATTCCTAGAAGTGGATAGTTGTTGTAAGCCGCCACTTCATCCCAGCTATCCTCGTACCCCCAGATCGCCATTTGTAGTTTTTGAAGATTTAACTTAAGAGAGAACTAAGAGAGAAGCGAGAGACAGATGAGAGAGGTGATTGAAATTTGACACTTCCAAACTGAAAAGAAACTCTTAAATTCCTTAACAATAACGGAAGAAACTAAGACTTGTAAAATGAACTTGGGGGTATATATTTAAAAGTTATGATTTAAATCATACTTGAGATGTAGGTTGTAGCCAAAGATGTCAAGAACTCTCTACCTGCAAACAAAACCATTAATTAGTGAGAACAAAAAGATATAGAGAGGGAGGAGAGGAAAACTTACAGTGCAACAGCCACACTTGAGGCAGATTCCAAGAGGTTCAATATATATTTTTGATATTAATCATTTTAAATAAGTTGGATACATTCTCATAACATTCGTTAGTGGAGTACTCATATTACTATATTACGTTGAATAATGTCAAAAGGTAAATTTAACTTTATTTATGAACATTAAGTGAACCAAAGCTCGGTATTACTATCAATAAAAACCTTTTTTAATGTGATTTACACTTGGGTTTCAACAAATAGGCTATGAAATTCATTTGGGTTAACCTGAGAACGAAGTCGTAACCGAAATTCTGGCGAATAGAAAACTCGTTCAGATTGACAAATTAAGCAAGTCGATCAAGAACAATGACATGAATATGTAAGTCTTATAAGTAGATAAACAAACTAGCAGAATCCCAGAAAATTAAGATTTAACTTTTTGCATACAAATTACGAAAGTGAACCAAAACCCGATAGTATAGAAGCAATTTATATTAAAAAAAAAAACAGAGGATCCAAAAGGAGAAACTCAAAGAGCTTATTTCTCATGCGACTTGGTAATTCTGTGCAATCAGCTGCGTCCTCTGCACAAACCTTGGAGTCGCACCACCACCGTCCCTCAGAGGAATCATTCCGGTCACCTGCACCATCATTATGAACCAAGCCTCACATTTATAATCTCAACACAAATCCTTTTTCTTCTTTTTGTTTGTCTTAGTTACTCATATTATGAAATTTAGATTTTTACAAGAGGAACAAGATTCATACCTTCAAGCCACTGTATGTACTGGTCGCTGCAAACTGAACAGAGATGGGGAAGAACACCCCTGAGTCAACTGGTGGCACAACAAACTCCATTGACCCACTGCACAAGTTTTTCATGTATTAAATATTATATACATAAAACTATCAAGCTGTAATATAACAGCATTTGTTTACTTACTTGCGGTTGGAATTGTCAATCAGAAGTATAGACCATTCCAGAACAGAATTTCTTGAGTCGTACCTGATATTATTCACAAATATTTGGTTCGTCTTTAAGACTGGATAAAACAATTATGAGTTTCATCTCAAAATAAGAGTAAATTAAATTTCAAACCTCCAGTCTCCATCACATTGTTTAACTTCTGGTGCCTCTCTCAAAGCAGGAAGAGGTACGGAGATGATGACATTAGTCAAGTCAAACATGGACGAGGCTTCATACTCGATGCTGACATATGTATCACTTCCAGAGACTGAAGGCCAGCAGTTGACTGCACCAGACAAAAGATTTGCGTCATACATTTACTTGTAAACCTGTCAAGAAACAAACAGACATGCTCATCTCCAAAGCCTTACTTGTTAGTGGCACCATCGACTCGTCTGCTCTTTGCATTCTCCACCTCAGCAGACCAACTCCATCTCCACCTTGACCAGTGGGAAATGGCTGATCAGGTCTCTTTAGCCCTAGAATACTCTCACTATTAAAGAGTTCTCGGTTAATGTTGGGATGGGTCTTGAAAAGAATTTCAGGATTTCCACCGGTTTCAATCTGAAGACAAAGTAGAAAGACAGACAAATTCATTTGGTTATCTTTTTTAGAACAGAGAATTGTGTATTCGAGAAAATTGTAAAATGTCCGGGAGACTCTTGGAAATAATTTATAATGAAAGTCGGGAGTACCTGAACTTGGACAAATCCATCTTCTTGGTTAAGAATTTGAAGGGACAGGGTTCCCTGCATATCAAAGCTACTGATTCCACCATCTCGTCTCAATGTGACATTGAGCTTCTCTTCGACAGTTAATGTGAAAGGATCAGTTGGAGGTGGGGCAGCTGCTCTGGATTGGCCAGTAGGCTTAACGTCTTCAATGATGTCTTCACCCTCTGCTTTAAGGGACTCCATCAACTGGTTCTTTCCCGACTTGCCAAGTTTCATTCCAGAACTCTTCGGAGGAGCAGTAACGTGAGACCGTGATCGATCTGTGAGGATAAGCATGGTGTAAAAGATTATCAAAGCAAATAATTTTTACTATCAAAACAAGTTTATCAGAAAATAGAGGCGCTGAGTAAACGTTAGAAGGACTTTGAGGCATTTTTATTTAAAAATACTCAGGATTAAAGGGTCAGATGTGAAGGATCCACTAGTTTAAGCACACTAACCTTTCGCCTTGGTATTGATAGGCTCAACATCTGAAATCATGTCAAAGCTAGAATTTCGAAAACGGCCACCATCACTAGATATGCTCAAGTCATTGAAACTACTATCCAGTCTTCCAGATCCCATTGAGCTCATGGAATTAAATCCCTTAATATCTCTATTCTTTTCAATCTGGGAATTGCAAAAGAAATATTAATCGGAGTTACAAAAACAACACAAAAAACAGGGTGTGCTTCTGTCATGTACCTTGCTTTTGTCAATCTCATTAGCTTTACGCTTCATCACGTCTTTAGTGTCATTGATCTTGCTCTGCATCACCAGTTTATGCAACTTCTCCTCATGACTTTCCATTTCACAGTACTGCTTCACCTGGGCAACTGTCACACTTTCCTTGTGCCCAAGAGATATGACTTCATCAAAAGCGAATATCAGCTCAAAAGCCGCCCTGCCAATCCCTTCTTCATCTAATGACATGGAGTACTCAGGTACCTAGAAACAGTCAAATGATCAAACTGCATGCCCAGGGTTCGTATGTAGGCAATTTTTTCGAACTGTAAATTTCAACTCTCCCTCAATTGGAAATTAGAGGTTAGGAAAACAAGAGCTGCCAGGCTTCAGGTAAGGTGCTAAGAGCAGTAGGCACACTCACTTTCAAAAATAACAAAGAACCAATACACATGCAGACTCAAGAAAATAAACTACTAGAAGAAAGTAGCCAAATTAAAAATAAAAGAAGAAAGAAGCATACAAGTTTGGAGAGCATCCTGAGCGTGTCCAGATCTTCTAGAATGTTGCTCTGCTTAGTTGTAACAAGAAGTAGGAAGAGAGCTTCAATAGGCTGATATACATATCGCACATTCTCTGTCTCAATATAGGTATGCTGCTTGCCCATGCCAACCAGCTTAGGGAAAGCTGCAAGTAGACCTTCAATTCTGATACGGGACATATCCACAGATTGCCTGGAAACAAGCACTATATAAAAGAACAAAGTTAGGGAAAACGCAAAAAAAGAAAACCGAAAAATGAGAATAGGTGGAACAATGGTATTTGATTATCAATGATAGCATATATACAATGTGTAACACACAAAGCACTCACCTTTTCCAGACTTGCTCACGATGGAAGCAGCAAGAACGACCTATATAAACCACAGGTTACAACTTTAGAAAAATGCCAATTATCAGACTAGAAAACTCATCAAACACTAAAACTTAACAACAAATCTTAAAGCAGCACAAAAAAATGTGTATACAAATCATAGAATAGAACTCAATACCATTTTGATTTGCTTTTCAGGTTCTAACAATCCCAGCAGCTATAGAAAGGCAATGTGAATCTGAAATACAAAGAAACAACGGTTCAGTAAATCCAGTTAGTGAGGTAACCAAAGTGCGTAAAAATCAACCACGAGATCAAAAAGAACAAAACGAGATTTGATCTTTGGAATCATAAATAAAAGTGAAGAGATCTAGCAACTGGTAACGAATGATACACGAAACCAAACGAAACCCAATGAAACACTCGATTGACGAATAAAAAAAAAAAATACTAAACGAATTCGAAAGAATCCCGCAGATCCAACTGATCGGATCTAAGAGCATCAGACGCACAGAATCGAGAAACACAACTGTAGAATCAAAATTAACACAAGAGGTTTAAATTCAGGAATCGCAACCGAAATAGATCGCACAGGCTTCCCCGCGAAATTTAGAAGAACGAGAGAATTACTAATTTGGAGATCCAAAAAATCTTCCACAAAAATGCAGGCAGAAAGAGCAATCAAAGGAGATCCAAAAACATGAATAGAAATGAAGGCGAAGAGAGAGGAAACAAGACGATACCAGGGACTGATCAAAGGCGATGAATCACCAGTTCTTCAGAAGCTCGCTGAGTAAAAAAAAAAACGAAATGAGTTTGAGATTAAATCTAGTGTGTTAGGGAAGAGGATCAACAAAACGAGGACTATAAGTAATTTGGGCCGATTAAGTTTATTATTGGGCCTTTAGCCCATCCCATCCTTAAAACTTATTAGCATGTGATTACAATCAAATTTATTTTTTGCGGTTTCTGGTGAAGACCGACATTCGGTTTAGTCCGGTTGACACTTGAAATGAATGTAACTCTCTGTACAGTACTAAGATTGTAGCAATCAATCACCATCAAAAGTCAAATTCATTTCTAGGGTTTTAATTTGATTCGAGGTCAGCGAATCCGGCGACTGGCAACTCAAGCTCCGGCAGGTTACTATCTCTGTCTCTTTCTCTATCTGCGTCGCTCTCTCCGGTTTTCACTTTGTTCGCTTTAGAAGTATGCTCATTTGATCCGTCGGCTTTTGACACAGTTCAGGACTTTGGATTCTGATTATATCTCAATACTCGATTAGTGAAACTCATCTGTGCTTAAGTTATTAGTTCTTGGTATGAACACTGACGCCATGTCGTTTCTATAAAAGATCTAGTAGAAAACTGATGGAGACACAAGATGAATTTATGTGGTTAGAAGAAAAAGGAAAAATTATCTACTTTATGGTTTTCAGGGAGTTTACTTGATAGAAAGTCGTAGGATTGATTCAGGTAGTGGAATCAGACAACTTTCACTTGTATAGGTGATTATGCATTATTTCTTTGGTGATCAAGTTCTGCCCTTTGAACTCCTGATTTTTTAGATTTTAGCTGATGATCTAGTCTTCTCTTTGGTGATCTGTTTTGCTTTCCTCAAAGTGTAGGACAAGGATTTGTGTCTATGGCAGCGTTTCAAATGTCTCGTGAATGGATAGGTATCCAGCAGTTCCCACCTGCTACTCAAACTAAATTGCTCGAAATCCTTGGGAAGTATAAAGAAGAGGTTCCCTTCTTGCATCTAGCTTCATCCACTTCAGCCTGTTAATTGTTCAATGTATATCTGGTTTTAGTTTCTAATGTGGAGGAGACCCAAAATTGGTGTAGGATGTGAGCTCGCTAACAGTACTTGTAATGGGGAAAGGTGGTGTTGGAAAGTCATCCACTGTGAATTCGGTTATAGGCGAGAAAGCTGCTGCAGTTAGTACTTTCCAGGTGCCAAGTCCAATGCTCTTCTCATTGCTTTCTTCATGACTATTGGCTGGGATTCCTGTATATTTGCTTATGTAAACTGTGTTGGTTACCCTCTTTACAGTCTGAAGGACTAAGGCCGTCCTTGGTCTCCCGCTCAAGGTCGGGGTTTACATTAAACATCATCGACACTCCTGGTCTTATTGAAGGAGGATATGTGAATGATCAAGCCGTCAACCTTATAAAAGGGTATGTTGAACTGTTTCATGTTTTTAACAATTTATTCTCCTAAGTTTGGGGCCAATTTGTTTCATGTATGGTAATTTTGGTTGCTCGGCTTTGAATTTGAACAGATTTCTCCTCAATAAGACTATAGATGTGCTATTATACGTAGACCGTTTGGATGTATATCGGGTGGATGACTTGGATAGGCAGGTTGTCACGGCTATAACCGATGCATTTGGTAAAGAGATATGGAAGAAGTCTGCCCTTGTCCTCAGTCATGCTCAGTTCTCTCCACCGGACGGATTAAATTATGATCTCTTTGTCTCCAGAAGATCCGATGCTCTTCTTAAAGTGATCTGTGCAGGCGCTCAACTGAAGAAACAGGATTTGCAGGTATTGCGGGTTCCTCTTTATTGTATATCACATATCTCTGTAACTACTTTGGTGGTAAAAAGTCAGATTAGTAGATTCCATTAACCTCTGAATCTTTTGTTCTAGGGTTCATCTATTCCCGTCATTCTTGTTGAGAATAGCGGAAGATGTCACAAGAATGAAAGCGATGAAAAGGTCAGTTGACTGGTTTCTTTCTTCAATGTTATCTATTTCCTGCAACTTTAAGTTGGGGCCAATCCTGTGTTCGGATTTTCCAAACTGTGACAGATTCTTCCAGACGGGACTAGTTGGATTCCAAATTTTGTGAAGACAATCACAGAGATCTCCTTTAATGGCAACAAGCCGATTCACGTTGACAAGAAGCTGGTCGAAGGGCCAAACCCAAACGAAAAAGGAAAACGACTAATTCCTTTAATCGTTGCATTCCAAGTAAGTCTCTGTACCAGTCCAAGCTGAAGTTGCATTCCACAAACTAGAGACTTGATTATACAATTTTTATGAGTTCAACAAACAGTTGTTTCATTTAATGGTTTGAATTGCAGTATCTGTTACTCATGAAGCCATTGGTTCGAGCAATCAAGTCGGATGTTGCTAGAGAGAGTAAACAGGCGTGGGAGATGCGGGACTCAGGTTTAGCAAGTCGAAAGACTTAACTCGGTTTTGTTTGTTTCGTTGTCTGATATTTTCTGTAGTCTATTTGTGATAATAACTCAAGAAATGTGGTTCACAGACTTTACTGGGGAAAACTTTTTTTGTTGGCAACAAACCGAGATGGAGAGACTTGTGTCTTGAGTTATATCTTTTGCAACCTCGTAATTAACTCTTGATTAATCACTACGCTGAAGAGATAAATCCCAAAAATGGTAAGGTAACCGCTGCGGTTATTTTTGACGCGATGCGAATTTTGAAAGAAAAACAATATTTTTAAAAAATGGAGAAGAAAAAGTAATTTTGAGAAAATAAAAAAATAGAGAGGAACCAAGAAACGACGTCTTTGGGCAAACGGAGAAGACGGTTCGGAGTTTTTAAAATTGAATTTGCAGAGATATCGTTGTTCTTCCTCAATTTCTCTCAAGTTTTCGAATCTTCCAACTCTCTGTAGTGGAATCAGGGTTTTTGATTTCGGCCTTTGTTAAAACTGTTGCTTTCCAAAGGGGTGCGATTGTGTAGTCAAACCCAGATCAAATGTCGGCATCGGCGGTGTCGATCACCGCGAGTCCGGCAGCGGCTACGAGGCGGACGCCGGTTCTCGCCGGAGAGAAGAAATCCAACTTTGATTATCAACCAAGCGAATCCCTTGCGAATGGTGGCGCCGGGGAAGCCGGTGGTACGAGCAGGGATCCGATACGCGCCGAGGCAGTCGTTGATCGATCTCACGGCCAAGACTTGGGTCCGGTGACGAGGAGGTCGGGTTCCGCCGCGACCGGGAACAACACAACCGCCACGCAGCGCCGGACGCGAAAGGTAGCCACTCCTAAGACCGAGAAGGCGCGATGGAAGAGAGTGGTGAGGATATTCGCGAAGCAGCTTGCGGCTCTTTTGATAATCGTTGGGTTAATTCAGGTGACGAGGAAAATGATTCTGAAAGCTGCGCATTCGTCCTCTCCGTCTTCTTCTTCTTCCTTTGAAACGGAGATGGCGTTTTCGGGATTGGAGAGCCGAATTGCGGAAGTAGATGGTCTTGTAAAGGCCACAACGAATACGATGCAAGTTCAAGTTGAATTGCTTGATAAGAAGATTGCGAGGGAAGCCAAAGCGCTGAGGCATGAATTCGAGACGAAATCTTCTGCGTTCCATAGTGAGTTGAAGAAGATAGAGTCTAGGACCGACTCACTAGAGAAGTCAGTTGAAGAAGTAAATGCTAAACCTTGGGTGTCGAGAGATGAGCTAGAGAGGATTTATGAGGAGTTGAAGAAAGGCAACGTGGATGATTCTGCGTTTAGCGACGTTAGCATCGATGAATTAAGGGCATATGCTCGTGAAATCATGGAGAAAGAGATTGAAAAGCATGCTGCAGATGGCCTTGGCCGAGTAGACTATGCATTGGCGTCTGGTGGTGCTTTTGTGATGCAGCATTCAGATCCTTATCTTATTGGGAAAGGGA
The DNA here is from genome assembly GCF_000478725.1 of Eutrema salsugineum. Classification (NCBI taxonomy): domain Eukaryota; kingdom Viridiplantae; phylum Streptophyta; class Magnoliopsida; order Brassicales; family Brassicaceae; genus Eutrema; species Eutrema salsugineum. Next base: position 1,427,553 of record NW_006256829.1, on the reverse strand, counting down.
GTAACTTGTTTGCGACAACTAGTAGGCGTGCTCATACCAATGCGGTCAAGATGTTATCTCCGAGTTTCGGGGAGCCTGGACAGTGTTTTCCTCTGAAAGGTAGCAATGGCTTTGTTCAAATCAGGCTGAGAGGACCAATCGTACCAGAGGCTTTCACCTTGGAGCATGTAGCTAAGGTAATCCTTCTTGCACTGCAAAAGATTTATATCTTAGTATCAGCTTTCTTCTTGTGTACTCACAAGACCGTTGGTGCTTGCATTTCCAAAATATATATTACCGGATTGTCTGTTGAAAATAGTTTGATATTGGGATGCCTGGTAAAAATGATGGAATTTTCTTTGTCACGGTAGAGGCAAGGTACAAAGTTTATGAATTGTTTGGTTTAGCCTCAGGGTTTAGTTAAGGTCAGTAGCTGCTTAGTCTCGAGGTTCCTTCTTTTTTCTCATTATCCAGTTGGTCTTATCATACTTCTCCAGTTCTCTGTGTGCCACTGGAATTTCTTGAAGGCCTTCTGCCTGTTTTTTCTTGAATTCTTTTTTCGGAATTCATTACACAGTGCCACACTATCAAAGGATCTAAAATCTTTGTCAAAGAGGTCAACAGTATGCATAAATGGGTCTTTTTTTTGATGTATTTGTGTTATCTTCTGTTTCTATTTGCAATTACTGGGACTATGCTATTTCTAGTGTGGGATTATTTCCTTGACAGAAACAGAGGGAAATGAAAGAAAAATAGTAAGATAGTTGGATAAGCTCATTACTTTGTTTTCACTGTTTAAAAGACAAGCTCTGATCATTCTAGTTTTGGAGAGTATATACACTGGCCTGACGGATTCGTGTATTGTCAAATGGACAGAACGTAGCTTACGACAGGTCTAGTGCTCCAAAAGATTGTCGTGTATCAGGATGGCTGCAAAGAAAAGGACAGGAATCTTCAGTCGAGACAGAGAAGATGCAACTTCTGACAGAGTTCAGTTACGATCTAGACAGGTCGAACGCACAGACATTCAACATCTTAGATTCATCACGCTCTGGTGTGGTCGATACTGTCAGGCTAGATTTCACCTCCAACCACGGAAGCGACTCCCACACTTGCATCTACCGGTTCAGGGTTCATGGGCGTGCAGCAGACCCAGTCTCTGTTGTGGAAACCGGTCTTGATCAGGACAATTCACCTGGAACTGGATAGATCTCGTCTGTTTTGTAACATTTATTTGTCCACATCTCTTTTGTTGCCAGTTTTTTTTTTTTTGGAAAGAAAAAGAAAGCATCAGATTCTGTGTGATAAGACCGGTAGAGTATTGTTTGGTTTTACACTTTTACTCGTCTTTGTTGTGCTATCTTTTGGCTTATTTGGTTTCAGAATTGATTAAATTTGTAAAATCGGAAATAATAAAACCAAAAGTAATTAGGTTGGTAAACTAGCCATCTCATCGGAAGGAGTTTGTATTCCGATTCTAGATTGGTTTTGTCTGAAATTTTGATTTATTTGGATCAGAAGATGAACATTAACCAAATACGCTTTGTTTTAGCTTTCGTTTGGTTTATCCGTATTTTATTTAAGTGTGATTTTACTGTATGTCGATGCAACGTATAAGACCCCACTTTACCAATTGATTTTGTTAATCCACTAAAGCGCATCTTACCTATCTTACAGTGTCGATTTGATAGTCAACATCCTCTTACAAGAATATCATCAACTTGATTATGATCGTGCAGAATATACACCTATGATTAAATGCCACATTCAATTAAAGTACATCTAATCTGCCAACTAACTAATCAATCATTCGGAAAATGATAACCAAAGTCGAAAAGACAATTAGTAAATTGCCGAATCAGATAGTTAATTTTAAGTTAAAACCGCCGAATAAAATTAACATTATAGCAAAAAATACCAAAATTATAGCATACTAAAGTAGCTTAAATCCAGATTGTTTACTTGACTCGAAAAAAAAATCAAACTAAAGCGATTGGAGAGCTCTAGGCTCTCTCTCGATCTATGCAATATATATTCATCTTGCACTAAAAACGTTACTTTCTAATTGAAGTAATCAAAAGTTCGGTCAAACTGGTTTTTTTTTTTCTCAACAGTTCGGTCAAACTGGTTATACACAAAAAGTTCGGTCAAAGGACGCATCAAAGAATTCATTCATAATGTAAATATACGTCTATACACCATATAATAGACAAAAAAAAAAAAGGAGAGATGAAGAGGAAGAAGAAGATTTATATAACCCTTTTGTTCAAAAAAAAAAAAACAAGATTTGTATAATAGAAAAAGCAAAGAAACAGGGGCATATAAGTATCAAGTAAAGGGAACAGTGTTCTTGATTTCAGACTTTTTCAGAATATATTCTTTCAGATATTTTTATGCTTCTTTGCTTCTTGATAAAGACCTCTTCTTTTTTAAAACAAAAAAAAATTAAAAATATAAGAAAAACGGATTGAAAACTGAAGCCTTGCATAAACAAAATAAATAATGATAAGAAAAGCCCCCTTGGCGATTGAATTGTTCCTTCTGCTCTAGTTTCTTTCTAATTCTTTTGTGTTCGGAGACCAAACCTGAAAAAAGAAAGCCCTCGAATTCTCCCTCATACCTTGAGAACCCTCCAAAGAAAGTACCTTTAATCCTTGAAAAATAAACATGTCGGATCCACTCTATATATTTAATAGTATGTCCCTCTGTATATATACATCAATGTGTTTTGTGTGTCTGTCTATGTTTAGCTTTAGAAATTTTTTGGTCTCTGTCTCATATTTTGCAGATATTTTTGGACTTCGTTTTATTATTTGCAGAATCTCAATCCGAGATAGTTGTTGAATCTCTGTTATCTTCGAGCAATCTCAGATCTTCAATGCCCACTCAGCAACTCCAATCCTTGAGGTATATATACATCTGTGTTAGTGTTTTTCTCTTTGAAATGATTTTCTTGATTTGTTCTGCAATAAAAATCTCTTTTTTGTTATACCCCTCGAAACAGAGCTGCTCTGTTTTCATTTCTAAATGTTTTGGTTTTGCTTACAATTTTGAAGAGTCTTTGTGGCAACATGGAACGTAGGAGGAAAATCTCCTCACTCTGGTCTTGATCTTGATGCTTTGCTTCATGTCCACAGCGAATTCGATGTATACGTTTTAGGGTAAGTTGTTTTCTTGATTTCTCTGACTATTGCTTAGATTTATGTCTTGGGGTTATCGATAGTTTTTTTCTTTTTTTCATAGTTTTCAGGAGATTGTTCCACTGAATGCTGGAAATGTACTTGTGCTTGGAGACAACGAGCCTGCTGCGAAGTGGCTAGCTATGATCAATCAATCCTTGAACAAATCAACATCATCCTCTGGTAGTGGTGGACGACTTGGCCCCAAAACTCCATCTTTTGGCGCTGGATCTATGTTCTTTGCAAAACCGTCTTTGAAGAAGATCAGTGAGAGTTTCAGAACAGAGTGCAGGAGAAAGCTGAAGATCTGTAACTGTAATTCCTTCTCTGAAGAGATTGCGAAAAAGTACGGGAGAGAATCTTGTTTCAGATGTCCAGAATCTCTTCTTAACCAATCCGGTTTACTTTCTGATGACGAAGAAGAGGAAGACGAAGATGATGATGATGATGATGAAGACGAAGACGAGGAAGGAGGAGGAAAGGTTGCTTCTCTTGTAAGCAACCAGATGATGATGAAGTATGGTCTAGTGGCATCAAAGCAAATGGTGGGAATATTCCTCACTGTGTGGATGAGAAAAGAACTTATTCAACATGTTACTCATCTCAGAATCTCTTGTGTCACCCGCGGAATCATGGGTTGCTTAGGAAACAAGGTACAGTGCTTTTACCACTCTCAGACTTTAAAACCAAAACAAGAAAAATCTGCTCTGTTTCTGATCTCTTTCTTCTTCTTTATCATCAAAGGGATGCATAGCTGTGAGTCTGCAGCTCTACAAGACGAGCTTCTGCTTCATCTGCAGTCATCTAGCTTCTGGCGAGAGAGAAGGAGACGAACGTCGCAGAAACTCAGATGTAATTGAGATTCTCAAGAACACAACTTTCCCCAGAATCTGCAGAACGTCTTTCACCCGTGTCCCTAATCGAATCACTAAGCACGAGTAAGATTTAAGATCCCACATATTATCTCTTGTTAAGTTTCATTGATTTTCATCTCAAAGTCAATTGACAATAAGTGATTTTTAAAAAATTTTTACAATCAGTCGGGTAATCTGGCTCGGAGATTTGAACTACAGAATAGCTTTGAGTTACTCAGAAACAAAGACGCTCTTGGATAAAAACGCTTGGGACGCTCTTCTTAACAAAGATCAGGTTCATTTAACGGTTCCTTTACACCCAAAAAACCAAAATTTTAGATTGATTACTACTACTACTCGAGAAAAGCTAAACCGTTTTCTTGGTTCTGAAACTAATTACAGCTCAAGATTGAAAGAGACGCAGGACGAGTGTTCAAAGGATGGCACGAAGGCAAAATCTTCTTCGCACCAACTTATAAGTACTCTTATAACTCAGATGCTTATGCCGGAGACACTGCCAAAGAGAAAAAGAACAAGAGAAGAACTCCTGCCTGGTATAATTTAACCGGATGAATTCTATATTTTGATTTCGATTGGTTTTGGTTCGATTTAAGCTGAACCGGTTTTCGTTTAGGTGCGATCGGATTCTTTGGCACGGGGATGGAATCCGGCAGCTCTCGTACGTGCGCGGCGAGTCGCGATTCTCCGATCACCGGCCGGTCTGCGCCGTGTTTGTCGTCAACGTTGAGGTTTGCGAGGGTAAAACCGGAACTAGGAGACAATAATAATATATATCAACTGTTGAAAGACATATTGGTAGATATTTAAGCCACACTGCTTACGTTTATTACAGTACTGCCACTAACGCAACATTTGGAATCGTCTAGAGTATTATTTGTTTTACAGGAGAAATGTAGACCCTTTTTCCATACTAAAAAATAATACTATTGGCCGACCAAACCAAACAAAATCGGCAAGTCTTCCGGTTTTGTACCACAATGCCAAGCAAAACAAAAACGCTTATATTTTGATTGACAAATTTGCCAACTAAGAGATGTTGTATTTTGATAATTTATGAATTATTTCTTTAACATTCTCTGTCTATTATATAAATAAATATGAATGTTTTCTCAATATTAACGTTTGATTTTTTTTTTATTAAAGCAACTAAGGTTATGTGCATGATTGCACATCCATAGTACGATTGTGTGATTCTGTATCCCAAAGTATTCCGGAAGTTACCACCGTTTGCCTAATGTTTTAAGATTGAGTTTAAGACGTAGATAATATATTACAAATCCACAAAACATCAAACAACCGTATTTTTGAAATTTAATTTCAGCTTAAAACTTTAGATAGAATAGACCAATGTATTTTCTATCTACATATTGAGTATTGGTCTCTTAAAATTAACAATGTGTTTTTTGTTTTTGTTTTTTTGCTAAGAACTCCTTTAGTGTTGTAATTTGACTTTTTCACGTTATTTTTTCTTTTAAATAGAATCAGCTATCGTAAACAACATTTGGAAAAAGTATAATAATGGAATTAACTTGTAAAATGTAACAAACAAAGTGATGATTAAGATTTCAAAAACTCGTACAAACGGGTCTTTCCTTCCGCCCGAAAGCTCCGCAACACCTCACATGTATTCATTTTAAGTTCATTCTAATTAATCATTAAACATGTCATGACTATCTCATAATTTTTTCTTTTCACTTATTTTTATCATTAATTTCTATGCAATATAATATTTAAGAGAAGTTTGAAATTTTTATTTTTCAAATTTTGCTTCTCGACATACATCTTTTTTTTTTGAAACGTACCAATGATTGATATTAGATCTCAAACAGAGTTTTTAGAATACAGATGCAGAGCCTGGTTTGCCAAATGATCTGTCAAAATTTACCTCTCTAGGCGTAAATTTAAAAGACACATAAATTCATAGCAAAAGATTTGCCACAACACATTATGGTAATCTATTTTCAATAAACAAATTTAGAGGTCTAATTATCAAAAGTATAACTGAAATTTTTAAATCACGTAAATTTGGTTAAATTGTTGTACGAAGATAAGATAAAGAGAAACATTTTTTTTTTAATTAACCTCACATTTGCAAATGTTTAATTATATAGTAATAAAACAAATTAAAGATATATTATAGCCGAAAAATATTTATTTTGTACGTATATGATTTTTTTTGTTTTTTGTAAAAACAGCCTAAAAACTCTATTTTCGAAAAACTCTCTCTAAAGTTGCCATGAACGTAGGTTCGACTCTAGAGTCATATAATAAGCCACCATCCAATTTCGAAATCTGAAACCATATCATAAATTATTAATATCCATATATTTTGGTCAATGTACGACTCGACAATCTGTTGCACTCCATTGGATCTTACGGTAACATATTCAGAAGAGCATCTATAGAAAATCTAAAAGGACCATTATTTGAAATGATATAATACGTGCCTATAATATAATTTCGTAAAGTTATGTACAATTTTCACTCGGACCAATAATTCCTAATTCCTAAACAAGGCAACATGCATTACATTATTCATCAGCTTCTCTCTCTAACCATGCATTATAAACGTATATCTATATAAATCTATACCATGCATACATTAAATAGGACAAGCTCTTACTAATTAGTAGATATTCAAGAAGGGAGAAGTAAACTCAAGTAACTGCAAAAACACAAAACAAAAAATGCAAACACAACACTTCTCTTCATGTCTCTTGTTCTTGACTCTTCTGTGTTTGTCATGGGCTTTGCTAATCTCACCGACGCAGCCTCCATCCCAGCCTCCGTCGCAACCTCCATCACAGCCTCCATCTCAACCTCCGTCGCAGCCTCCATCTCAGCCTCCGTCGCAGCCTCCATCTCAGCCTCCATCGCAGCAAGCAAACATAGCTTGTAAATCCACTTCTTACCCAAAGCTCTGCCGCACGATCCTCTCCGCTTTGAAATACTCACCGTCCGACGGAAAGTTCACACTCAAGCAATGTCTCAAACAAGCACGTCGCCTCTCCAAAGTGCTCAATCGCTTTTCTCGGCGCGTGGAGAAAGATCCCGGCGCGTCTACGGCGGAAGAGGTAAGTGCGGTGGCTGATTGCGGCGACCTGGCGAAGCTTAACGTTGAATACCTCGAAACGGTTTGGGAGGAACTGAAAACGGCGGAGCTGCTGACGGAGGCGCTCGTTGATCGTGTGACGAGTCTTCTCGGCGGCGTTGTAACGAACCAGCAGACGTGCCTCGACGGTCTTGAAGACGCGAAGAGCGCGTTTGCGACAGCGATTGGATCGCCGTTGGGGAATCTCACGCGCCTATACAGTGTATCGTTGGGACTTGTGGGTCACGCGCTTAACCGTAATCTGAAGAGGTATAAAGGACAACAAGGGAAAATCTTTGGTGGTGGTAAAAAAGCAGTTCGCGAACCGCTCGAGACTTTGATTAAGGTAAATTTCGTTTAGTTTAATCTTCTTCTTAATTTTTTTGTCGTCGTCGTAGGTTTCTTCATAAACTCGTATTATGGGATTATTAAATTAGAATAGGACAAAAGGGGCAGTAGAATTCCCTATTATGTCGGAATGTTCAGATATACAAAGAAATTGTTAGATAAAGTATTATTTGTTGAAGGGTGACTTTAATATTCTTCAAGATCGTTAATTATGTTGTTTTTGTTCCAAATAACTAATAATGAATACGTAGTATTTTAAAAAAGAAAATTTTAAAAGCACTAATAATGAATACGTATGTGGGAATAGTTATTTTACTTGGTTTAAGCATCCAGCTACGGTGGTACAGAAATATTTCAAAATAAAAAACACTGAGTAAGAAATTATATTCTAAAAATTTAATAGCTTTTTACATATAATATAATTATTAAATTTATATGTGTTGACTGAAATTCACTCGTTTTTTAGATTTTAAGGTATAAAATGGTAAGCTGTAATGTATCAGACAAAATGAATTTCATATGCACTTTCTGATTTTTAATGTTAACATTCCAGATATTAAGGGATTAATATGCATAGTTAAGCCTTGTTCAAAAAAATATATGCATATAGTTAAATTTTAAAAATTTAAGGGAGAAAACAAATTTAATGGCTGGTCTCTTCAGATAGATGAGGTAGAATATGAAGTCACGCAACTGTGTGAACAGGTCGAAAAGCGTTTGGGTTTGACTTTCAACTTTAAAAACTATATATATGAACCACAGCGAAAGATATGCGAACAAAATCACATGGGTCCACATGATCTTTCCGGGTCCAATCAATACCCTCACATGTATTCCCGTATTCTAGTACATCACTTTTACAAGTATGAACATGAAAATGTGCATAAACTACTATAATTAATACGCATACAAAACTAACGACAAAGTAACTGTAATTTGTAGGTTCTACGCAAAACATGCGACAAGAGCAAGGATTGTCGTAAAGCTGACAGGAATTTAGGTGAGCTAGGGGAAACGAGCGGTGGCTCAATTCTTGTCAGGGAAGCAGTGATCGTTGGTCCTTATGAAAACGACAACTTCACCACCATAACTGAGGCCGTAGCTGCCGCACCAAACCACACATTACCGGAGGAAGGCTATTTCGTCATCTATGCAAGGGAAGGTCTTTACGAGGAATATATTGTCATTTCGAATAAGAAAAGAAACATAATGCTTATTGGAGATGGGATCAATAAAACCATCATTACAGGAAACCACAGTTTTATCGATGGTTGGACTACTTATAATTCTTCAACCTTTGGTAGGTATTTTTGTACTTTTCTACATTTTGGTTTATATATCTTAGAATGATATAATTAAAAATAATAATAACACTTTCATTGGTGCATGTTTGTAGCGGTGGTCGGAGACCGATTTGTTGCGGTTGATGTGACATTCCGAAACACAGCTGGACCAGAGAAGCACCAAGCCGTGGCTGTGAGAAACAATGCTGATGGATCGACATTTTATCGGTGTAGTTTCGAAGGCTATCAAGATACTCTCTACGTCCATTCTTTGAGACAATTTTATCGTGAATGCGATATATACGGTATAATCTTTTTTTCCTCGACAAATATATATGACATAATAATATACATCATATGTTTTTTGAATTATTAAATATTTTTTTGTTACAGGTACCATAGATTTTATATTTGGAAATGCAGCTGCGATCTTTCAAAACTGCAATATATATGCCCGAAAACCGATGCCAAAACAAAAGAATGCAGTGACAGCCCATGGAAGAACCGACCCAAACCAAAAAACCGGAATCTCCATCATTAATTGTACAATTGGAGCCGCACCGGACCTCGCAGCTGATCCCAACCCGGCCATGACATTTCTTGGGCGGCCATGGAAGCCTTACTCAAGGACGGTATACATACAATCCTACATCAGCGATGCAATCCAACCGGTAGGGTGGCTAGAATGGAATGGTACAACCGGTTTAGACACAATCTCCTATGGTGAATATGACAACTTTGGACCAGGTGCTAACACGAGCAAGAGGGTCCAGTGGTCAGGATATAGCCTATTGAACTTGGCACAAGCCATGAACTTCACCGTGTATAATTTCACTTTGGGAGACACTTGGTTGCCCCAGACCGATATTCCCTTCTACGGCGGTTTGCTTCACACCGAATGAAAATGTACTACCATATTATATAGATAAATTGATCCGGCCTCATTTAATAAATACAAACAAAAAAAAATAATCCTTTTTGTTATTCGAAATCTGAATTTGATGTTAGTTACTTGTTATAATACAGGGTTGAACGGTTTGTGTAGTAGGGGGTAAATTTATGTTAAAACTATTTTGTGGATATCAGCTCTTAAATTCAAGTTCCTTTTTTTAGAGAAAAACTTTTTTTTGAAAAGACCTTTTTCTTTTTACTTCAAAAGGAACTCTTGTATCAGATGACTCATAAATATATTTTTATGATATCCGTGAAGGAAATTACCACAAAAATAATTGTATTAATCTAAAAATCAACTCAAAACATGTGTAAAATTTCATAAAGGAAATCAATTGAATCTTATGATTACATTTTTTTTTTTTTGGTTTTATGATTAAATTTGATGATGGTAAGAAACAAATTCAGAAACTTTGAGAGATACACAATATATGTGATGTAATTTGAAAGGGAAAATTGTATGTTAAAGAAGGACTAGCCATCAATTTCTCCGTTTGGCATTTCCAGTAAAAAGAATCAAAAATCAGATTTGAATGGAACTTTGGTAGCCGGCAACCACATATGACCGTCAATGAAAGGTTTAACCGTAAACCTATTCGCTTCCTTCTTTGTTAAAAAAGTCTTTAACCCTCTCCACTTAACTCGGTTCTCTGTCGAGGCTCCTGGCCCGGAATTTAAGTGCTCGGCGTAGAAGATCGTGTCTGGTGCAGTATCTCCCACCCAAGGTAACCAACCTTTCGGGTCGATAAATCCGTCCATGAACGACTTCATGATCACCGTTGTAGAGAAATCTTTCCAAGGCCGGCCTAGGAACGTTTTGATATCGGTTAGGTCATCCAAAGGCAAGATGGAACAATTGTGAATAGAAATTCCGGTGTTTTGGTTCGGATCTTTCTTTCCCTGAGCGGTTATGGTGTTTTGCTGGCCTTTCATGGGACGACGAGGCAAGATCTTGCAATTTTGGAACACAACCGCAGCGTTTCCGAATATGAAATCAACCGTTCCAAAGATGTCACACTCACGGTAAAACTGACGCTGTGCATGAGCGTAGAGCGTGTCTTGGAAAGCATCCATGGTGCATCTGTAGAACACGGCTAAGTCAGCACTCGCCATTAGAGCTACGGCTTGATGCTTGGCTGGACCAGCACTGTTTTGGAAACCCATGTCCCTAGCCATGAACCCCTTTCCAAACACAGCTGCATATACATTACAAAGAAAGGAATAAACAATTTGATCATGTATGAAAATTACACACTAATGAAAATAAACATTATTATGTTTGCATAGTTACCAAATGTGGCGGTTTGGAACGTTGGGGTTCCATCGATGAAGTTGAGCCCAGCAGAGACAATAGTCTTACTCTGTCCATCTCCAACCATCACAACATTCCATTTCTTCTTCTCAACCCTAACATTCTCTAAATACACTCCTTTCTTCACATATATGATCGTCCGCTTCTCATTCTTCTCCTCCACTTCCTCTAAAGCCTCACTTATCGTCGTATACTTCCCGGAGCCATCTTTTGCCACCACGATCGTCGCTATCTTCCTCAAATCACCACCTCTCTCTAGAAGCCTCCGTCCTTCCATCATCGCCAGGTCAAAAGTGCTGACATCATGACCAGTTGCCATCAAACGACGACGTCTTAGCTTGACCGTGTCTGCGAGTTTCCCTAGCCACGTTATGATCGCTAACGCATTGCTCGTCATCTCCGTCGAGTTTTTCAAGTGGTTTTCTCCGTAAGTCGTCAAGCTCGGTTCGTTAGCTTCGTTCAACGCTTCCATACACGTTTCTTGATACGTTTCCACGGAGCTAAGCCACGTCCTTAGATCGTCCACGCTCTTCAAGGGCGTCGTCTTTTTCTCTTTGATTGAAGTCGTCGTGTCGTTGAGCTGGTCAACGGCTAGACCGATAAGCTCCTCGCAAGCTCCCATTGCTGCTGACGTGGCGTTATTCATGTGCTCGTTGTTGGAGAATCCGTTGAGAGCCTTTGAGAGCTCCGCGATTGTGATTTGGACGGCGTATATGAATAGCTCCTCCGGGTTTAATCTGCTCGCGTTTGGAGCCGATCCAACGGTCTCAAAACATTTCTCTTTGTACAATGTAACGTCGCAGACGGCTTTCACGGAGACGGAGATTGAGTCTCCGTTATCTTCCGTCGACGACGGTTTCTTGCCGTTACCGTTTGCTGCGGTTCCTACGACGGCTCCGACCACGATGCAGACGAGAACGATGGAAGATATAGCGATAATGGCGATTCTCTTTCTCGTCTTTCGACTTGCCTCGAGTCTCGCTTGCTCATACTCGTCGAGTTTGCCATAGGAGGACATTTTGGTAATTTCCTCCTATCGGGTCCCTCCTGATATTGATATTGTTGTTTTGTATTATCAAATGTTTTGAGTAATTCGTTTTCAATTACATTGAGGATATATAGAGTCTGATGATTTCTGTATTTAAATGGCTTGGAATTATTAAGGAATTTGGTTTTACGCGGTACATACATATATGCGTGCGAGGCACTAAGATGAATTGTTTGATACTTTTCATTATTAAGCTGAAAACATTGCGAGTGCTTCTCATGTTTTTATATATACTGTATATGCTAGAATCTTGCTGGTTCTATTCCTATGTTTTTTTTTTTAAATTATAACCGATCTTGATGTTTATATATGCATATATAAGTGAAAATGACATTTGATTTTATAGTTGTTTGTAAGATTCCTTTTATTTTATATTTTACACATATTCTTTTCAATCAAAATATTACATTTAGTTGAGATCTTCACCAAAATTATTGTATGTATCCCATCACTAGGTGGGATACCATCAAATATATATATGTATGTCCACTTATATTTTTTTCTCTCAATATATAAATGATTTATGAAATTTTTAATGAAATAGTGAAGTGCACATTGTAAATAATTGGAGGGGAGTTTTCCATACACAGCCTCCAAACGTCTTTTTTTTTTTTTAATTTGTAATCTCGTAAACTTCAAAACTTCTGGAAGAGATATTCTCTCTAGCGGCATCGGTTTTTCAAGAGAATCCATTGTTGTTTAAGTCACGCATTAAGATTTCTAAGGGAATGTTGCAAAAAAAAAAAACAGAAAAACAGGTTATCACCAAGATTTAAACGAATCAATTAGCGTAAATGTGTAGCTTATATAAAGCAAATCACTTATACGTATAACCTAATTTATGCCAATAGTATCACTGCATAACGGCAAATATTTGTTTCTTTCATGATTTATTAGGCCGGGTTTGGAGATGTGTGGGCATGATCTTACAAAAGTCCAAAACTTCTACATAAATAAGATTATTTATCTACTTGTATTAATTACCCGAATGATAGGAATCGTGACCACATTTTCCAGTACCGGAAAAACTAGCTGAGAAATGTCCATGCGGCTTACAGAAGCCAGGCACATCTAAACGACAGTCTAGTCCTAGTCCGAATTCGGTTCAAGTAAATTACCCTTAATCCTTAGAGGTACCTCGAAATTAAGATAAACACACATGATTTAAATTTGTTCATATTTGAAAATGCGTTCTTTGGCATGTGTCAAAAACGGATATAAGATCACCGAACTAATTCTTCATTTACGTCGGGATTCGTTTAACGACTAGCTAGCACAAAATCTCATCTTTACAGAAAATGATTTACAACTCAAAATATCATTAATAATATGCGGAAAGCACCCTTTTTGGCATCGATAGAACTTTTCTTTGATATTGACGTGTTGGTAGACACTTCTATTAGTGGCTGCAAATCTTTGTTCTAGTCACCACATATATTAAAATGTCTAAAGCACTATCACACATTTGAGTTTTGGGATTTCTGTTGTATTTATGGCTCTTGAAAGTTGAAATTGCTATAAATAGACAAAGCATGTATGGTTGTCTAATTATGAATTTAAACAGCTACATGATGGATGTTGTCTTGGTAGTCAACCAACCCTCTCTTCATACATAAGTGAATTACGGTTAAATTGTCCAATTTTAAAAATTGACCTAAAAAGAGAAACTGAAACTTATTTTAGATGTTTTCCAAATTTATGGTTTTATTATTTACAAATATCATGGATTTTTTAACTTAGTTGTTAATTTCTCTGTTGTGTAGTAATCAAAACATAAAACAAAAGCACATGAAACAATCAGGATCATGTTCAACAAGAAGTTACAAAGCTTACTGTAGTACGCTTGATTTGAAGTCTGAATACAAAATTGCATTTTGTCTTTCAGGATCATATCTGTCAACGTACGTTGAGAGGGACGTCAAATTGGCCATTCGTTTACGCAAAAGGCACTAATCTAAATAATAAAATCAATGTTTATGTAACGTCAAGTTTATTTCAACAGCAAAAGAGATTTGTCCTATTTTAATTATGATCATTTATATTTAATTCGAAGCAGTGTTAAAACATGTCATTATGTTAAGTATTTTCTTTTTTCATTTGTGTTTAGTGTGGTCTGAAAAATAGTCCATAAAAATGATGAAACGGTAAAACGGTCATGTAATTTTGTTTATTTCTAACTTAAAAAAAAAAATTACGATATATATTCAATCATTATATGCTTTTACAAGATAAGGTAATTTTTGTAGCTTTAAAGTGCCGCTAAAACTAGAACTTGTGGTTAGTCGTCCGTCTCACATGTTTAACGAAGTAAGACTCAATATGGAATGAATAGCGCTGAAAAAAAAAATTGAATGGAACTATTGAGATGAATAAAAACAATAAGAGAAATAAAAGTGTAAGACTCACCCCTTTTCAGTTTTTTTTTTTTAAAAAAAAGGGAACTCACCCCTTTTTCTTCATCTTACAAAAGAGTAATTACTTTGTTGCCGTTGGATTCGAGAACATACTATTTTCTTCACATATTCATTGTAAACAATAAAAATGGTTAAGACTTAAGAGACAGCTTTTAAGTTTTAGCTGAATCCGACGAAATTGTCTATTCCAACCATTTTTGTCCCGCTTAGACCAGTAGACCACTTTCTCAAAAAAATAATTAAGAGTTAATCCCAACCACGCATGCGAGTGAATGGAATCTATTATATGACGAGTGTTTGTAATCGAACGCTAAACGATATGCATGATATCGAATAATTAGATCATATGTCTTAAAAATAATATTTAAGTATGATAGATTATCGTGGTGACTTATAAATTATGCTCTGAGACATGCCTTAATTAATTACACTTACAAACTTTACAATAAGTTGTCTCGTGTATATGAATGAATCGCTAATATTAAAAATCAAACATTCAATTATATACGAGCGAGATTATATAAAGACAATGTATCTCCTATTTTTATTCCATTCATACGTATAACAATGAAACTGCACACATACTTTATGCAAATTTTACACTCTAGTGTAAGAGTTTGACAAATCAATAATTCTTTTAGGGTGTCGAAATCAGTATAAATCGTACCAAAGTCGAGTAAAAACGCAAATCACTTTCCAAACAGTGTGATACGTGTCAATTGAATACATTACATGTATATATATAATTTTTCGTAAGAATAACAAAATAATTAAGAAGACATCACTTTCAGCATAAGCACTTAAAAACTTCCAAAACATATCCACCTCTCCCTAACTTATTTAGAAGCAATATTTTTTGTATTTTGTTTTTTTTTTTTTTTTGGTTTTCACGTTCCGTGACCAAAGTGAGCTAAAGATTGGGGTAAAGTCATCACCATGTTGACCTAGCTACACGAGAGAGAGAGAGAGAGATTGGGTTCTTTGGGAGCCTTTGCCTAGAGGTCCTTCTCACCTTCTCAGCCGCAATATGGGACTGTTCACCGTTCAGGAAGGCTTATCCATAAGTTACCCATAACTTACACATTTTATAAACATTGTGTGCATCATACAGTTTTAAAAAAAATTGTGTGTATCGTACGACACCTTATCCCAAGAAGCTCAATTATATATAGTTATAATCTTACATATTGTGATCCTATAATAATGAACGATATGATTGGAACAAAGAAGTATGCATATGGTAGTCCAGGTTGTGGGTCATGCCATGTGGGTAAAGCCTTCTAGTTTGGAATGGTTAATGCCGCACTTTTTCTTTTTGCAAAATAGTATGAAAATGGGAATACATATTGTTACAAAAAGGGAATATATATGGATTTATGGAATATATAATGCTTGTGTATAAAATGATGGATTATGAAAATAGATCCTTCAAGATAAAGAAAAAAATTATCCAGTTTATTAAATGATTAATTAGTTGTTTAGATAAGTTCTATCTAATGTAGATATGAATGTTTTTTAACTGGTAAAGAAAAACAAATTCATTTACATGTCTGTGACTCTGTCTTATACGTCTAAACAAGTATTAAATTTTAAGTATTATTATGTTTAAAATTGTATAATTCTAGATGCCAATTATAAATAACGTATATGAATAGAATCATTCGATAGATAAAACAATTTCAGCGAAGAATGGACCCCACAGCTACAACTGCCAATAAATAACGACCCTTTGTGAGGATTAAAGCCACAACACAAAGATTTTCAAAGTCTTAGAAAAATTATTTAAGAAATCCAATACTTATCATCTCTCCTAAAAATAACCTCATAGTGTCGACATGGCTTGCCAAAACAATCTCGTTGTGAAGCAAATCATCGACTTATACGACCAAATCTCAAAGCTCGAGAGCTTAAAACCTTCAAAAAATGTCGACACTTTGTTCGGACAACTCGTGTCCACGTGCTTACCCACAGACACAAACATCGATGTCACAAATATGTCTGAAGAAGTCAAAGACATGAGATCAAGCCTCATCAAGCTATGTGGTGAAGCCGAAGGTTATTTAGAGCAACATTTCTCCACAATCTTGGGATCTTTACAAGAAGACCAAAACCCACTGGACCATTTACACATCTTTCCTTACTACAACAACTACCTCAAGCTAGGCAAGCTAGAGTTCGATCTCTTGAGTCAACACTCGAGCCATGTCCCAACCAAGATTGCCTTTGTGGGTTCCGGTCCGATGCCTCTCACATCCATCGTCTTGGCCAAGTTTCACCTCCCGAACACGACGTTCCACAACTTCGACATCGACTCACACGCAAATACTCTCGCGTCAAGCCTCGTCTCTCGTGACCCGGACCTCTCAAAACGCATGATCTTCCACACAACCGACGTGCTAAACGCTACGGAAGGGCTAGACCAATACGACGTCGTTTTCTTGGCGGCTCTTGTTGGGATGGACAAAGAGGCAAAGGTCAAAGCTATTGAGCACTTGGAGAAACACATGGCACCTGGAGCTGTCCTCATGCTAAGGAGCGCTCATGCTCTTAGAGCTTTCTTATACCCAATTGTTGACACTTCCGATCTCAATGGCTTTCAGCTCTTGACCATCTATCATCCTACCGATGACGTGGTTAACTCGGTTGTGATCGCACGCAAGCTCGGTGGTTCTACCATAACAGGGGTTAATGGTACTCGTGGCTGCATGTTCATGCCTTGTAACTGCTCTAAGGTCCATGCGATTATGAACAACCGTTGCAAGAAAAAGAAGATGATCGAGGAGTTTAGTGCCATCGAGTAATTACGCAAGTAATTAAACTACTAACACATCTCTTTTTCTTAAGATTATGTGTTAATGTTTTTGTCCTATATTACTTGCTCTGTTGATTTCATGTCGTGTGTGTTTCGTAACGTGTGTGGCTATGTTTATTAAGTACTATAAGTTTGTGAATTTTGAGTTCTTTGATCTTCTATTTGAACCGTGAAGATACAGAACCCTTTGTTTGTTCCTTTTATTATCAATAAAGATTAGAATAAAAAACATTTGTTTTTTCTTTTTTAATATATATTGAGAATCCACATCCATTTATTAATATTATCGTTTTGACTTTATTTATGATTGACGTTAATGGTGGAAAGGAAGAAATTATGACTGAAATCAGCAATTAAAAATAAATTTGAAGACACCAACCAAATAAACCAAATTATATTTGGATATAGATTATTTCTTTAGTTTTAGGACCTAATGTATCATAACATATATGTTTGGCCCAAAATTATGAGAAAGTAATAGTTTGGGGGGGGGGGTGGAGGGTGAGAGAAAATTAAAATTTTCCAAATTGAGCGACGGGTAAAACGAATAATATTAGAGATCATTGTGCGGTTAAAGATCAAATGATTTTGATCCAACGGCTAAACTAAGCTTCTATAACTGAAGTCACAAATCACAAATGTCAAATAAACCCCTAGACTGTTCTTGTTTGACAATTCTTTTTCCTCACTGAGTTTCCCTCTAATTCTCCGCATCACTCTTCGAAAACCCTAATCTGACGAGGGATCTAGAAGAGTGCGTGATCCCAAAAGTGCGATTTTTTTTTTCAGGTTTTCTTTTTGAAGTTTTAAGCTTTATAGGTTTTGTTTGTCAAAATCGGTTCTTGTTGTTAGTCTCTCTTCCTGTTTGAATCTGTATACGGAGAAAATAAGAGGGAACAAAAAGGGTAACAAGAGTATCTGCAATGATGGTTTCTCTGTGCAATGCGTTTGATTTGGGTTTGAGTATCTCTGATCTTTGATGCGGCTTGTGTTAGAAGCTGGTCGTAGCTAGGTTAAAAGAAGAAGAAGGTGGATTTGGGATTTTTCCTGGATCTTCTGTAGCTGGGATTTTGGTTTGGAGAATTTCATTCTCCGTTTGAAAACAAAATCCGAGTCGAGGAAATTTGATTTCCAACTATGGAAGGCAATTATGGACACTACACTGATCGGACGAGAGTGTTGAATATCAAACCATTGCGTACTCTAAAACCTGTCTTCCCCAGCGGAAATCAAGCTCCACCTTTTGTGTGCGCACCTCCTTTCGGGCCTTTCCCTCCTGGATTCTCACCATTCTATCCGTTTACCTCGTCGTCTCAAGCGAATCAACACACACAAGATCTCAGTCAAGCCCAGAACCCACCTCTACGTCAGCCTCAGAACCCACCTAAACATCAGCCTCAGAACCCAACGCAACACCAGTCTCAAAATCCATCTGAACCTTCTTCGTTGGTTACTCCGGAGAGGTCATTCAGATCTCCTGATACGTCTAATGGTGACATGGAACTTGAGGGGTCAACTGTGAAAAGAAAGATTCCTAGAAGGCGAACTCGAATTGCACTGCCTAAAGGTGGGAATTTTGAGAGTGGGATCACCGTGGCTGAGAGGGAGAATGGCAATAGGGAGTTGGTGATGAATGTTCTTATGCGGTTTGATGCGCTAAGAAGAAGGTTTTCACAGCTGGAGGATGCAAAGGAAGCAAGTAGCGGGATCATCAAACGCCCTGATTTGAAAGCAGGATCTATTTGTATGAGCAGAGGTGTCCGTACAAACACCAAGAAAAGAACCTGTGTTGTTCCTGGTGTTGAGATTGGGGATATTTTCTTCTTCAGGTTTGAGATGTGTTTGGTGGGGTTACATTCTCCATCGATGGCTGGTATTGACTATTTGGTTGTCAACGGAGAAACAGAAGAAGAGCCTATCGCCACTAGCATTGTCTCTTCGGGATATCATGATAACGACAAAGCTAATCCTGATGTTTTAATTTACACTGGTCAGGGTGGTAACGCCGATAAAGACAAGGAAGCATCTGACCAAAAGCTCGAAAGGGGTAATCTTGCGCTGGAGAAGAGCTTGCGTAGGAATAGTGCAGTTAGGGTAATAAGAGGCTTCAAAGAGGTTTCTCATAGTGTTAAGATCTATATCTATGATGGGCTCTATGAGATCAAGGAGTCATGGGTAGAGAAAGGAAAATCTGGACACAACACCTTCAAGTATAAACTAGTGAGAGCTCCTGGTCAACCTCCTGCATTTGCTACATGGACTGCGATCCAGAAGTGGAAAGCGGATGTGCCTTCAAGGGAAGGACTCATTCTTCCTGATATCACTTCCGGGGTTGAAAGCATGGCTGTTTCACTTGTGAACCAAGTTGATACCGAGAACGGGCCTTCTTATTTCACCTACTCCACTACGGTGAAATATTCAGAGTCGTTTAGGCTGACTCAGCCTTCTTTTGGATGCGATTGTGGCAACTCATGCAAACCGGGGAACTTGAACTGTCACTGCATAAGGAAAAATGGAGGCGATTTCCCCTACACCAGTAATGGAGTTCTAGTTAGCCGCAAGCCTATGATATATGAATGCAGCCCATCTTGCCCGTGCCTGGCTTGCAAAAACAAGGTTACTCGGATGGGACTTAAAGTGAGGCTGGAAGTTTTCAAGACAGTGAATAGAGGATGGGGCCTGCGCTCGTGGGATCCTATTCGTGCTGGGACGTTTATATGTATTTATGCAGGTGAGGCCAAAGACAAGTCGAAGGTGCAGCACACTATGGCTAATGATGATTATACTTTTGATACAACCCGTATCTACACCCCTTTTAAATGGAACTATGAGCCTGGCTTAGCAGACGAAGTTGCTTCTGAGGAGATGTCTGAAGAACCTGAAATCCCGCTTCCTCTGATAATCAGTGCTAAGAATGTTGGAAACGTTGCCCGTTTCATGAATCACAGTTGCTCCCCTAACGTTTTCTGGCAGCCGGTTTCTTATGAAAATAACAGTCAACTCTTCTTGCATGTGGCCTTCTTTGCCATTTCTCACATCCCTCCAATGACTGAGTTAACATACGACTATGGAGTTTCTCGACCAAGCGGAACTGAAAATGGCAATCCTTTATATGGCAGAAAGAGGTGCTTCTGCGGATCAGAGTATTGCCGTGGTTCATTTGGTTGATGATAATTTGAAAAACGTATCTCTAGAAACTCGTTATGTAATCTTATTTGCTTTCAGATTTTTTTTAGGGCGAATCTCTAGAAATACTTAGCCTCTGTTTGGTTAAAAAGATTAGATGACTATGATTAACGTTACAAGTCAGTTTAACAGCTTATCGGTTTTATTATGAAATAATTACAGTAAAAGGCCCAAACTCATATTACACTGGCACTTCTAGCTATTAGGTGATTTTTCTATTTTTCATTCCGAAATTGTCCTTGTGTTCACGATAATGGTGGATATGAACTTGTGGATACCGAATTAAATCCAGATTTTAAAAATAGTAATTATTTTCCCCCTTTTGTTTTGTTTTGTATTTTTCTGTATTATGAAATATTTAAAATATTTTTTTTTGTTAAAATAAACTCTAATTTTATTTTGTCATTGTTTTAAAATCCATTATGCTATACTTTATTTATCAAACAAGAAACTTTTCAAATAACCTTTATAAAATTTTTAAAAAAATCAGAAATCTACTTAGATATCCATTCACAAATACGATGTGGATAATGCGTGATGGACATATAACTTGGACACAATTATGTAGATAGGTTTTCATTCATTTATTCGACGTGGATATACATTTTATATTGTCTATAATTTGAACATGATCATGTGGATAGGTTATTGATAATATAATATGTATATCCATATCGAATCTATCAATAAAAAACATATCCACACGATCATGTCCATAATGTGGACAATATAAAATGTATATACACGTCAAATATACGATTGAAAATATATCCACGCAATCGTATCCATGTTATATGTCCATCATGCATCATCCACATTGTATTTTGTGAATGGATATCTAAGTAGATTTCTGTTGTTTTAATTTTTTTTTATAAAGGTTATTTGAAAAAAATTTTGTTTGATAAAGAAAGTATAACATAATGGGTCTTAAAACAATGACAAAATAAAATTAGAATTCAATCTAACAAAAAAAATTGTTTTATATATTTTACACTACAGAAAAATACAGCACAAAACTGAAGGGGAAAATAATTAATGTTTTTAAAATTTGGGGTTTAATTCGGTATCCACGAGTTGCATCCACCGTTCTCGTTAACACATGGGCAATTTCGGATTATTTTGGTGTAAACAGTGTTTAAAGTACAGAAAAAGTATCCTAATAGCTGAAAGTGTTTTTTTTTGTAAGAAGAAGTTGTAAAAGTGCCTTTTAGTGTAAATCACTCTTTTATTATAGACAAACAAATCGCAATGAAATTTTTAAATACATAGTCAAAATCAACTCACTTCTTGAACAGCTTGTTGTGCATTGCTCACCAGACAGTCAGACACCAATTCATGCGCTACCCATATAAGTCTTTTACAATTTTAATTTTGGATTTTTTTTTTCCGGTTTGTTTTGGTTGATTTTTTATTTATTTTTTGAATATATAAAAAAAACCAATTTAGACGATATCAAATATGATTTGGTATCGGACCGACTATTCTGATTTGGTTGAATTAAATCGGATCGGTTTTTCCAGATTGGACCAAATTTTGAGAGAGGAAAAAGATTGAGCAAAGGGAAACGACAAACTCTTACACACGTGTGAAAACCGGTAACCGACAAAAGTTCCTAAAAGTCATTATATCACGAAGTGACGAATGCACTTCATAGAACGAGAATGAAACGGAAACGACAACCTCTTACGCAGGTAACCAGTCATATTAGATCTTTGTACGGTTAAAAAACAAATGATTTTGATCCAACGGCTAATCTAAGCTTCTTCTCTAACAGTTACAGATGTCAGTGAAAGTCACAGATGGTAAGAGATCTCAGACGTTAATAATAAACGCTAAAAATGTTAAAAAACAAAATTTTCCCAAGCTGGAAATTATTTCTCTATTTGTTTCCCTCTCATTCTTCTTTCTCTGTCTCTCTCTTTTCGGAAACCCTAATCTGACGACCGAGCTTGACGAGTGCGCGATTCCCAAGTGCCAATTTCAGGTTTCATTTTCAAGTTTCGAGCTTGTTGGGTTTTGTTTTGTGAAACACCCGTTGCTGTTATTGAATCTCTGAATATGCGATGATGGTTTCTCTGTGCATGCGTTTAATTCGGCTTTGTGAATCTCTGATCTTTTGATATAGGCTTATACTAAGAAGCTCTGTTTTGTGGCAAAAGGTGAAGAAGAAGTTGCTTTCCCAGATCTTCGATAGCTTTTAGGGGATTTCATTTTCCATTTCAAGTGAAAATCTGATTCTGGTAAATTTCAACCAATGGAAGGGAATTCTGGAAGCTACACCGATAAGACGAGAGTGTTTGATATCAAGCCATTGCGTTCTCTAAGACCTGTTTTCCCCAGCGGAAATCAAGCTCCACCTTTTGTGTGCGCACCTCCTTTTGGACCTTTTCCTCCTGGATTCTCACCATTCTATCCATTTAGCTCGTCTTCTCAAGCGAATCAACACACACCTGATCTCAATCAAGCCCAGAATCCACCGCAATATCAGCCTCAATATACACCGCAATATCAGCCTCAGTATACACCGCAACATCAGCCTCAGAACCCACCGCAACACCAGCCACAGAATCCACCGCAACATCAAACGCAAATCGTATCTGAACCTTCGTTGGTTACTCCTCTGAGGTCATTCAGATCTCCTGATGCGTCTAATGGCGACATGGAGCCTGAGGGTTCAACTGTGAAAAGAAAGATCACTAAGAAGCGTCCAATTGTTCGGCCTGAGAATGTGAATTTCGAGAGTGGGATTACAGTGGCTGAAAGAGAGAATGGCAATAGGAAGCTGGTGACGAGTATTCTTATGCGTTTTGATGCGCTAAGAAGAAGGTTTTCACAACTGGAGGATGCAAAGGAAGCAGTTAGTGGAATCATCAAACGCGCTGATTTGAAATCAGGATCTACTTGTATGAGCAGAGGTGTCCGTACAAACACCAAGAAAAGACCTGGTATCATTCCTGGTGTTGAGATTGGGGACATCTTCTTCTTCAGGTTTGAGATGTGTTTGGTGGGGTTACATTCTCCATCGATGGCTGGCATTGACTATCTGATTGTCAAGGGAGAAGCAGAAGAAGAGCCTATCGCCACTAGCATTGTGTCATCTGGATATTATGATAATGACGAAGGTAATCCCGATGTCTTGGTTTATACTGGTCAGGGTGGTGGTAATGCTGATAAAGATAAGCAAACATCTGACCAAAAGCTCGAGAGGGGTAATCTTGCGTTGGAGAAGAGCTTGCGTAGGAATAGTGCGGTTAGGGTAATAAGGGGCTTGAAAGAGGCTTCTCAGAGTGCTAAGATCTATATTTATGATGGACTCTACGAGATCAAAGAGTCATGGGTAGAGAAAGGAAAATCTGGACACAACACCTTCAAGTATAAACTAGTGCGAGCTCCTGGTCAACCTCCTGCATTTGCTACATGGACTGCGATCCAGAAGTGGAAGACTGGTTTGCCTTCCAGGGAAGGACTTATTCTTACCGATCTCACTTCTGGAGTTGAAAGCACAGCCGTTTCACTTGTGAATGATGTTGATGCCGAGAGTGGGCCTGCTTATTTCACATACTCCACTACGGTAAAATACTCCGATTCGTTTAAGCTGCCACAGCCTTCTTTTGGATGCGGTTGCAGTAACTCATGCAAACCAGGGAACTTGGACTGTCACTGCATTAGGAAAAATGGAGGTGATTTCCCATACTCGGGCAATGGAGTTCTAGTTAGCCGCAAGCCTATGATATATGAATGCAGCCCATCCTGCCCGTGCTCGGCTTGCAAAAACAAGGTGACTCAAATGGGAGTAAAAGTGAAGCTGGAAGTTTTCAAGACAGAGAATAGAGGATGGGGCTTGCGCTCATGGGATCCTATTCGTGCTGGGTCGTTTATATGCATATATGCAGGTGAGGCCAAAGACAAGTCGAAGGTGCAACAAACTATGGCTAATGATGATCATACATTTGATACAACCCGTGTCTATACCCCTTTCAAATGGAACTATGAGCCTGGCTTAGCAGACGAAATTGCTTCTGAGGAGATGTCTGAAGAACCTGAAATCCCGCTGCCTCTTATAATCAGTGCTAAGAATGTTGGGAATGTTGCCCGTTTCATGAATCACAGTTGCTCCCCTAACGTTTTCTGGCAGCCGGTTACTTATGAAAATAACAGTCAACTCTTCTTGCATGTGGCCTTCTTTGCCATATCTCACATCCCTCCAATGACTGAGTTAACATACGACTATGGAGTTTCTCGACCAAGCGGAATTGAAAATGGCAATCCTTTTTATGGCAAGAAAAAGTGCTTGTGCGGATCAGAGTATTGCCGTGGTTCATTTGGTTGATAATGGCGAGAAAAGCGACCTCTGGTGAACAACTGGAGTCGGATGATTTTGGAAGGAAAAGGTCAGTATCTCTTTCCTATTTGTTACTGAATCTATATAAATTTGTGAATTTGATTAACATGTGGAGTCTCTGGATTTCGTTTATCTGGCAGGGATCAGTGGATGACTGCTTTTGGTGGCAACTAAAGAAGTGTTAAGCCTCTTTTTGATATTCTCTTCAACAGCATAAGACGCAAGCTGTGAAGGATTTTTACTGCTTCATGGAAAGCTTATCTATTTCTCGGATTGTAGAATATGTGTTCTCATGTTTCTCTCCTGTTGGATATGTAATCTTATTAGTGTTTAGATCGTTTTTATTGACAAAACGCTGGAAACTTGTACCTTGTTTTGAATCTTTTGATGATTATATGATAAAGGGTACAAGTCAGTTTTATCGGTTTTATTTTTTATCAAAATGAAAAGTTAAACTATGTAGACAAAATCAACTTGAATAGGCACTTAACTGGGAATTGACTAACCAGGAAATAAAATCAGATTTCGACGTTCTTCTCTTTACAAAGGAAAACTGGTGCGTATGTTACAACAAAATGAAAATTACAGCCGAGATTATGTAATCTTGTTACACTACAACCCAACAAATTCTATTCTTGAGATAGTAAGCAACCAAGGGGAAAAATGGAATATATATAATATATATATTTTATATATTTTATATTAATATTTACTTCCGCTGAAGGGTATAAAGAATTTTGATTTGAGAAAATGTGTCTTTGATCATATTATCTCCTTGGAGGATCTCGAATCTGGTTCATTTCAATCCCCAGAGTTTGGGATTCTCTGAAAGTTCCAAGCTTTTCAGCCTCCCTAGCAATCCGAACATCGGAAGGTCTGTAATACTCACCGAGAAACTTGATGGCGAATCTAGGAAGCAATGCTGTCACAACAATGGCAAGCAAGCAGAACCAGAACATCCATGTCTTAGCCACTTGGAAAATTGCCCTGTCACAGCCATTAAATAAAAAAGTCGGAAAAAAGCAGCGAAAGTTGTGACTTTCTTCTATCTCCAGAAGAGTCTTGAATTTGCTTTAACAGAATAAATTGTAGGGAGAAAGAACTTTACCAATAGCCAGGAAGAGTGGGTATAACATCGATCACAATGACACATATACAAGCTGCAACAATGGATCCCCATATGGCGGCGTGTGTGATCCAGTTCCACCTTATTACATCCATGGCCAAGTGAAGATTAACTACCACAACTGCAGCAATGGTCCATAGGTCTCCTAGGCTCGACGTGTCAATGGTACTGCCCCAATAAGCAAAGAGAGGAATGAAGAAGATCGCTGCACTTTGCCAGATTGTGTCGAACATTGTATACCAGAAGAGCGTAGTGGAATATCCCTCTGCCCTCTGGCCAACACCGTAGAGCTGAGGATGATTGAGAAGAGTCCTCCTTCCAAGGTCTTTGTCAAGAATACCGATAATTATAGTAGGGAACGATGTGTATATGACTGAGTACAACACACTGCTCCATTCAGTAATGGCGGTTGTCAAGGTGTAGCAAGTGAACAAAACGTACCTGCGTGAAAATTGCGAGGGTTAGTCCGTGGTGATTGTTTTAAGACGAATTAGAATAGAAAGGCACTATTGAAGGTACTCACCAAAATAAAATTAGAACGAAAACTGCATTTCTATAGAAATTGTATAGTATCATGTAGCCCATCCTTTGGTAATTCCAGTGTCCATGGACGAGCAATAGCGGAACTAAAAATCTGAACTGCCCCATAGCGAAGTCAGATGCCATCACAGCTTGGCGACCTTCTTGGCCGCTGATCCCTACCCCAACATCAGCCATTTGGATCATGGAGACATCATTGGCACCTGTCAAAACCCGAAGCAAATGAGAAGATGAGAAAATAAAATACGAACCGGGTTGCTGTCTAGACAAGATCAGTCAGACTGATTTGAGTCATTACCATCACCAATGGCAAGAGTCATGTCGGAAGTCCGGTTCTTTACAAGCGCAACGATTCCAGCTTTCTGGAAAGGAGCAACACGGCAGCAGAGTATCGCAGAGCATTTACATGCCACTTGGAAGAGCTGTATTTGCCAAAAACCGAGAAATTACATCACCATGAAAGACAGCCATAAAAAGAGTACGCAAGGTATCTTCATCAAAATTTCACTTACCACATCTTCAAGATCAGTGTCGAGTACATATATGAGACTGGTACCGTCAATAATCAAGGCCACACTTTCGTCATTACTAGCAATACTGGCATTTGCTTCTTCTAAGCTCCTCCGACATGAATCCGATGAGTTGCTATTTACAACAACTTGCCTCATGTTTCTTGTCAGAAGCCTCGATGAGAAGCCAATGGATATGGCAGTTTCTTGCTTGTCACCAGTCAAGACCCATACTTTAATCCCTGCAATTCTGAGAGATTCTATTGCTTCCGGGACACCACGCTGCAGTTTGTCTTCAATTGCAGTGGCTCCTACTATCCTAAGGCTAGTCTCGATGTTTCCAGCAACCTTTCTTAGCAATCCAGCCCTACCAATCAAGGCAGTGCTAGCCGCCTCAAAGGAAGAATGCCATTGCTCAAACTCTGAATCGTTCAGCTTTCTCATCCCAACAACAAGAGTTCTCAAACCATCAGACGAGTAAGCATGAAGTTGTTTCTTGGTCGCTTCTATGACGTCACTGTGGGATTCATCCATGACACTAAACATGGATGAGTCTGCACCTTTTACAAAGAGTTTTACTGACATGTCGGGGCATCCCAGTATCACAGACATTCTTTTTCGGTCACTATCGAACTCATGCAATCCCAAAACATTAAACCTGCACTGGGCAAAGAGAACAGGAATAAATTCTCTAGGGCAACTACTATGATATGCAATGACATGGCAAAGAAATTAATCGTCACATGTCTAAATTACCTTTGCATTTCTCCGCGCACGTTAATAACGATATGACCAGAGGTTCTCTCTATGAGCAAGAAACCATAAGCAGCTGCTGCATAGACCAATGCTTGTTCATCAGGGGACTCCCCTTGATAATCAACCAGCTTTACATTGGGATCAGATGTGTTGGTAACAATTGGCACAATTGTATTGCAAGCTGCCAGTGAGAGGAAAAACTCATTCGCACGTTTTGCTTCTTCTGTTGCCTTGCCATTTCTCGTTAACTGAAGAAGCACAGGATCAACTCTCACCCTCATCTTTGGCTTCAAAATATTTCCATCAACTGTATCATAATAAATTAAGGCATCATCAAAAGTGTCAGTCAGTTAACAGATAAACATACTACTCTTAACAGTATAAAAATTATTGAGAAAGTGTAGTTCTTTACCTTCAATGGAGTATCCAGCATGCTCGCTCTCAGCAGATTCCCTGTCAGAGTAATCTACACCTCCTATGCAGGCACACTGAAACTCCATCTTGTTGTCTGTGAGAGTACCCGTCTTATCAGAGAATAGATACTTAATCTGCCCTAAATCTTCATTTATGTTCAAAGCCCTGCATTGGAAACTTGAATTTGAAGTCTCGTCGTACATCTGATCATCTCGGGTCATGAAGTATGCTTGACCAATACGAACAAGCTCCATCGATATGTAGAGAGAAATGGGTATCATGATCTGGTACACGATGACTGCCATAAAGAAAGTGAAGAATATCTCCCAACCCCAACCATAGTAATTATGATTCTTCCCTCCTGGCCTCTCGGCGTAGTCCTTTCTCCTATAAAAGAGGATCGTGTCCAAGTCATCCCTGTGCCGTCTCAACCACACAGCAGCGGTCGCGGCTGCAGTTGTACACAAGGCAATCAGAAACAAAGATAGCAGAATGATCTCTAAATTCATCCGAGTCTCCAGTCTACTCCTCTTTGACGGTGCTCCAGAGTTGTTCAGCATAGCTTTCGTCTCACTACCAGCATAAACAACAACCCCTAGTGCCCAAGCAGTGTTCTTGAGCTCACATCCTCTAAGAATAATATTAGAAGGTCCAAGGGAGAGCCTTCTTCCATCAATTTCCATGTTGGCTTGAAACCCATATATGTTCCTATTCGGTTTCTCACACTTGATGAACCCATTAAACGACTCCAAATCAGCAGCTTTCTGCAGAGTCTCCTGCTTGGCATACCTCGTCTTCAAATTCGACTCTCCATCCAAATTAGTTGTCTGCACATAGACAACCCCTGTAGGGTCACTTGTAGCCAAGAGCACCATGTCGCAAGGAAGAGTCTGGTTCGATTCGACTTTGATGACTTCCCCAACCCGAATATGTTTCCATTTCTTTTCCTGAAACTGATTATCCTCAAACACTAAAGCCAACCTATTGTTCTCAACTCTATCTGATCTATGTCTCCGGAAATCCTCGTAAGCGTCTTTGATAGCAGAGACCAACAAGACAAAGGCAAGGGGCATGATGGATGCGCCTCTGCCAAAGACTGCAAGCTGTGGAAGCTGATTGAGCACTGCTATTACAAGGAAGTATATGTAAGCAACTCTATGGAACTGTTCAAACAAGTTCCTGGGCAAGAAGGTGAAGACAGAATACTTGGCTGTCTTGATGGAATTCCCTGTGAACTCAAACCTCTCGTTTGTTCTCTCTGGGTCGTTTATATAAACCAAACGAGCATCCTCGTCTTTGATCTCCTTCTGGGACATGCTTAACATCTCTGAATCAGCTCCAGCTGATCCATGGCGGATACGCTTTGATCCCAAATCACCGAAAGTGACTTCTCTGACGGAATTGTCTTTGGAAGAAACGCTCCATCTCGAAGATACACCCAAAATGGAATCGTGTGTATCAATCGATTTCCTGGAATCCATCGATGGGATTTACGGGTCCAGGACTTCGGGGACCACTCGCCGAATTGATGGACAATGAAAGCAGGAAGCTTTACCAAATTTACGGATTAAATGGAAAATTCATTGAAACAAATCTCTCGAAGAAGATGATTCGAGCTTTAGAAAGAATACCCAGAAACCCCAGAGAGCTCGAATCAGCTTGAAAATCATACACAGAATCCTGAATCGGAGGCAAAATGACCAACCTATAGCAAATGGGCAGATCCAGAAGATCCTTAATCGGATAAAAAGCAGCCCTTTTTGACACGAAAATGGAATTGATCCAGGCAAAAAATTGACCTAGCTATTCCCAATGGGCAGATCCGGATCTTGAAGAATTTCACTTTTGCGCGCTAAAATAAATCTACGCGAGAAATGGAATGAGGAGGAGAAAGAGATGAAGAGAGATGGAAAGGTGACGCAAGCGAATACGTCAATACGAAGAAGCAGAGAAAAAAAAAGGGAATTAAAGGAGAAGAGAGAAAGAGAGAGAATTATAAAGGCTAATAAATGGAGTTTCGTATCTCGTCTGCGAGAGGAAACGAAGACGAAGAACGAGAAGGAGACGAATGTAAACGACGACTTGTGAGAGAGAGAGAAGAGAGATCTGGAGACAAAGAACAGGAGAGGGTCGGAAGAAGAAGAAGGAGAAGTCGCCAATGGCTGGCGACGTAAACGAATCTTTTGTTGAATTTTCCTTTTTTCTATAAATTTATTTAGATTTCATTTTGGGCACAAATAAAAACACACAGATACGAAGAGAAAGTGAGGAAAAGTCATGTCGTGTTGGTCCAGAGAAGCACTCGAAACATTTCTTAGGCTTCTAGAACTATTTACTTTTCTTCTTTTTATCCAAAAATGTTTTTTCTTTTGCTTAAGTATTTCCAAAAATAGTTTCGCTAAAATTAATATCTTTGGATCTTATTGATCTTAATATGTAAAATTTACAAGCATCAAACTTTTATGCGTACTGATAGTGGTAATTTACACCTATATATCCATTAATGTAATAATAACCTTACCACTATCAATACGTATAAAAGTGATGCTTGTAAATTTTACATATTAAGATCAATAAGATTCAAAGATACCAAAGATGTTAAATTAGGTAACTCGTAGTCTCGTATGTACATAAAAGCAGAAAAATGATTACATTAATGGATCAAGCAGAAAATAATTTTTTGCATAAGAAATGGTTTGATGCCTGGCATGAATTAATGATTGAACAGGGTATAAAATGGTCCAGATCATACATTTTTATAAACTTGCACGCATAGTGTAAGTATATACGATGTACAATTGTTGTTTTGAATGACACAATAATCTAAAACTGCTACGGAGAAGTCGTAATCAAATGGTAAAATTACCTAGTCATATTCAAAATAATACGTACAATTAACTTAAAACAACATGAACACGTTTAAGTAATATACAGAAATCTATACATATCAAAACTAGTTTAGGCTTTTAGCCACGTCGTCAAACCAATATTTTATTACTCGGATTAGTTGTAAATTGTAATTAATAAACAAAGAAAAAGACAACGACAAACAAGTCAAGACTCAAGAGGCTCACATCACATGGCCACCCAGACCGATTTAAGTAATTCTACGAAAACGATTTCCATGCACGCCCTTATTTTATCTATTTTTATATAAATTTTTTATTGATTGTGTTACTATTAATTAGCAAATGTAAATCTTAAGAGTTATTCAAACTTTAAAGCTATTTATCCTCTTACAATTCAAAATATTTGAAATAATTGCAAATTGGTCATCAATTCATCATTAACGACCGAATATCGGTTTAAGTATTTAATTAATACTGTACATATCGCCGTAACATACTAACATGACTGGAACCAAGTTGTATGCATGATGATCAGATTAAGCAATAGTCTATGTACATTATTAATTCACCTTCCGGCATCGCTTTCTTGCAAGTTTGTTTAAATACTATTAGTAAGCACATAAAATCTTTATATAGTACCACAAAATAAGACTTTCAAAAAACATCAACACGTCATAAAATTAGCAGAAAGTGAGGCACTAGTATCAGTATTAAAAATTGGTTAAAGTTTAAGATATCGTTTTTTTTAGTTTTTATTTTATTTTTGAAACGAGATATCACTAGCTTTCATGACAGATTATTGCGAATTGGTGAAAATGAAGTATGTACCGATAAACTTGTATAATTTCTCAATTTCTTTGGATAAATTTATGATGGACAATCATTTGTTTTTTATTCTTCTTAAAGTACCAAAAAGTGGTAGACTTTCTTCGATTATGTAAACGGTGAATAAGAATATGAATAGGAATTCAAGTAATTTGATGGTAGACTTTGCAAGTAAGGTTCATACCGAAGAGCAGTGATATTTTTTATAAGATTTTATTCTATTAGTATTTTCGAAAACTAATACATAAGCTGTGCCTGAGCACAGGCTACTGAAGCATGTGCCTGAGCACAGGCTACTGAAGCATGTGCCTGAGCACAGGCTACTGAAGCATGTGCCTGAGCACAGGCTACTGAAGCATGTGCTTCAGGAACAAAGAGAATAAATAAAATTTTGGGGCCAAAATTTTTAAAACTGAGTTAGCGCAGCTGATATTGAATGCGTGTTTTCTTCTTCTAATACGCAGGTTTGAATCCACAATGCGTCATTTCTTTCTTTCTTTTTTTAAAAAACCAGTCTTATGGTTGTCTCACATCGATAAAACTAAATAATTTAGAAAAAGAACTACACTATAAATAAGAATTCACCTTATTACTAAAAATGCAAGAATAGTCATATTTTATATAAAATGCATTGATATTCAACTGGTTTTTTTTGTTATAACATTTTTTAAAAAACGATTGAGGAGGCTAAATTAATTTTTTTTGCTTGGGGCCTGAGAATTCTCAGGCACGACTCTGTACAGAATACCATAAAATTCCACTTTAAAATTTAGTTTCAAAATAAACTTTTTTTTTTATTTTCAAAATTTATCCACCGTTCTTTCTTTTCCACTCTCTTTCACTGAAAACGTCTCCAGAAGCTCCATCGAAATCTCATACACATTTCCCAAGATCCATCTGTAAATCTTGTTTGGAGGATAAGCTACTTGAGCTAGGTGCAGTGCCGTGCTCAGAGGGGAGCAAGAACAAAGTAGTTAGACCGGAGCTTACCGAGCGTAAGACGATTATTAGAAATTCGATCTAGCAAAAAAAAAAAAATTAAAACACCAAAACTATTATTATTCTATTGGTGTTTAAGTAATAAATTTTTTAAACTTTTCAAAAATATTAAAAATATATCTTATAATTTGATCATAAATGCATCTTTTTATGATTAGCATTTATATATAATTCTAAACAAATAGTAATTCAATAAACTATTTTTTTTAAGTTTACAATTTATCACCATTAAACAATAAAAATAGATAAAAAAACTTAAAAATCTATTGATTTGAAACATTTTTTTTCTTAATTATCTATTTATTTGAAATAGTGGGAATATAAAATATCTCTTACCAATTATTATTTAGGAAAAAAAATCTTACACTCATTAAATTTTAAATGATATTTTAATCAATATATTGTTGAAAGTTTAGGTTTTGGGGGCCCTATATTTATAAAAAAAAATCAGGAATTTGAGGCAAATGCCTTTTTCCTAACAAGCTAAGCTAAGCACGGCTCTGGCTAGGTCGAGTGAGTTTATGACTTTGCGCTACAAAGAGGAAAGAAACGCGGTCCTTTTCTTTTTGATAAATAAAGAAACGAGTCTTTTACCAATTGAAAATGATTTTTTTTCCCTGATTAGTAAATAGATACGTGTACCATATACGTGCTAAAAAATGGGGTCTGATTATGTGTATCAGGACAAACATTAGCTACGAATATATTTCTTTCTTTACACTATGAATGAAATGAGTAAATCAACAACACCCAATCACTATATACAGTATCTCAAGCCTATTAAAGCCTTGCCACAAAAAGTTCAAAGGTGAAAACAGAATTTGGAAAACGATTATAAGTAGATAGCACAATTCATGTTAGTAAACCTAGCTACAAGTTGAATTTGAGGGCATCACAACAAGAGCAGACCTGATACATACTGAGGGATAGCTAACGAATCTGTCCTGATTTAAACAGAGATAAAACAAAATACATTCATGTTTGTCTTCTGAACAGATTGGACTCAAAAGTAAAAATTGAAAATTTTAAGGTAAAGCTTAGTAATATGTTTTAATAACAAGGACTGACATGCATTTTTAAGAAACTAAGGTCGATTCTTAAAATGATCGTCTTTCGCTTCTTCTCTTCCGTTGAATCTCTCTGACCGCAGGCATCTGGTTTCGCTTTTCTCAACGTCGTCGCACCTCCATCGTCGCCGGGAAGCTGTATGATCAAGCTTTGATTGAAACTGGTCGACCGATCTATTGAATTGGACTGGAGAGGAATTGCAGCTATAAGCTGTATGATCTGCTTTCTAATTAGTTCTCCATGGCCAGTGGAAGCAGCATCGGAGTCGGTGGTTTATTTGAGAACGCGGAGGTGACTACGAGTGGCAGACCCGTGCTTCGCCGCAATGAGGTCGAGTGTTTCCTCCTCTCCTCCGTCGATTTGGATTCCGAAGATGATCCGCCGCGATTCACCGCCTTGAAGTCCGGAAATCTTATCCTCACCACTCATCGTCTCATATGGATCCCTTCTCAGTCAAACGAAGCCGTTCCTTTTTTCATTCCTCTTTCCGCAATTACCCACATCTTTTCCCATAAGAAATCCATCAAGTCTATGTTCCATTCGCCCCGGATCCGGTTCCAAGCGGACCCGGGTTCGGTATTCGTGACCATTGTCTTCAGGGGGAAAGGGGATTTCGATGGTTTCTTGACGAAATTCTGGGAATGTTGGAGAGGCAGGGCATGGGAAGAGGAGGAGAAGAGCGAGAGCGAGACTTCCCGGTCCGGAGCTGGAACGGTTGCACAAGGATTATACGGAAACGATGGAACGGTGAGGATGGTGGGATTGGCTGGGATACTGAGGAAGGAGCAAGAACAGTGGGAGAGCACAGACAAGAGCTTGCAGGATGCTTTTCAGGATTTGAATGCTCTTATGGTATTTTGCTCTTCTTTGCCAATATAAATCACTGTTATATATTCCTTCGTGGATCTCAAAGAGAGAATTCTGATACCAAGTAGAGAAGTTTTGATGGATAGAAGATCGGTCTGGACCATTTCGTTCAAATGCTCAACTTTCCCGTGGTTAATAGGTTCCTTGTGATGCAGCTGTTTTAGGATTATTAGTTTCGTATACAAGCCAAATTGTGTCTAAATTCTAGTACTCTTATTGGGTTTACTCTACAGAGCAAGGCTAAAGAGATGGTGAGTCTGGCAGAAAAAATGCGGCAAAAGCTCTTGTCTGCTCCTAGTAGTCAGAACGGATCAACTGATGATGAAGAAATGGGGTCCAAAGAAGAAATGCAACAATGGATGTTGAGTGTTGGTATTATCTCCCCGGTTACAAAAGAATCTGCTGGCGCCTTGTACCATCAAGAATTGTCCCGCCAGGTCCTTTTCCTATTATTATGCTACAGAGATATTTGTGTCACTATCGTTAGCTTATGTTCATTGTTATACGTTGAGAGAGTTGCTTTCCATTGAGCAGCTGGTAGGATAGTGAAATGAAGGGCATTACTTTTGTTGTTCGATGTTTCAAATAGTCAATGATTGTCCGAGTAGAGAACCCTCAACTGCTAAGCTTGTAATTTTGTCCCCCTACAAAATGTGTTGGAATCCGCAGTATTCTTGTTCTTCAAGTCTCCCAAATTACATGAATTTGAGGTTGAAATCCTTCTTTGCAAACCTGCAGTTGGCAGATTTTGTCAGAATCCGATTAGAACAAGCTGGGGGGATGATCAGCCTTACCGATATGTATTACCACTTCAATCGTGCTCGTGGGACAGGTTGGAGCTTTTGTATACTATAATGTTTTGATTCCAAGTTCTTTACTCTGTTTTTGTCTTTAGCTCGTAAATCTGAAACCTTTCTTTGCATCAGAGTTGATTTCTCCAGACGATTTGTGGAAAGCTTGTACCCTCTGGGAGAAAGTTGATGTGTATGTATTGTTTCTAACCTTTCCCCCTCGATTCTTTTTTCAAGTTCTAATGTATACACCTGACCATTTAAAGAAGCCAAGATGTAGTAATATTGACTCTGTCATGTGTTATGATTGGTAGTCCAGTAATGCTGCGGAAGTTTGATAGCGGTGTGATGGTCATCCAAAACAAGTCCCATAGTGACGAGGAGGTACTCTTAATCTCATATTCTTAAGTTTTTCTTTCCCATTTATTACTGCTTTAGATCCTGTTCTCACTTTTCTTGCTGCGGATGACCCATAACCCTCTCGCTTTGCTTTTCACTTTTGTTTCCATCCACCTGATGAATTACTTTTCTGGCCGTTCAGGTTATGAGTAGAATCAGAATGCTTGTGACTAAAACCGAAACTCTAAGAACTGGAGTCACTGCTAGTGATGCAGCTTTGACACTGAAAATTGCTCCAGCCATGGCCAAGGAACATCTACTAACTGCAGAGACCAAAGGTAATAGAATCCAGCTCGTAGAAACATGAATCTCTCAGATTTATGCGGTTCTCACGCTCCCATTTGTTTTGATCAGGTTTGCTGTGTAGAGACATGAGCCCAGACGGGCTTCGATTCTATTTCAACCTGTTTCCCGAGATCGATCCGACCAACCTCCATTTGTAAGTCAAATAGCACCTATGATGATATGTTTGCTCTTTGAGAAACCATTATAAACCTTTGTGCTTGTGTTCATTTGGCAGAGTTAAGGACTTCGGGACCTACGGTGAATGGGTCAAAGCGACTAGTTTGTTGGCCGTATGACACCCAAAATCGCCAATAACTTATGTATTTTTTGGTGGGCAAAGTTGAATATAATTTTGGTTTGTGGGAATCTTTAGGTGTGAATGTATTACCGGTTTGAGTTTGTAACAAAATGTCTCTTCAAATATTGTTTTTCAAATAAAAATATTAATAGGATTTGAGAACTTTGAGAACAACAAATTCCATCTGCAGATCCTTCACAATTTCTAAATATCTTATATCTTAGGGTGCTAATTAGCGACAGCTTTGAACACAGCAAGTTGACAGTGGAAAGGGTAAAGAAGTGAAGGGATTGGGAACTAATCAGCTTCAAGGGCTGCAATCTCGTACCTAATGTCTTCCAAATACTCATTGATGCAAGTCACAGCGTCTTGCACTCCTCTAATGGCTTCCTTTAAAGCGTTATCATACTCTGCATCCGCTTCTGCTTCCTCTGTTCCTGCAGCTTCTGTAATCTCGTGAAGATGCACACACTCGTGCTGCATCGGTTTCTTGAACTTGCAATTTTCATGTGTCAGCATCCGTTCTGACGGTCTCCCTGCCTTCTTCAGTACCTGTATCGTGACGGTCTGCCAAAAATAAAAAACTTTATGTAAGAAATCTTTTGTTCAACCATTCAGATATCGAGATTTGAGTAAATGGGAATGAAACCAGATGCAGTTTCTGCTTCTCTTGAGTTTGAATGTCGCCAAGCAATTGAGCAAGATCAGCTCTTCCGAGTTCTGGATTCAGAAACAGAGATTCCATTTCGCGAACCTGCATAGCATTGTCATTTTCACCAAAGGCACAATCTTTAACACCGAATGTTAACAAAACTCAGATGGAATCCATACTTGTTTGGAACATTCGTTAAACTCTGCTGTAATCTCGCTGCACAGCTTCTGATAGATTGCTTCAGCACTAGACTCCACATACTCTGAGAATCCTCTGATAATTGAATTCGAAAACACAGTCAAGATCCTAATCGGTTTTACAGATGAAGTAACAAAACATGCAAATAGACGAATACGCAAGAAAAAATCAAGAATTGGTGAGACATCTCTCTCTAAATTCCTAAGAACAGTAACCAAATAAGTTACTAAACCGAAAAGAAACAAGTTTGATCGCCCAGGTTTAGGATAAACAAAACCGAACTAATAGCATAAATCTCCGAGAAGTTTCCAATAATCGAGCGAACCTTTTGAGTTTGGCATAAGCCTGGGCTCGACGCTCCTGAATCTCAAGCAGTCTCCGAAGCAAAACCACGGTTCGGGAGGCGACGCCGGAACCCACCGTGGAACTAGTAGACCCGCCACATTCGATTTCTATTTCGCCGGCGAGAGAATCTCTGATGGAAACCTTCTTCTGGAAATCTTCGGCACTCATCCTCCGATCTTTCTCTTCGACTCTTTCCTCTTCTCAAACACGAAAGAAAGTTGCAAGAGAAAGTTGCGAACTAATCGGTTTAACCGATTTGACTAAGTTGAATCGTAACGGTTTAATCATATCGACTCCGGTTTTTGAAAACAATTAAATTGGGTTAGGCGGTTCTTCGAATGTTACCCGGTTTGCTTATTCCACTCGCACTCGCACCTGGTGCGCGTTGCGCGCGTTAGGCCAAAATCGAAAGGTCCCCTTTCAATTTTGTTCGTATTTTGCCAAAACACGGTATTGCGCAAATTTTTCGCGAGTGAGCTATTATTTTAGGGAATTATTATTTTTTCTTCCGATGCGTTTTATTTGTTACTGGATTATCGTTTTGGTCTTAAATTTGTGAAAATGGAAGCAATGCTCCTAGCTCTACATTATTAACATCAATTGATGTTATATGCGTTTTGCTTGTTATCGGTTGTCGTTTTGTATTATTTCCTTTTTTTTTTTTTTTTTTTTCTTGGGTTGAAGCTTTTCGTATGTTCTTCTTCCGGCCGTGAAATCGAACAAGATTTGATATGGGTCTTGAGTTCAACTATCCAATCTCCATTGCAAAGCAAAGTGAGAACAAGGACTTTAGGAGTGTGATGCGAAACAATCTATGTGTATGTATTTGGTTGCAAAGATTCTGTCCTGCAACCTGATATTGCAAAGGTACAAGTTCAGTTACTTCATTTTCGTGACTATTTAGTGGTCGTGGGCTCAGATTTTGAATTAGTACTATTTTTGTGATAGCGAGTCAACCAGAAACCCTTTCGATACCAAGCTTCATATGCTGAGTTTGAGATACCAACACTTCTACAGTTACAGATTGCTGTGATGTTTCACTTATTGAAAGGATTTTACTTCTCCACAAGCAATTACTGAAAGTAGAACTTGTTTTATTTGCTATGGAATTTACTTACATATGCTAAAAGTAAAGACATATATAATCATGTCACCCCTTACATATGCTAGTAGATCCGCCTCGGGAAACGCACATTCGATTTCTAATTCGCCGGTGAGAGAATCACTGATGGAAAGCTTCTTCTGTAAATCTTCAGCACTCATCCTCCGATCTTCCTCTCCGACTCTGTCCTTCCTCTTCTCAATCACGACCGTATAAAGAAAGAAGCAACAGAAAGTTGCGCACTAATCGGTTTAACCGGTTTGACTAAGTTGAACCGTAAAGGGTTTGATCACTTTCGTATCGACTCCGGTTTTTGTAAACAATTAAATCGGATTAGGCGGTTCTTCGAAATTTACCCCGGTTTGCCTGTTCCAAATGGTAGGTATCTTTGTTACCCTCCGACTGCTTCTGGATTGTAAACCAGACCAGATAGGTTTTTTGTATTGTAGTTCCGACCAATCAGGTCTGACTTTCAAAATAGTGTCCTTTGAATTATTGTGGTACGTAATTAGCTTTTCTTTAAAAAAAAAAAAACAATCTTCTTCTCGGTTTCTCCGTAAGCGGCTAGAGTTCTGAATTTTCAGGTTAGACTCTGTTTTTCTGTTACTTTTCCTCAATAATGTAATGTTCGAAACAAGGTGATCGGTTGTTTTCCCTTTTACGCTACTTTACAATGGAATCGAATTTAGGTCTTGTAAAATGCATTATGATTAAAAAAAAAATTCCGATCTTGACTACAAATCTAGTAGTTGATTTGAGTTATAGTGGCAGTAGATTGTGAGTGAATGGATCTATGTCATATTTTTTTGATGGGGTTTTGAATTTGTGGAAGCAGGAGGGAAGCGATGGTTGAGGAGAAGACGCCATTGATGGGAGAATCTGATCGGAATCTTCCTGATTTCAAGAAATCTGTGAAGCTCAAGTATGTGAAGCTTGGTTACCATTACCTCATCACACATGGCATGTACCTCTTCCTCTCCCCTCTCGTCCTTGTGATCGCTGCTCAGGTTTCCACTTTCTCCCTCAAGGATCTTGCCAACCTCTGGGAGCATCTCCAGTACAATCTCATCTCTGTGGTTCTCTGTTCCACGCTTCTTGTTTTTCTAATGACCATTTACTTCATGACTCGGCCACGTCCTGTCTACTTGGTCAACTTCTCCTGCTATAAACCTGAAGATGCCCGTAAATGCACCAAAAAGACTTTCATGGACCGTTCTAAACTCACCGGTTCTTTCACAGAGGATAACCTTGAGTTCCAGCGCAAGATTCTTCAACGTTCAGGGCTCGGGGAATCAACTTACTTACCTGAGGCTGTCCTCAATGTTCCTCCAAACCCGTGCATGGAAGAAGCTCGAAAGGAGGCAGAGATTGTGATGTTTGGAGCCATCGATGAGCTTCTTGCCAAGACAAATGTCAACCCCAAGGATATTGGCATCTTGATTGTTAACTGCAGCTTGTTTAACCCGACGCCTTCCTTATCTGCCATGGTTGTTAATCACTATAAGCTCCGTGGCAACATACTCAGCTACAACTTGGGAGGAATGGGTTGCAGTGCAGGTTTGATTTCAATCGATCTTGCCAAACATCTTCTACACACCATTCCCAACACTTACGCTATGGTGATCAGCATGGAGAACATCACATTGAACTGGTATTTCGGGAATGACCGGTCAAAGCTCGTCTCCAATTGTCTTTTTAGAATGGGAGGTGCAGCGATTCTTCTCTCAAACAAACGATGGGACAGAAGAAGATCGAAATACGAGCTTGTTGATACGGTTAGGACTCACAAGGGAGCTGACGATAAATGCTTTGGCTGCATAACTCAAGAAGAGGATTCCGCGAGTAAGGTCGGTGTAACCCTGTCCAAAGATCTAATGGCTGTTGCGGGTGATGCTCTAAAGACAAACATCACGACGTTAGGACCACTGGTTCTGCCAACATCTGAACAGCTTCTGTTCTTTGCAACGTTAGTGGGACGGAGACTCTTCAAGATGAAGATCAAGCCATACATCCCAGACTTCAAACTAGCATTTGAGCATTTCTGCATCCACGCGGGAGGAAGAGCTGTTCTTGATGAGTTGGAGAAGAACTTGAAACTCTCAGACTGGCACATGGAGCCCTCGAGGATGACACTCTACCGTTTTGGTAACACATCAAGTAGCTCTTTGTGGTATGAATTGGCGTACAGTGAGGCCAAAGGAAGGATCAAGAAAGGTGATAGAATTTGGCAGATTGCTTTTGGTTCAGGGTTTAAGTGCAACAGCTCGGTTTGGAGAGCCGTAAGGTCGGTAAACCCTAAAAAAGAGAAGAACCCATGGATGGATGAAATTCATGAGTTCCCAGTTCATGTCCCCACCCACTCAACAATCTAGAAACCACTCTCAGCCAACATTGGCGACGAGACTCCTCTTTAGTTTTTTTTCTTTAACTTATTTTTGTTTCCGATGATCTCTTGGATGGATGACTTTCTGCACCTGTTCGATTTTGTGGAATCCTAATGAATTTGCCTTGTTCTTGATTGGTCAGCAATTGAATTTCTCCTTTTTTTTTTGCGGTAAATAAAATATTCAGAAATCTTTACCAATTTTGCAAATGAGCTAAATCCATATTCTACAACAGTTTGCATGTTTTGGAGTGTGAGTAACAAAGTATGGAGGAATTTATTTACCATTGAACAAATAAAGAAACCAATACACTTCTTATCATTAATATAGTTTGATACATAATAAGTGTAAGGAAGGAAAGATAAAGATATCTACTCTTCAGTCACATACCTGTTCTTCCTTGCTCCCAATGCAACTCTCTGAAACAAATCCCCAAAATTGACAAGAAAAAACAAAATGGTAAGTACTGTATTTGTAGAAATCGTTCACATGCCTTAGATATATATCTATTTCTATGCAACTATTATCGTCTTAACTGAGAATATTTTGGTGTAGGCTTTGATTCCGGTTAGAAAACGGATGTAAGTCGGCTTCATAGATCCGCTAGCTGGTATTGCTCTGATGTTCGGGACAAGATACTCAGCCACCTGAAGCATGTGTAATTCCAAATCATGAATCATGAGACTAGAGATTTAGAAACTATGTTTTAACCGGTGTTATGGTTTATGATGGAAGGAAAAAAAAAGGAGAGACTTTGGTTTCTTACTACTTCGGCTGGCTCTGCCAAAACATTAATGAAGAACTTGGCCTGCAACAGAGAAGATATTAGAGGAATCTCTTGAAAAGGAATCTAAATTTCGTTTTGTGTAAAGTCATCGTACTTGTTTTGTTGTCGCTCCGGACATGAGTAGATCAGTTGTGACCATTCCAGGCTGCAACAGTAACACAGAGAAACACATTAGAATTTTTCTTTACTTTTTTGGTCTCAACTCTCCAGTAACCCATTAGAATTATGATCATGTTTACATCTTGAATTCTTTCTAATTGTTCAACCAACAATAGTAGATTTATTCTATTGATCTCTATGCGCTTATGTTCGTGCCATAGAATTTGGTGCTTATGAAAAAAAGGCTCGGTTACTGTATCTTTGTTCCGAGACCTTCATGGGAAAGGAAAACAGCCAAAACAAATGAAAATAATATATACCGATAGATTGTGCACCACCACATTTTTGACATCTTGCATCTGCAACTCGGCCTATGAGAGACAGAAACAACTAGAGAAGTTATACAACGACAAGGGAAATTGAAGACAAGTTCAACAGATATTACGTCCGCATTACCTGTAATGACTTTGTCAGGTGAACAACACTCCGTTTAGTTGCACCATATGCAGCAAACCTGTCAAACGTTTTAGTCAAAAATTTATTAGACATTACTTAAAAGAGAGCCTAAACCAGATCTTCTAAAGCACACTCCTTAAGAAACTTCAATGGATATAAAAAAACCTGGGTGTTGGTCTCCCATCCGAACCAGCTCCATCAATATTGAAGATATGACCACCTCGAGATTGGGTCAACATCATATTCATTGCCTATGAACCATGAACACATGTTAGTCAATCCAACAGATAATAGCCTAAGATAAGCTGAATTAACCTCCTTATACGTCTATCCACTACCTCTCGGCAGCATAACATCAAACCAAGAGTGTTGGTTTTCACAACTTCACTGCATAAAGATTACAAAAAGTAAATGACTGAAACCAAAAACCGAGAAATTAACAAAGAGAAGGATCAAGCTAAACACAAAGACTTACATAAGATCCTCATCTGAGGCCTCTGCCAAAGGTTTAAAGCTGTATGCATTAGATCCCGCATTATTTATCTGTATCATTTTCAAGACAGTACTATGACTAATTCTGAACATGGGATGGTTGGAAGTATAAACCGAAAAAGGAAAAAAAGATGCATACCCAAATGTCAATGTACTTGAGATTCTTCTGACAATACGCTACGAGTTCCTTCACGTCCTTCCCTTCCCTAACATCACACTTAGTTCCCTGGTCAAAGAAAGTATCTAAAAGCATTACAATTTCAATATTTCACAATCTTAAGCAAAAGCCTCAGAGAAACGTGAGAATGGAAAAGGAACAGTAAAAGAAGGCGGTACCCACACATGCTCCCCAAATTCTTCCTTGAGACTACGAAGAGCAGACTCCACTCGTTCAGCTGCAGGACAAGGAACAGACAGTCATGGATTGGTTTCTATTGACAATCCACACTTGTTTGATATTGTTTCTTAGTGTTCTCACCTGATCTAGAGCAAATCACAACATTATCGCCTGCTTTCAGAAACTCTCTAGCCAATGCATATCCTATACCTGCACAATCACATAATGCGATTATGATTTCTGGAGGAAACTGAGTTAAACGAGTTCGCGAAGATTAACACCGGAATAAAAATTGACGAGAAAATG
This sequence comes from Eutrema salsugineum, assembly GCF_000478725.1. Classification (NCBI taxonomy): domain Eukaryota; kingdom Viridiplantae; phylum Streptophyta; class Magnoliopsida; order Brassicales; family Brassicaceae; genus Eutrema; species Eutrema salsugineum. The sequence continues at coordinate 1,383,849 of NW_006256829.1, read as the reverse complement.
GTGAATGAACCTTTGGTTGAGCCAGTGATCAAGACGTTATACGGAGGAGTCATCGGCTCTCTTTTCCCTGAGATGCGAGCTTCCACCGCCACAGATGGCGGAGAAACCGAGATGTTTCGGCGCGAAACAGCTTTAGTTGCGAGACCGAAACTTTCTGCCAGCAGGTGACGCCCCTTACGAGGAGAGGGAAACGGAAATTGAGTGACATTTGCGAGGGAGGAAGAGCGAAGCCTAAGCAACGGAGAAGAAGAAACATTGAAACCACTCGAAGTTGCCATTGCAGAGAAGCTCAGAGAGAGAAGGAGATTGCGTGAGCAAACAACCCCCTCGAGAGGAAAATACACGTGGCGCATTAAAGATTGATAACAAAAAATCATATTTTAATAGCCCCCATTTTTGTTCAAAATACACTAAAGCCCCTGAAATTTCTTGGTTTTTATGATTCTAACACCTTTATCTTCTCTATACTATGTTTGCCCACTATATGATTATTACAGATCATACACAATGCTGTTCATAGTAGAGACCCCATTACTTGCCCTTGGACCGCCTGCGACGTCTTCCAAGGAGTTTAAGCATATTATCAGTAACATCAGGTGGAGAATCAGCTTCCTCATTGTGCTGGTAACTTGTATTATCAGAGGTATGAGTCAACCAAGCCAAGGCCTCAACAGCTGCATCTTTCTCAGCGAGCGTTTTGTTCCTCTGAGGCTTCCCAACGAACTGCATCCCTTTAAACTCCACTAGTGCTCTAAACTCGTTCGTCTTTAGGTGTTTGGTCTTGTACTTTGGAGGTGAGTGTCCAGCTCTCATCAGAAGTGTCTGAAGGAGACTCTTCGGGTTTGTCCCGTCTTTGGACAGTTTGTTCTCTCCTAATTGTGGTTGGCTTGGCCTCTTTGTGTCACGGCCAAAGACGAATCTCCCTTCGCATTGGTCTCCCGCCACGAGTTCTTGAACTGCAAGCATCAGGTACTTGCCTTCTTTATGGATGTCTATGCTTGGATCTTCAAGCTGCAAATATAGTAAAAGTGTTACGAGCAACGGTCGGCACATCTTTCGTTTTGAAGTTGAAAAAATAAAAAAAACTCGCCTTTCTCTGAAGAAGCTTATCAAGTTCTTCCTTCAACTTTACGTAGGAATCAGCCAAATTTGGATCCATGAAGAAATCGATGTACCCGTCAAGCATTTTAAGATGCCCCACCTGGAAACAACACAAGATTCAATCCGACCATATTCCATAAGCTGGCTCGTGTAAGGGTTTTCAAGAGATGAATATGAGAGAAATCACCTGTACTCCGGTGCTCAGTGCACCACCAAAAAGGATCAAACTGGAATCGGGGACACCGGTGGAATCTCGTATGAGCACCGCATTGACCTTCACTTTCTCTCCAAAGACTAGCCAAGGGTATGGAATCGTCGGGAACCTCGAATTAACAGAATTCTTACACATAGAAATCGTGAAAAAAAAATCATTTAAATAAACGATGGCCAATTGAGAGACTCTAGCAATGGTCTTGGGAAATATGATTCAAGAGGCTCACCGCGTATAGTGATACTTGGCCATCATCCATTGTCTTGAATGACATAGAAGTCTCTCTGTGCTGTGCAAAGAGAAAGGACAACATGGTAAGTTTACCAAAACCTGTGACAGAAGAAAGGGGACACATGGGTACTTTATACTTACCACAACAGATGCTATTCCGGGGAATAGGCCAGAGCAAATGACAGCGCGAACAAGTGACTGATTGTGACTTAGCTTGTTGTTGAGAGCTGAATCATCATGCACTAAGCCAGCTTCTTTCAGAATATAGTTGAACTGCTTCCTCAGAGAATGTATTGCCTGAAGCGTCTGAGCTGACAGGAAATTTCTCCAACAGTACTCATAAGCCGATCCTTCTCTTTCAGCATTTTTCCACCCTTCAAAGGCACGAACGAGTGCCATATGGTCACTGTAGTCTTTTGCTGAGAATCTCAACTTGGCTGATAAAGCTAACTAAAATAAAACAAGGAATCATCAGACGGTCTCTCGGTTTGCGAGAGTAAACCACAGAATTGTCCATACAAAGCTATGTCCATCTATCTGTTGGCTTTAAACCAACTACAAATGAAAATACAATTCACAAACACGAAAGATTTGTGTTTCAAGAACAGCTATTTGCCAATTAATCAACCAATCACTATACATTCATGATTAAAAAAAATGAATTTTCATCCATGAGTATACACTTACGTCCTTTTTTTCTTGAGGTAGAAGAAAAGGATCTCTGACACTGAGCCCTGATACAATTGTCAGGATCGGATCAAAGCAATGGAAGATGGCACCCATTACCAGCATTTTCCCCAGTTTGGGATCAACTGGGAGAATCGATAAGAGTTTTCCTATTTGGAACAGGTCAAAAAGAAGGCATGCAAAAAAGTCAGTCATGATATATGTAGGTATAAGAAAAAGTTGGAACAGGTTTTGTACAGGACTTAGAACACAAACCAAGATCTGTCAGATTTTCCTTTTCATCCAATGCTCCGATCATTTTCAGGAATCCAATAGCATTTTGAACCTGTCATGATATTTACCGTTATTTGGACTAGTCTCGATCCATAAGAGCACGCGGCAATTAGAACCATATCTTCTACGTACAACAATTCTGATAATCAATAGAAAGTTGTGACTAGTAACAGAAGAATTGGTGAAATCCTCAGAAAGGCAACAATCTGTCACTTACAGTCAAAGGCTCTGGAGCCTGAAGTGCAGCTGACAAGAATTCTGCAATGCTTTCAACCTGAAGACTTTTGATTTGCAGGCAGAGAGAGTTTAAAGGAGTTCTCAGAAGTTCAGGAAGCTGGTACTCCGAAAAAGCTTCATACACGCATTTGGGATACAGGTGATAGCATTCTCCTGGAAGCAGACGCCCAGCTCTTCCCCTTCGCTGAAGACCAAAAAGGGGAGAAAATGTTAGGCATATCAAATGAGTAAAAACTTTATAGCTATCAAAAAATTGCACCAAAAGAAAAATAGATGTTTCTGAAATTAAAACAATGTGGTCATGCAAAGATATATTTGGCCAACAAAAAAGGATATATATATATGTGTGTGTGTGTGGCATAGGTTTAGCACAACGAATTCACCTGTCGAGCAGAAGCTTGAGATATCCAGGAAGGTAGCAAACAAGGTGTATTGTTCAAAGCATCATAGGTGGTCTCTTTTGCCTTTCCACAGTCAACCACAAAAACTACATCGTTTATTGTAATACTAGCTTCTGCCATGTTTGTAGCAAGAACAATTTTGCGAATATTCGGAGGTGCTCGCTCAAAAATGAGTCTCTGCAGAAACATTAAAGAACTATGTAAAGATGGGAATCATAATCAGAGGGTCCAGAAAGCAGTTGTTGCTCGCCAGCAGTAGGAAACAATATATACATGAGTCATAACTCAAAATAAAAGGAAACAAAGTGGCGCATGAGGAGATAAAATATACCTGTTCAGCAGTTGCCATTGAACCGTGGCACATCAACAGCAAAACCCTATTGGGATCCCCGAGGAGAGGATGGGCTTTAATTTGGTCCCTCAGGGAGCTGATATCATCCCATCCTGTCAAAAATACCAATACAGCGCCTGGACGTTCTTTGCGGCATATGTGACAGAGAACGGCCTCAATAAGATTAAATCCTACGCAATCAGGCATCCAAGACGAAAGTGAATCACGAGTCCTTGAGTTATAGCTTTCAAAAGTTGACTTGCTGAGAGCTTCCTGCAATTTTGAAGAAAGATTGGTGAACACAGCCAATGTTAGGTTTATGTTATTGGAAGATTTGGTCTGCCCAGCAAACATACTTCATCAACAGAAACATAGGTTGGTAAGACTTCACCTATCATCTGAGGCTAGAAATCATAGTTTTTAGGAATTTCCACTTTATATCAAACAAAATTAGCTAAGTACCTCAACAAGAGAAGTGATCTGATTTTTCCTTTTGCGTGGCATTAACTGCTTCTGCGTTTTCCACGTCTTTTCTTGGCCATAATCATCAACTTGGTTGAAAGAGGTCAACTTATATCCCGTCATTTCCAGTACATCCTCCAGAAAATGTGCCTTAACTGGATGTGTGAAGCCCTGAAAAAAACTGTGCGTTCAAGGCTTTATAGAGAAATAATCAAATATGGAAAGTATACCAAATATCAAGAACGTCAAGACAAAGATGAGGAGGAGGAGGAGCAGTTTTTTACAGGAATGTGAATTGTAGGTGCTCCTCCATAATAATTAGAAAAGAGTTCAGCATTCAAAGTGGCACTCATGAGAATCAATCTCAAATCTGGACGCCGTGGAAGAAGCTCCTTTAACACTATTATTAAGAAATCTGCAACCATAGAAACGAGAGGCATAAACAAAACTCAACTTACAGAAATCTAAACATATATTCGATATCTAGAATATATATACCTTCATTCATGCCCCTTTCATGAATTTCATCAACAAAAACATGTGTTATGCCATTCAAATTGCGATCGCTGAGCAGTCGTCTGAGTAGAATACCACTTGTACAAAACAGAAGATGGGTATTCTTTCCTCTCATTCCCTCTAGCCGAACTTTAAACCCAACCTACCAAAAATTCTCTGTTGGGTATGAAATCAAGAATAAAAAGCTTCTTTAAACAATTTGTTAGTGTTGATTAGAGTAATCAAACAATTCTCAAATTGGTGCTCATATGAAAGTTAAGCATCTTGGCTTACCGTTTCACCAAGAGGTTCTCCTCTCTCAGCTGACACTCTTTCTGCAACTGCCATGGCGGATATTCTCCGAGGTTGCGTACAAATGATGCTGCAGAATGCTCCTCGACCAGACTCTATCTCCGATTCCAAAATGTACTGTGGCAGTTGAGTTGTCTTACCACATCCAGTCTCCCCAGATACCACTATTACCTGAGAATTTTTTTAAGACATCATTCACGCAGATAGCAGCAGACGCACAACGAAAGTAAACTTCCATCCATTGTAATAACAATGCAAAGATTATTATCTCTAAAAGTTCACCTGGTTCCGAGCAATTGCTTGAAGAAGTCTTTCTTTGTCTTTGAATGACGGCAAAGATTTCCGGAATTCAAGCATTGTACGCCCCTCAGGTGATTCCTATTACTCAACCAAAAAACTACTTCTTAAGTCAAACGTATTTAATGTAATGAAGCCATAGGTAAAGATGATTCAGTAATACCTGCCAGGCTCTCTGCATATTGCGCATCCGCATACTCCTCCTCTGAAGTACCTTCTCCATAACAGAACCATCGAGAAATGAATCAGAGCTTTCATCAGGAAGTTCTTCAGTCTGCTTAGGAGGTTGAGAATCAGCTACGCCTTCATTAGCTTTTCCTGAGTTTAGCTGCTGTCTATCAAGATGTTCCTGGAGGAGTCCCTCTACCCTTCTCTGCAAACTCAAAGGAAGTACCACCTGCACAATGAGATGCATTAAAACTTGAGCATAAAACTACAAACAAATTGTGCCGTATGGTAATGGTAAACCAAGGAAGAAACTTTTACCTCCCGTTGTGGTCGCTTATCATCCAAATCTGGCCTGTAGTTGGGAAGAGGAACCTTGCTTGCAACAACCACTTTTCCATAAAGTTCACTATTTAATTGGAACCAAAAATCCAAATAAACAGGAATTAGGTTAACACACAGCGCATGAAAAGAAATAGGAGATTGACTTGATAAAAGGTCTGCTTTTTATACCTGTACAGTCCCATTCTCTTGGCAAGATTTGAGATCTGCTCATAATCCCTTCGATCCCTTTTGTCTCTAGAAACAATTTCTCGTTCGCTATCATTGGCCAACAGAATGCCTAGCTTCCACTTCCACTCATCAACATTGGCCACAGAAGACGAAGCCTATAAAACCAGTTTATGCCATTGTATTAAATCATTTCCCCCGTTAAAAAGAAGAGAAGAAATATTGACTATTGACTATGACGATCTACAGGCATCAAAAAAGCGTTAAAAAGCTCTCATTTACATAGTCATCCTCACAAAAAGAGAAACTTTATTGTCTGAAGATCAATATGATGAGCATCAAGAAAACACAGAACATCAGCATAAACCCAACCCCAGTACTCTAACTTTCTGAACCAAATGCCTCAAAAGCGCAAAGCTTTAAGCTTTCCGAAAACCCAAGGCTGATTGATTCCATTAACCCAACTTGAAGAAAACACGAACCTTATGTTCCTCGAATTCACACTCGTACTCATCATCCGAGAACTGTTCTGCAGTGTACCCTATGAAACGACGACATATCGGGTAGAACAACCCCGTGACACTATCACCATTACAGGTCGAAATCAGAGACGTCGTCGGCGAACTAGAGACCGGCCCAACGATATAGGACCTGCATAGAGATGGATTTCCCAGGAGAGCGCGGCTAGGAAACTTGGTCGTGTGCCCCAGGAAGAGGCTTATTCGTTTTGTGAAACGCATTCTAGAAAGCGAAATGGACGATGAGGCATGGTTCTCGACCTCGCCGTCTTCGCCGTGTACTTGTAGTTCTCCTGCAAATGAGATTACTTTCCGCTTCACTGACTGCCCAACTCGGATGGGTTCTCTATCACTTCGGATTCAGCTTCTGAGGGTTTAGGGTTTAAGGATTTTGTGATCTGTTGTTTAATGTTCTGGTCTGGACCGGCCTATTTTAGTTTATTTTCTTCAGGCTTATCGAGAATATTTAAGGGAAAAATTTAGAAGAAATAACAAGGACACACATATTCAGCATACTACAACTATTGGAAAACAAAAAAAGAAAACAAAAATTTAACTTTAGGTTTCACTAAATAAATAATTTTTAGAGTCAATAAGCCGAATATTCATAGAAAGCATTAAAATTAAAAAGGTAACACTGATGTGACACAATTTCTCCGTCACTGTTTATATGAGAATGTTATATTACCATTTACCTCTCGTCTCCTTTCTTCTTTCAACATTTTTTCTCTACCTTCCTAAAGAAAAGAACAAGCATTTCTCTTTCTTCTTTCTTAGAATTTTGTTTTCCTTTTTTCTTTCTACTCTTCTCTCTTTCCTCTTTTCTTTATTCAGCAACGAACATTTTTTTTAACTCACAGCATTTTTAAAATTTATCTGGACAATTCTCAACAATTCAGTACAAAATCATACAAAGAACTGGGTGAAAATTTGGTAAAAATCGGACAAAATTCAGTTAGGTTATAAAAACCAAGATGATGTGGATATATTTTATAGTATCAAGTTACATGGTATTGTAACATATTAAAAGTTATTGTATCATGTAAAATTTATAAATTTATTGCTAACATTTTGATTAGTACGATAACATAGTTGTTATCGGTTAACTTTCATGTTTTTTTTTGTTGGAACATCAACCTTTTTGTAGATGTGATGATTTTGTAACAAGTTATATTTGATTGTAACACGTTAAATTATATATTGTATCTCTAACATTTGTTTTAACACGATAGCTTAATCATTTTCTGTTTAACTAATATATTATCTCTAACTGTTAACATGTTATTGTATGGTATAAACGTTTAGATATAGCTGTAACTTTTTAATTAACAAGATAACTAAAATCTTGATTTTTTAACTTTCAGATTAACGTATCAATATTCATGAGAAGAATATTGATTCTACAATTTATCTTCAATCACCAGAAAACTTAATGTATGAATGAATAGTAATCGCTATAAACCCAGATATCAAAATTAATTTAAAATCTCAAAAATTTTACACCTAAAACTCACTAAGAAAACAAAAACAATAGAAGATTGTATTTGATTGAGAAGAAAAGCTTCTGAGAGAAATGAGAAAAAGAGACGAGAGAAAGATGAAGAGATAAAGGAGAAAGAAAGAGAAAAATGGGATGCAAAGGAGAGAAAGGAAAGAAAGGAGAGAGAATAAGAAAAATGAGAGAGAATGAAAGAAAGGGTATAATGGGATTTTAAAAATATAAATAGTAATAAAAGTTTCTCTTTGTTACTTTTGCAAATACGACATTAATTTGAGTTAAAGAATGCAAATACTCTAATTTTTACAAGTACATATAGATAATAAATCTTTTTTACTGAATCTACTGTTACTGCAGAAAATAGTCATTTTTTTCTTATTTCAAACCATATTAAGTAAAATTTCTTGTCATACCACTATCAATTTTCTCAAAATTTTGAGGAAGCATAGTTTAATAAACCATAAGTATAATGTATATTAATCAGCAAAAAAAAATCAATCAATATAAAACAATAACAGAAAGGTAAAAGAACACCTAAGCACCAAACCATAATAGCTGCTCCTCACCAAATTTGAAAGAATTTTTTACATGTGAATTCTCTTAATATATTTGGATTTAAAGTCCAACATTTTTTTATGGACATATCATTACTTCTGTTCTTAATTCTTAAATATGATAACACCAAACTTTATTACATTTCAGAATATATCACAGGTATAAGTATAAAATACACTTCTTCTTCTTTAAGACAAATTACAAAAAGTATAAAAGATTCCTAGCCGCTTATAAATGTCTCTTTTATATGATAAATAAGACAGATTACAAAAAAAGACTTTGCTTTTAAATAAGAAAAATGTCTCCTTAGGATCGAAAATTGTGTCTAGATAAGTTTTAAGAATGCAAAATTCTTTGGCCATTTAACTGGACTTGACTTTGCTTCAACCTCTATTGGTTTTACTACCCTATTTGGGTCTTTGTTTCTGATGGCTTCGAGGGTGTTCCTCATCTGCTTTCTCATTAGGACCTACTTACTCAAACTTGACAGGTTTAATGATCACCCCAGCTTTCTTCACAACCTGCACACATAGGTTAATCGAACCAAGGTTTAAGAAAATGCTACATTATGGGTACTACTGAGAGTTTAACAAAGTGATGAAAAGGAACCTCCGGTCGGTTTAGTTCTCCAACAATAGTCGTGGGATTAAACTCAGGTCCTATAGGCATACGCATACTATGTTCAAAAACTTCCTTCGATGTGTAAGGGAAAGGTAGTGTCTTTGTATGAAGTTTCTCAGCCTGTCAAAATATAGATTATGTGAGCAAGAGATCGGATGGTTAAGAACGAACAAAGGGATTGGAGGAGTATTAAGTGAGACACTGGCCTTTTTATCGACTTTTTCTGATATGATAACATGTTTGAGACCAGCGTCTTTCCTTGTTTCGAGAGCTTGCTCTCTCTTTTTCTTGGCATCTTCGTGTACCCTATCCATCCGTGAAGAAGAACCTCTCTTGTTGTGGACATTGGTCCATTGTCCCCAACCAGGATGTCGAACCGGTTTTTCGGGTTCAGGAACTTCCTGATTTAGTACCGCTCGCTTATCCTTCTCAAATTCTTCTATGACGTCATCACCCGCAAAAGCACGGTTTATAAGCTCTGCTTGAGAAGGAATTTCATAGGTTTCTTTTGAAGCAGATGTCAAAACCCCATCGACCATTTTCTCTGCTTCACTCTCTGAATCATCACTTTCTTCATCTCTCGATTCCTTTTAATGATATTAAAGTAAGATACAAAGTCAGGAAAGAAAACCACCTGAAGCTAAAAGAAACCTTTTTATCTTGAAGAAAAGAAAAGAAACCTTTTTATCTTGGGCCTGTGAAATTGGTACATGCGTCTTTGAAGCTTTTTTGGATTCTGCATTTTTGCAGCCTGTCATCTGGATACCATACAAAATATAGTTAATTAAAGATAATACATAAAGAGACGAAGTCTGATTCCTTTTTTTTTTTCAAAGCAAACCTTCTTCCAGGAGCCTGATGCATATAAGGCAACATCAAATGTTGTCTTAGTCTTAGATGCTGGATTTCCAGCAACATCATCCAACTTCTGCATGAAGTCAAACAACAGAAGTTGTAATCAGAGATTTGAAAGGGAGAGAAGAACGAACAATTATGACTAACCGAACAGGAAACACAAGGTACCTGGGTTTCCGTTATGGTTCCCGTGTTTCTAGCAGGTGAAGCATTATGTTTTACAGCCTTCAAGTCATTATCTTCTATGTCATCCATATCATCACTGTCACTATCACTGTTATTAAAAAAGTTGTCTGATTCCTTTTTAGACTCTATTGAAGCTTCGACTTTAGCTGCTGCACCAAATTCTCTTCTATCACCAACATGAGCGTATTTTTTTGGGTTTTTTGCTCCACCAGAGTTCTCCCACTCTTCACACTCCTCAAGTGCACGTTTAGCTCCCTCTTTTTTCTTTTTCATAGCACGAGCCTAACCAAACAATGAAAAAATAAGCCAACACAAGAATGAACGAAACCAGAATAAAATAGTCAGAAGTTTAGAGAAAGCAAACAAGAATTACCATGAAAGGTAATGACAAAGACCAGAAATGGGCACATCATCATCTTCCGCAGTTTTCAGTGTCTTCTCTTTTGCTTTTGCTATCAATTTAGAAGGAGTATCCTGATCTGAACCATCATTCAGTTCTTCTTCATTGTTGCTCTCATCACTACTACTTCCATCTTTTGTGGAGTTCATCTTTTTTGACAAAGTAGCGCCAATCTGAAGTTGTTCAGATAAAGCTGCCCGATTTCCATCGTATTTCACATCCAGTCTTAGTCTTACCGTGCGTTTGGCCCATTTTCTTGTGTTTTTGTGCCTTAACGTCGCGCGTTCCTGTATAAGCACATAACATATGCACAAAAACGACAGCTAATTACTTTTCTACAGTGTCTTGATGAAAAGTTTGTGCAGTGAAGAGGAAATTTTAGACTAACCACTGCTCGTCTAGCCTCCTGCTCCATAGCCTCTTTTTTAGCCACTTCTGGGTCCATTGATGCTTCCACTCCCGATTTCTTCGGGTCTTTGTATTTAAGGCGATTATAGGTTTTAGACTTAATCTTCTTGATTCGTTTACTTTTCAGCTCATCACGGAAGAGCACGCTCCTCATCTTATCCATGTGGTTACGGAACTTGATGTGGTCTTCCATAGAAACCTGCCACATAAAGAATTTGATCAAAGCAGTTACATCAGAAATTCATATAAACTATGTTCAGCGCAGCGATATGCCAGATGAAATTGTAAGTCAAATAAGCTGCGTGCAGGGAATGAACTAGATCACAGAACTTGCCTCGTTCAATTGGAGAAGCCTAGCGCCATCTTCTTTGTGAGCCTCCCGGACCTCGTTATCATTGAGTACAGAAGCCATTATCTTCTCAAATTCAGTCCTGGGCTGAAATTCTGATGCTATTGCACCAACTGTAGAGTATCCAACATCGACATCTTGGTTAAAGTAAACAGTTGGCGCCTCCCTGTTCCTCGTTACCAGAGGCATCCACTTGTTAAGCCCCTTGGCAACTACTCCTTTCACTGCTTTCCGTACCAGTCTTGCTCGTTCTGGCTTTGGCAGAGGAGCATGGACAAGAGATCGAGTATCTCTGATTCTCTTGCTTAATTGGTGATACCCAGGTTTTCCTTCAAGAGGCGCCAATAAGTCTTCCACAGTGATAAGGTTTTTACCCTCCAGAACGTCACGGGGAGGATTGAATTCAGACTCTGGATATGTTTCAGAGAAGAGTACAAGTTTGCTCTTACTCTCTCCTTAAAAAAATGAAAAGAATGTAAGTTAACATTCGCAGCTTACAAATGCAATGCACAGAAGATAGAAGCAAAACTCTGAGGATGAAAGTATCAATTTTTATTGTCAATACCTTCAAAAGCTGAACTTGGCATTCCAGTGACAGCTTGCAACATCCGTGTGTGTCGCTGTTTCTTCAAAGGCCGTCTATCATCATCACTATCGTCATCATCTTCTGACTCCACATTTTCATCCTTCATTGGAAGGAAGAAGATTTACCAGTAAGGCATACATATATAAAGGAAAAACAACTGCCAAAACCAGATCGAAAGTAATCAACTCATTACCAATTAATCAATTACAAACAAAAAAAACGTAAAACTTGCAAATTCATTCAGTGACGGCGATAAGAAACACAATCGAATCAAAGAAGGTAAAGTAAAGAGTGTAACAAATACCTCGAAATACTCGGGAAGCTCGAATTCGTAGTTATCGACGCGGTCATAGCGGTTGTTTTTCCTAGATTCCTCTTCAGGCACACCTTCTTCGTACTCGTACACATGGACGCCATTCCCGTCATCAAAATCGATCTTATCGTCTTCTTCGTCAGAGTTCAAATTAGGACGTCTCTCATTCGCAATAGTCTCGAGTATTGAGTTGGGCAAGTGAGGTCCTTTCCTCTTCATTCCCTTAGCTAGGAGGGTTTTGAAACTAGATTTCCTCTTCTCTCCTCCCATGACCATCTCTGTTTCTCAACTAGTCCGAGATCGATCGAAAGAGATGTTGTAGGGCTTCTCTCTTGATATAATTATGGGCATGTAAATCTCGGCTTCTAAAGGGTTTAGGGTTTAAGGGTTCTGGACCGGCCTATTTTTCTTTCTTTTGTTTAGGCTTAATTGAGAGAGTATTCAAGGGGAAAATATAGAATTATCCTTACTATTAAATTTTTTTTATCTTTTGTCAAACTTTAGGAATGATTACAACTTTTTATGTATATGATAAAACTGAAATTAGTCATTTTCTTATCTTCTACTTGATTAAGTTAAATCTTTTGTCAAACCAGCTATCAGTTTTCTCAAAATCATGAGCTAGCATAGTTAAATTTTACCAATCAATGTAGAACAGTAAAAGAACACCTAATAAGCATCAAACTCCATTCTCACCAAAATACAGTAGCTCCTCACCAAATTTAAAAGAATTTTTTACATGTGAACTCTTGTAATATATTTGGATTTCTAATTGAACTTTTTTTTTTTTTTTTGGTGTGAATTGGCTGGCATGCATGTGTAGTTTCATCTTATAATCCAAAATAAAATAAAAATTATGGAGATATATTTTCTCTATCATATGTGATAATATATGTCTTAAAAATGCATAACATCACCAAACTTTATTAGATTTCACAAAGTATACAACAGTTACAAAGTATAAAAGTTCTCCTTTACACAACTTCTTTAAGACATATATCATTCTGGTTTGGTAGAAGGTGATGAGGAAGAAGGAGACGAAGAAGATGAAGAGGACGATGAGCAAAAGGTATAGGAAACATAAGCTCCAAGAGCAAAGATAACAAGAGCAGCCACTCCTACATTCACCATCATCTTCTTCTCTTCGCTTGTTAAATCTTTTCCCCTTATTTTCTCCATTATCCCTTTCCCTATTTTCTTTTCTTTCTCCACCAAGTAACCTAATTTCTCTTCTGCTGATTTCACGACCTCGCTTACTCCTCCAGATCCGGATTTGGTCCCAGACCCGGTCCCAGATTTTGTATACACCACTTCTGGAAGCTTTCTATGTTCTGGTTTTAGAATCTTCTCTTTTCGTCCAGACTCATCCACAGACTTCTTCTCCTGGATCTTCTTCTCTAGCGTAGCTTCTTCCTCAAGCTTCTCTTTTGCTTTGGCTTCTTCTTGAAGCTTCCTTGCCTCAGCCTTCTCTTTTGCTATAGCTTCTTCTTGTAGCTTCCTCGCCTCAGCCATCTCTTTTGCTTTAGCTTCTTCTTGCAGCGTCCTAATTAGTCCCTCTTTCTCTTCAAGAAGCTTCTTCTTCTTCTCGGCCTCTTCTTCCTTCTCTTTCCTTCTGGATTCTTCCAACAACTTCTTCTCCTCAAGCTTCTCCACCTTAGAAGCTTCTGGAAGATTAGGCGTCTTCGTGATCGTCTCCTTAGGCATGGTGATGGTGAGGACGTTGTTCTTGAAGCTCCCATGGATCTTATCCACGAGACAGTTCTGCGGAACAGTGAACACCTCGTTGAAACGGCTCCATCTCCGATCAGCCACAGGACGTTCTCCGGTGACTCTTACCATCTTCGAGGTGTGCACATAAGTTACCTTTATTTGCTCCTTTGCAAAACCTTTATTAAAAAAAAAAAACATTCCACATAAGATAATGAACTAAAACCACCATAACTAGTCCAATTCATATATAATTTTGTATACAAACCTGGAAGATCAATGGTGAGAAGAGTGGCTTCAGGTTGATCTTTCCATTCGGATTTGGGGACAAGGTCCTCATACTGAATCCCGAAGCCTGTTCCTTTCATTTGCTGTCTTCCTGCCATTAATTAAATTTATTTTCTTTTCTGATGATCTCTTTCTGAATTGTTTGTTTTTGTATGAGCTTTGAGAATATCCATTAGGCTTTATTGCTCGGCGTATAAATATGATTTGAATTTCGGCAATGCTTAGCCATTTTCTCTTCTGTTATGCAATCGATATTCCTAGTTTTGCGGCTATGCCTTCCGTTCATCAAAATCTCTTCTTTAGTCTCAGGTCTTCATATGTTTCTTCTCTTACAAAGAAAGCATAAAATTCAGTTGCTTTCTTCACAAGTTTAGGCCTTGTGTCCCCCGAATGACGTCATCAGTTTTATCAGATGAGATCTACCATTTCTTCGTTCTCGTTTTACCAAGATTTACCATAAGTACCCACAACGTTCAATTTAAAGAGTGATAATTTTTAAAGCAGATAATTGTCTGTAGAAATTTTAGAACTTTCATAGAAGAACTTTCCAGTTTAATCATCCAAGAATGTTCAGGGCTGCAATAACTCTGAACAGTATCATGACACAGATTCAGGATCTTTTTAGCTAGGCTACAAGAGCGAAAAGAAAAGAAAGAAAAGAAAAAAAAAAGCTCCCACGATCAGATAACCGAAAGAATGATCTACCCCAAGCTTTTGCAGCTTTCATCATCTCAAAACTCGGCTTAAGCTGTAGACAAAAAGTTATCAGAAAAGTCATATTCTCACCAATTTCTGTGGAGAAATCATAACGGAAGTTGAACTGGTGATGATACCTTGGGAAGAGAAACAGACAAAATGTAGCAGAGACAAGGACTGTGATTATGCATGGCTTTGTAACAGCAGCAGAAGCTGAGGTTGACCTGTTTGTACAAAAAAAAAGAAGTTAAGGCTCTTAACCTTGTGTCTGAGAATACTGCAAATGGATGGAACATGAAGCTGTGTGAAGGATTTTACCTAGCAACAATGCTCGCAACTGACTCAGTTTCAAGACCAGACCCGTAAGCGAAGAGCGGGTCATAATGAGAATCTCCATAGCTCATAGGCAACTGCTCTGTGTTCCTGAACCAAGTCACAGGTAGTTTTCCACTGAAGCCATGGTCCCCAAACAGAGCATCAGTGATACCTTGGCCTTCTGTTCCCGGTAGCCACGCTGCAACCAATGCCTCGATCGAGGCAAGGTAAGGTTCCATCACAAGTGGTCTGCCTGAAATGACCACAACCACACATTTGACAGCCTGGCAAGTGGAGCTAATAATGGCTGGACCGGGATCCATCATGGTTAGCTTGTCGCTATCTCCTGCTGTTTCTGCGTATGGAGGTTCACCCACAGCGATGATAGCGTAAGCAAAGTTGTTTGCTTTGATGAATTCAGCATCTGGGTTTTCGCGGAAGACAACTTCAGTGCTTTGATCAACAGCTGATTTTATGGCGCCAAGAATCGTAGTCCCTGAAACAGAGAAAAGAGAGAGTATATTGTTCACATTCTTAGTCGCTGGAATGTTAACAGTTGTATAAACTACAATATGAGTTGCACAACTTACCCCTTGTGTTTTTGTTACCGCTAGATCCTTGCCATGTTATGGTCCAACCACCGCATTGATAACCTAAATTATCAGCGTGAGTACCAGCGACTAGGATCTTTGAAGTCTTCCTGGGAAGTGGGAGCATAGGATTGGTTTTGTTCCCGTTTTTCAGCAGCACAAGTGATTTCCTAACAGCCTCCCTTGCCAAGTCTCTATGTGCCTTATGATAGAAATTGAGAACATTCCATCAAGATTTTGTTATACTTGCAACAGGCTATAGCTCAGGAATATTAAACAACTTACTTGGCTTGGCTATAGCTCAGGAATATTAAACAACTTACTTGGCTTCCTAGTTCATTGGAAAAGGTGTAATCAGCCAAAGGGTTCTCAAAAAGACCCATGGTGAACTTGACAAGCAGGATTCTTCTGACAGCATCATCAATCCGTGTGATAGGAATTACTTTGCTCTTCACCAAGGACATAAGATCATTGACGAATTCGGTGAAGTTGAAAGGGACCATGACCTGCATATTATTATTTCATTAGCTAACGCAGGCATTTACTTATTTTTTAGTGCAGGATTGTCTGTGAAGTTTAAAACACAAAACCATATCAATGCCAGCTTGAATAGCAGCTCGGACAGAAGCTGTGTAGTTCGAATGCGGTGGTGTAGAGATCTTATCAACGCCTTGCCAATCCGAAATAACAAAACCCTGCACATATCATAGACAAGATAAGTTGGAATTAGGACCCAAAATCAACTCAATCTAAAAATTCACACATGCTCTATAAATGGTCTATTGACGACTCTGCCAAATACATGGAGAAGGAGCAAAATCCATTTAGAAAGACTGAGCATGTGCATTGAAGCCGTGCCTGACATCTGACGAGAAAAAGAGAGTAAGAAAACCTTAAACTTAAGGGTACCCTTGAGATACCCTGTAATGAGCTCAGTATTTGCATGCATCTTCTCACCATTCCAGCTCGAATATGAAACCATCACTGTGGAAACACCTTTGTAAATTGCATCAGCATAAGCAGGCATGTGAACGCTGAGAAGACCGTGTAAGTCAGTCACTGTGTTGTTCTCATTTATTCCTCTGGTTGTCCCACCATCTCCCACATAATGCTTGGCACATGCTGCAACTTTATCCCTATCAAAATTAAATGAATAGAAAGAACGAATGAGACTCCGTGCTCTTGTAAGGCTCAATATAATCGACGAATTAAGTTAGCAGAAAAGCCTTACTTTCCACCAACGAATGGAACTCCGTGCTTAAAGTTGGAAGGAGGCTCTCCTTGTAAACCAAGTATGACATCCGTCATGTCTTCCACGACTTTGTGATCCTCACTGTAGCTCTCATAACACCTACCCCATCTTGGATCTCTACAAACCTACAACAAGCCAGTGAGAAACAACTTTAGCAAATTTTCACCAAATATCTGCAAATAGTGCCAGATTTATAAAAGTTAGGCAGACGGTGAAAGCTTACTGCAATGCAAGGAGCAAACGTGTATGGAATTCCAGTGGCTCTGACTTCGACTGCAGTTGCTGCTCCAATCCTCTTAACTAGATCAGGATCCCTGTGGATTTCAAAGCTCTTAAGAATATCAGCAGAATCCCTCAGCAGAAGAAATCAAAATGACCGTTTTTAACTAAAACTTGCCTGGTGGCTCCAAGACCAACATTGTGAGGGAAGATAGTAGCGTTGTAGACATTGTTATGCCCGTGAACGGCATCAATGCCATATATCATAGGAATGCCCAAACGACTCACTAGAGCTCCCTTTTGATACTCATTTATCATATCAACCCAATTCTGAGCAGTTGCCTCAGGAAGTGGAGCACTCCCACCACCACTCAATACGCTGCCTGTACAGAAAAGAAAAGACATCTTCTACTTTCAAGTTTCACTCATGCATACACTCTATACCATGTAAAAATTACGAAGCTTATCTAGTTCTGTGATAACAAGATGATAAGAGACTGAACTCAACTGAAGGCTAACATTGAATGAAACCCTCAATTAACCTACAAACTCTGAACAATAACAGCTGGACCAACCCGTTTTCTAAAGAAACCATCCAAGATACCCACAATGAGAGAAAGTGGAGCACAAAAACAAGTTTAAGCATGAATCATTCCACGTTGTGACCATAATGTAAGAAGACTAAAATTAAGCATATAAAGAAAGACAGCGGAAATCGCCTGCGGTCCTAAACGCAAACAAGCTGGAAATCTTGGAGAGAAAAACATATGAAACAACTAAATTATCGATTTCTGGAAAATACAAGTAAGATTGATTTTTGCATACCGATGAAGTAATCTCTCATAATGTTGACAGTAGCCACACTTCTATCTATCTGAACCATCTGACCAATCTTTTCTTCCAGAGTCATTCTACCCAATAAATCCACAACTCGATCTGACACCTTCTGTTTCGGGTCCTTGTACAGCACATACTCACCATCCCCATTACAAACCCAGACACACATCCATAGAAGAATCCCTACGATTCTTACCGGAACTTTACTCATCTTTCGTAACAGGGGAAATTCTGGAAAAAAAAAACAAAGACAGAAACTCAAGATAAGAAAAAGTTGTCACTTCTTAGCTTGAAATGTCCCTTTGGAAAGGAAAAAAAAAGAACCCAAATTTCTGATATCTTGTGCTTCTCAGCAGCCAAACAAGAAACAATAAAAGCAACCTTTTTTCATCAATGAAAAGAGAGAAGAAAAAGCAAGCATTTTAACATAAAGAAACAACTTTTTGAGATTCACTGTTCTAGTTTTCAACAAAGATGAAGAAACACATGATTAATGGATCTTTTCTCAATTCCTTCCTCAGCGAAGCCATAAAGTTTGCCCCATACAAGATTCAAGCTAACAAAAATGGATAACAGGTGGCTACATGAGGTATACCGTATACATTGGGGGAAAGAAAACGCAAGATCCCACAGTATAATGGAGGAAGAAGGAAGAACTTACAGTAGAGTTAGACACAGCAACACCAGCAAATATCTGCAATTTTTTATTTAAAAAATTCAGAGTGATAAAAGAAGTACTTAATAAACGCTTTAAAGCAGATTGAGAGTATAAAAAATGAGAGAAGAGAGAGAGAGAGAAGGAACGTTTGATGCAGTTGTTTCTTTCTTGAAACGTGGGTTGGCTCACGTTTTTCCACAAAACATCTGTGTACCAGACGAGACTGGGGAAACGACGAACAAAAGCGACGTCGTTTCTTTACTAAAGTATCTTTTCCTTTTTGCAGATATCCCCTTTATCTTCGTTTCATTTATTATCCGAAGAAAATGAAAATATCGTATGCTTTACGTTGGACACGTGTCAATCCGCGGGGCAATCAGATTCCTCAAACTCTCATCTCACGCAAAACCGCGAAAAACTCAGCCTCCGGCCACCGCGACTTCAATCTCCATGGCCGGCGTAAACTTACACCGTACTGCTCTATTCGGGCCTGATGTACAGCGATTTCGACTTTTAGCTTCTCCCACGCGTGTTATCTTCTCCAATCTCCGAGCTACTCCAGTGGCCACTCTGCGTATCGCCCGCCGTTCAACAACAGCCTCCGCGTATTCCGTTGGTGGAGGATCTTGATGACGTTATGGATTTCAGAGCTGTGATGATTGAATCGGGGCAGGAGATGAGTCAATGTGGTCGTCTACGAAGGGGACAGTATCCAGAACCGAACTTTCGTCTGCAATTTCAGAGCTTTCGTGTTCCAAGGGATTAAAAAGTGCGAGATTTTCAAAGTCAGATGCTTTTTCAAGTCAGATGCTTTTGCTCAATTCCTCGAATTTTGTGTTATTGAGTCACAGATAGATACGTGAAGTTTCTGAGTGATGCCAATTCTGTGAATTGTCAGCGTTGCTGCTGAAAGGCTAAGGCTTTTTGCTAATGAACCCAGGTTTCCGCACTTGTTCGGTTCCTTGGCCAAGCCAAAGACAATGGAGAGTAAGGGTCACGATGCTGATTTAGAGCATCAAACTCGTTTTCCTCCATGATATTTGGTTGCAAGTTACAATATTAGTCTCTGTCTTTGATCTATGACGTACAGTATATGGTTTTAGATTCTACAAAAAATGTCGACTTTTAATCTTTGATCGGAAGGCTTTTTCTCACATTGCTTTTGGATGTGACACTATTATACTTAGTTATAGATAAAACTTGATATCTCTGTCTTCTTCTTCTTTTTTCCCCTTTGTTGTTTTCTGTTACGGAGCATTACATCCGTAAGATGCTAAATCGCTAATCAATTACCCTTTTGGATTATAAAAGACGACAGTAGTCGCTAGCCTAGAGTTCGTGTGGATTTGATTAAGAAATGAGAGTAAAGTTGAAGTCCTTCCCAGTGAAGGGATCACAATAAAAAGAAGATAGGACTCGAGAAAAGGAAAATCGTTTTTATGGTTTACATTTTTTAAGTAATTAAAAACCCATCTGCTTGAGAGAGGCTGCGGCATTAGAAGTTGCCAAGATTGAAAAGGGTGGACTTGCAAAACAAAAACAATTAAGACAAATCGCTGCGCAAAACTCGGCGGCGATAGATAAACACACACAGAAAGAAAAAGACTAAACGCGTTTTTCAGACTGGTTCAATCTTCTTCATCGTCTTCTCTCCCACCTTTGACTCTCCAATTAAATTAACAACGTCCCTACGGTTTTATGCAAGTGTAGTGCTATTAAACTATCCTTCTATTTTCTCCTCATTTTCCCACCCAACCCAATTTTTTTTTTTTCATTTACTCCCCAGATCTCTCTGTTTTTTTTTTCCTTGTCTGGGGTGATTTCTTCTACTCTCTGGGTTTGGTTCATTGCATCATCTGGGTTCGCTTCAATTCACGATTTTTTCAATACCCTTTTGATCTTTCTTGCTATTTTTCACCTCTGGATAAGCTCTGTGCTTGCTTCCCCTTTTAATCTTGGCTTTGGTCGCATCGACTAGTAGGGTTTATCCGTTCATTGTATGCATTGGTTTTGATCCGTTAAGTTTGATGTCTGTTGGTGTTTGAGAAGTAAAAAAAGTCTTTAGAGTTTGGAAGGATTTGACTTTCATCACACTATAAATGAGATTAGATTGTTTTGAGCGTATTGTGATCAGATCTTGATGCTATTTCTGGAGAAAGAGGTTAGGACAAGTTTAAGGGTATTAGATGGGTAATACTTGTGTTGGACCAAGCAGAAATGGGTTCTTGCAATCTGTTTCGGCTGCAATGTGGCGGCCAAGGGATGCAGATGATTCGGTTTCCCAAAGAAATGGAGATACTGCAAGTGAAGCTGTTTCAGGAGAGCTTCGGTCTCCATTATCTAATCAGGTCATGAATAAACCTCCTGAACAGCTCACAATGCCCAAGCCAGGGGCTGACGTCGAGACCAAGGCGAAATCTGACATACAGATTCAGCCTGAAAGCAAGCTGGAAACGCAAGAGGATACAAAACCAGAGTCCAAGCCGGAGACCAAGTCAGAGGCCAAGTCAGAGACTAAGCCGGAGACAAAAGGTGATACTCCAGCTAAGCCTAAGAAGCCTAAACACATGAAGAGAGTGTCCAGTGCAGGTCTTAGGACTGAGTCAGTGTTGCAGAGGAAAACTGAAAACTTTAAGGAATTCTATTCCTTGGGGAGGAAACTCGGACAAGGGCAATTTGGAACGACTTATTTATGTATCGAAAAGACTACAGGGAAGGAGTTTGCCTGCAAGTCGATTGCTAAGAGGAAGCTGTTGACCGATGAGGACGTGGAAGATGTGAGAAGGGAAATTCAGATAATGCATCACTTGGCTGGTCACCCAAATGTTATATCCATTAAAGGAGCTTATGAGGATGTTGTGGCAGTGCACCTTGTAATGGAGTGTTGTGCAGGTGGCGAGCTTTTTGACAGGATAATTCAACGCGGTCACTATACAGAGAGGAAAGCGGCTGAGCTCACTAGAACCATAGTTGGGGTGGTAGAAGCTTGCCATTCTCTTGGTGTTATGCATCGAGACCTCAAGCCTGAGAATTTTCTATTTGTCAGTAAAGACGAAGATTCCCTCTTGAAGACGATTGATTTTGGACTCTCTATGTTCTTTAAGCCAGGTTTGCATATTCTTTGTTACTCTATCTTCGATCGTTCAGTTTCAAGATTTGGTCTTTGACTTGAAAATCCTATGATTCTCAATAGAAAAAATCAGTCGGTGATTTTGGAAAATCCGTTCCTTCCTCTTTGCAGACGATATTTTTACAGATGTTGTTGGTAGCCCATATTATGTAGCTCCAGAAGTTCTTCGAAAGCGTTATGGCCCTGAAGCTGATGTCTGGAGTGCTGGAGTGATTGTGTACATTTTGTTAAGTGGAGTTCCTCCATTCTGGGCTGGTAAGGAAATGTATAATAAAAAAATAACATATCTGTCACTTGTCCTAATCAGGTTTCTGACGAAAAAACACTTTGTTAACTTTTTTTTGTTTCTTTGGACATTCAGAATCCGAACAAGGTATTTTCGAACAGGTACTCCACGGTGATCTTGACTTTACATCCGATCCCTGGCCGAGCATATCTGAAAGTGCAAAAGACCTAGTGAGGAAAATGCTTGTTCGGGATCCCAAGAGAAGACTAACTGCACACCAAGTATTATGTAAGTTATTTTGATCTGAAACCTCTCTCTTTCAGCTAAAGCGTTGTGATTCATTTTCTGCTAATTCCATAGAGCATAGATTTCACTGGTCCTACATGAATAACGTGTGTTGTCTCACAGCCATTTAGTAATGAAGTTTCCAGGTATACTGTCATGTAGAGTGCATTTGTGCCATGGTTCTATTTCTCATGAAGTTTTGTCTGAACACTGAACAGGTCATCCATGGGTACAAGTCGACGGCGTGGCTCCAGACAAACCTCTGGATTCTGCTGTTCTGAGCCGTATGAAGCAATTTTCAGCAATGAACAAGTTCAAGAAAATGGCTCTTAGAGTAAGCGAATTTTCAACGCCGAGTAAAATCTAAAAGCTTTGTAGAACAAGATTCTCATAAACATAAAATATTTACAAGTTGCCTCCTCTTCTTCTTGCTTTGTGGAATCAGAGAGACAATGCAGAATAAGTTTATCTCTTTATGCCGTCTTGTAGGTCATTGCTGAGAGCTTATCTGAAGAAGAAATCGCCGGCTTAAAAGAAATGTTTAATATGATAGACGCCGACAAAAGCGGTCAGATAACTTTCGAAGAACTGAAAGTAGGACTAAAACGAGTAGGGGCAAATCTCAAAGAGTCAGAAATTCTCGACTTGATGCAAGCTGTAAACTGTGACCCCTTTGCTAGTTTGTTATTCAATACAAATCTCTTAACTATGATTATGAACTGGGGTTCTGATATTTCCAAAATTATTCAGCTGGTTCTGGATATGTAGTTTTGCGTTTTTGCTTGGACTTTTGCTTGGATTTCTAATTTATATGGTATGTGTGTCATGCGTATGTAATTCAGGCTGATGTGGACAACAGTGGAACAATAGACTACAAAGAGTTCATAGCCGCAACATTGCATCTAAACAAAATAGAGAGAGAGGACCATTTGTTTGCAGCTTTTACATACTTTGACAAAGATGGGAGCGGTTATATCACCCCGGACGAGCTCCAACAAGCTTGTGAGGAGTTTGGAGTTGAGGATGTCCGCATAGAAGAAATGATGCGTGATGTTGATCAAGACAATGTAAGCTCCTTTACACCTTTTTTATCACCAATCATAATTTCCATATGAGTTGAAGAAATACATCTTGCCTACATTTTCTCTACAATGAACAGCTTAGAGGATAATATACTATCTGAACAATATGGATTCTCTCTGAAAACTCGGCGGATTGAGTATGATTTTGTAAACCTATGGAAATAATAGAAACTATCTTTCCTGAGACACGGTGAAGTTAACCAATGTTGCAGTTAGCTTTGGATTAGATACTGGAACCTCTAGTGTCTTTCCTATTAGAACTTTTCATTAACTCCTGAATCTCTGGTTGAGTATTTTGGTTTGAATCTGAGTTGTTGTTTGCAGGATGGGCAAATAGACTACAATGAGTTTGTGGCGATGATGCAGAAAGGGAGCATCACAGGAGGTCCCGTGAAGATGGGACTAGAGAAAAGCTTTAGCATTAATCTTAAACTCTAGTCTAAACTACAAAAACTAAAGTCAAAGACAAGAGTTTCTGATAATATATGATTGATTGGGTTGAAGACAAATGCACACCCAAGATTTTCTTTTGCCCTCTTTTGTATTCTCAATCTTTTGGATGAGATTTGTCTTGGACTTGTTTTGGTAGATTTTTCAGAATTATTAGCATATATACCACTATAATATAAATAAGAAAGGGAAAAAAAATAACTAGTGAATTGTAATATCTATACTATTAATTAAGAATCATTATAAATAATAATTTTCGTCTGTTGAATATTATCAACAATGTCATTGGAAATTAATAAAAAAAATTATTATCTCATTAAAAGTAATTTAGATTAAACATTCTATTTAATAAGTGTAAAGCATGATATTAATTACCAAAACTATTCTTAATTAGACCATATTAATCATTTTAATATTGTATATCCTCATCTTTGTTTCTATGTAAAATAACAGAAGCATCACATCATCCATATAATTAAAAAACTATTTTTTCTGTAGGATATACGTTATAATTCGAATTTTAAAAACGAACATAAAGATAAAAACATATAACAGCAGGAAACATGAATTTAATTTGCGTCTAACTTAAATATGTATATATATATATATATATTAGCTTTTATCATGTTCTTTAATTTAATTTTTTATTTTACTTGCTTCTTTGTTGACAAAAAAAAAACTTGCTTCTTTAAAGTAAAGGAAAAAAAATATAGAAGTGGGTCTTGTAAGTCACAAATCAACTTATTTCTCCAATAGTAAATAATTTAAAGCGTGCGTATGTTGTTGACATAAAACAAAAAGTGTTCAGTTTTAGGGTACGACTTTTTGGTTTATAAAAGTATTAAATTGAGTTTCCAATTTTCTATTTAAATAAACTGATTAATTGTGAATTTCAAAGCTGGGTCTCTATCCCTTTAGTTTTGTCAATTTCAGTCCACAAAACGTGATCATCATTAACTGTGATCATACGGTTTTATTTGTGCATGGGTGTATGGGTCTAACTGTGAGTTGGTTCTTCTTTAAAGTATTATGTTATTGTTTTGTAGAAATGAAGACCAAAAAAAACAAAATTGTAATATAGTGTAAAGTGATTTTGATTGATTTAGTATATTTTATGTTTATAAACAAGGCCTTTGATAAAAACTTTAAGATGCTATTTTACCAAAAAAAAAAAAGGTGAACACATATATATATAAACATGCAAACTCAAAATATATATATATATATATTGAATCCAAAAAACTTCAGATTCGTTGAATGTACATGTTCATTAGTTAAATCTCAAAACGTATAAGAAATACCCATCACAGTGGGTTGACGAGTTGTATATTTCACATTGGATTGAGGCTTTGAATTGTACTTTTATGTTCCATTACAAAAGAAGTAAAAAAGAAAAACGATCATGAGAGCATGAGTTAGTGTAGGAACTATTAACTTTAAGTTAATGACATAAGGTTACGAGTTGGCAAGTTAGGACCTTATGAATTAGGACATACCTAATTTTCTTACATTTTAAACACCTAAAAGTATCATCCTTCATAAACATTAAAAAAACCAAAAAATCTTATCTTTCACATGGATTGGAGAAACTTAGCAAATTAAACATTTGATGTATGATTTATTTTCCCATTGTTTATATAACTATACATTCAATATGTATAAACTTAGCAAAGTAAAAAAATTGTACGTAAAATAATCAACCAACTAGTTTATTAAGTTCGATTCTTTTATACTTTCCGCGGTTATGTCTATAAACGAATCCATGAAAAAAAAAAAGAATAAATACATTCATCCGCAAATGCAGATCAAAAAACATCAGGTTTAATTAACCGAATACTTATATTTATGCATGGATGCTTCATATTAGATTAATTTAACTATATGGTCTACAAAAATCTAAACTTCTACCATACGAAAACTACATTGTTCCAATAATTTTTGCGCACCAATGACTTATTTGAATGATTTTCACAAACACGATCATGAACCATACTCATGATATCTCCTATCTATATGAACAAGACGGTATAACATCATATCCAGAATGAACAAACAAGAGGCCGCATGAACACACACATATGCCTCTGACATTTTTCTTTTTTGGCGTCTGTCTTTCCAAGGTCACGCAGCACTCGTATTTATGACAGACAAAACCAAATTTTGCAAAAACAAACTTAAGTTTCTCTTTTCTAGTATACAAATGAAATTGCCGTGACCAAAAAGTTGAATAAAATTGTTAACCAACAAGTGGTAATTACTTATAAAAAAAGCACGAAAAACATGATTGGAACAGAACCATTTCATATGACAGATAAGATGGGTCGACATTATTTGTCTAAACAAATGGTGCGAGATGCATATTAAAGTCATACTTGTGAGTTGTGATCAAGATTTAAAGAGCCTCTAGAGTCTAATGTAGATATGCACGATTGGCTGCAATTTAAAGAAGAATAATATATGCTGATAAATTAAAAAAGTTATTGACAATTAACAAAAAATATATATATATATTTGCTCATAGAGCCAATTTTGGTAGCTCTAAATAACTAGAAATAGGTGACCCGGGATTATGTATAAAGTCTAATACTGTAGTTTGTATTAGTGTTATTACTGTGTCATGAGCTGTATTTAAATTTGGTAATATATATGAATGGTATACTAAAAATTGTAAAAAAAGCACAACGGATAATATCAAAACCAGAAAATATTCATTCTTTTTTTTCGGCAACTGAAAATATTAATTCATATAACAAGTATTGTTGGTAACTAATACATGAATTTTCCACTTGTCCCATAAAATATGGATATGAGTTTGAAATTCCTGGATTATGACAGAAAAAAAAAGAAGAAGATAGATTCAGCCATACAAGTCCAATTTTACCAAAGAAAAAAAGAAGTCCAGCTTTATTTAAATTTTGTTCCTTACAATTGTAATACTCCTCTCTATGTAAAACATATATTGGGTCCCAACATACATTTTGATGTCACCGATGATTATGATTATCTGGTTTGATTTTTTTTGTGCAACTATTATCTGGTTTGATATAAGATTATTAAAAAACTAATAAACCAAGAAGACTTTTTGCATCTCCAACGTGGATACAACAGACGTAAGCTATATCCTCTGTTTCACCTGCTCTAAAAATTCTTAACGATAGTTTTGTTAAATAAATAATTTAATAGTTTTTTTGTCAAACTTTTACCATCCTTTTTAATGTATTAATTAATTGCAAAAATGTATTAAATAATTATTTATGATCGTTTTATATTGCCGTCCCTCTCTCTATAAGAGTTGACTCGAAACGCTAAAGAACCAAACGCAGAATCCTTCTCTGTATGAGTCATATTCCTCTCTCTCTCTCTCTTTCTACAAATTTCAAATATTTGCGTCTGAATCACACCGCGTCCACCAAATCCGCCATGCCCATATCTTGAAATCCGATTCTCTCCCCCGAAAATCTCTCGATATCTAAATCAAACCTTATCTCAACCTTTCTTTATCTTCGATCTTAGGTTTAAGCCACTCTATGGTGGTGAGAATGAAGCAGATCATGCGGTGGCCGCCGTGGCCTCCGCTTTTCGCCGTCAAATTCGACGTGGTCGTCGTCGTCCACAAAATCGAGGGGTTAAATTGCGATATTGATTGCGATAATAGTACAGTCGGTGATCAGAATCAGCGAGGTCCAACGAGGAAGAGACCTGTCGTTGAGATCAAATGGAATGGACCCAAAACGGTTACACTCAGACGCTCCGTCGTACGGAATTTCACCGAAGAAGGCGGATTTCGCGGCGACGGCGTCGTCGAGTGGAACGAAGAGTTTAAGAGGGTTTGCGAATTCTCTGTTTACAAAGAAGGAGAGTTTCTTCCATGGCTCGTTTCTTTCACCGTCTTCAATGTCAGTCTATCTCTCTCTCTCTCTCTCTCTCTCTGAAATTGTTGACTGTGATTATCGACTTTTGTGTCTGGTTTTGCTCTGATGAATGATCAATCATCTGATCCATCTTTATAAAGATTCTACCTTTGCCTATACATATGTAGGTACTCTGTAATTTAGCCCCAATTCAAAGGAATCATGTAAAATTGGGATTTTGATTCATTTGGAGATTTTATAATGGAATATAGAACTTTGGTCCAAGGTCTTGATCGGGCATTTTTTTTTGGTTAGAACCGAACTGACATGAAGATTTGATATGTGTTGTGTCTTGAGATGTTTGTCACAACAAGTTACCTTGTGTATTTGTCCTGTAAAGTAAATTAAAAATCTACATTTTGAGTGAGTCTGTTTATACATTCGCTGGTTTATGTAGGGACTGAATCAAGGATCGAAGGAGAAAGTTCGTAGCTTTGGAAAGGCATCGCTGAACATTGCAGAATTCTTTTCATTGATGAAAGAAGATGATGTTCAAGTCAAAGTGCCTCTAAAGATCTGTGGCTCATCATCTGCGCGGAGTCCGTGTCTTCATGTGCGTCCATGATTTCCTCACTAGATGGTTATTTGAAGTGTTACTGTCGTTTCATTTCTCTAATCGCAAGTTTCAACTTATGTTACAGATATCTCTTCAGTTTTCCCCTAAAGAATCATTGCCTGAAAGACAGAGATCCGCTCTTCCTGTTCTGTGGTCTCCTCTTTCCGCAGAGGCCGAGAAAGCCGAGTCTGTCGTAAAAGTAGGCCTGAGAAAGATGAAAACATTCAACCATTGCATGTCAAACCCCCACGCATCGGAAAATGAGACTAGTAAAAAAGATGGAAGCAGCGGAAGTGAAAGCAAAAGCCCTGAGAGAAATCTTGATTCTGAGTCTACTTATCCTTCTGATACAGATTCTCTGGATGAAGGTAATGCTGGGGAAGACTCAGAAGAGAACAAAGAGAATGCAAGCGGTGTGGCTGATCCGGTTAATTACGAAACTCTTCGATATGCAAATTGGGCTAGAGGCTCGTTCCATGCTGATACAAACCCCGAAGATGAGGATTTGATATATTACAGCAATCGCAGGCCATTAGCAGAGACCGAGCATTGCAGTGATGAGGTTTCGAATGAGGCAGTAAGCGTAGTACAGGCGAATGGACAAATGTCTAAGAAGAGAATGTTATCTTGGAAGAAGAGAAAACTCAGTTTTAAATCTCCTAAACAGAAAGGCGAACCACTTCTTAAAAAGGATTGTCTTGAAGAAGGCGGTGATGATATCGATTTTGACCGTAGACAACTAAGTTCATCTGATGAGTCTATCTCTGATGTATAATACATTGACTTCATTCGTTTGTAGTTCTCGGTTTTCATATATAGTCAGACATTGTTTCTTTAACTCTTGAATTATTATTTTGCAGTGGTATAGGTCTGATGATTCAACCATGAAGCCATTATCCGAGTTTGGAGATGATGACTTTGTTGTTGGTAGCTGGGAAACCAGAGATATCACAAGCCGTGATGGGCTGATGAAACTCACGGCTCGAGTATTTCTCGCATCAATCGATCAAAGGAGCGAGAGAGCTGCTGGAGAAAGCGCCTGCACAGCCTTAGTTGCAGTGATGGCACATTGGTTAGGCTCCAACAGGGACATAATCCCAACAAGGTCAGAGTTTGACAGTCTTATCAGAGAAGGATCATCCGAGTGGAGAAACCTGTGCGAGAAGGAGGAATACCGGGAACGGTTTCCAGACAAACATTTCGATCTCGAGACGGTTCTCCAGGCGAAGATCAGACCCATCTGTGTAATCCCCGAGAAATCATTCATCGGTTTTTTCCATCCAGAAAAATCAGAGGAAGAAGAAGACACGAGTCTAGACTTTCTCAAAGATGTAATGTCCTTTGATAGTATATGGGAAGAGATCATGGAACAAGAACCAGAAGAGTCTACAAGCGAACCCGTGATCTACATTGTGAGCTGGAATGATCATTTCTTCGTCCTTCTTGTGGACCACGATGCTTATTACATCATAGACACGCTTGGAGAGAGGCTCTATGAGGGTTGCAACCAAGCTTATGTCTTGAAATTCGACAAAGATGCAGAGATCCAGAGATTGGCACCGGTTAACACTGACCAAGGGAACCAGAAACCAGGTGGTAAGAACAAGTCCGATGGATCAACAGAATCAGATGAAAAAGAAGAAGAAAACGAAGAAGTAGTAGTGTGTAGAGGTAAAGAGTCGTGTAGAGAGTATATAAAGAGCTTCCTCGCTGCGATTCCAATACAGCAAGTGAAAGCTGATATGAAGAAAGGATTGGTATCGTCTTTGCACCACCGTCTTCAAATCGAGCTTCACTACACCAGACACCTTGATCAACCCAAACTCAATCTGCTGCTAGAATCCTCTGCAAGAGAAGCAATTGTGTCTGAAAATGTCGTATTCAGCAGTGGTGGTGGGTTTGGTTGCGAAATGGCTGAGCTTTTGGGCGTTGAAGTTTGAGACAAGTGTATAGAGTAAAAAAGTCTCCTTTAGTGTGAATTTTTGGTGTTTTAACTTAATAATTTTTTTTTGCCTTATGTTGGTGTTCATAATGTCTTCTTTGGAAAGTCAAAGAGAAAGACTTTTTCTTCCTCTCCTACAATAATGTATTGAGGAAATTTACCAGAGATGTTATAATATTATTCAATAAAAACATTAACTAATTGATAAAATGCTATTGGATCTCAATGGATTGGTGTTTAATTTTAAGTACGTACTTATTTGTGGAAATTTTAAAATGTTAACCCGTAACTGGAGTACTTATTTGTTGTAATTTTCATGTTTTTTTATTAATCAAACCAGGAAAGCCGAGAAAAAGGTGAGAAAAAAAGACCAAAAAAAAAAAAAAATTAAAGCAATATAACTTGTTAGCAAATCGATAAATACGGAATTCTTCCGGCGAAGTTTCTCCAAATTTTCGAGCTCTTCTTTTTGTTTGTCTAGGAGAAGAAGTCTTGTGTCTGTATCATCTGAATTGTCGCAGAAACTAGTTGTTTCAAGGAGTCGAAGTAGGAGACGATGAAGAGAATTTTTGGTGCGAAGAATAACAAAGAGCCTCCACCGTCCATCCAGGATGCCTCTGATCGGGTTTCTACTTCTCGCTTTTTTTTTTTTACTTTCTTCTCGAAATCGTTTGAGGAATGTGTGTGGAGATTTAGGGTTTTCGAGAGCCGTCGGTTTCTGGGTTTGCGATTGTCGAAATTCGTAAAATAATCGATTGAGATGTGTTTCGAGATTTAGCTAGCTCTCATAGCTCTCATAGAATGGACAAAAGTAGCTATGCTTGATCTTTAATCCCAGTTTTTTTTTTTTTTCATCTTCTCAGATCAATAAAAGAGGAGAATCAGTGGAAGATAAGGTTAAGAGGCTTGATGCCGAGCTCTGCAAATACAAAGAACAGATCAAAAGGACAAGACCTGGTCCTGCTCAGGAAGCTATCAAAGCTCGAGCTATGAGAGTTCTCAAGCAAAAGAAAATGTAAGACCATATATTTCATCCTTCATATCTTGTACGTGCATCTTTCGGTGGACATATGCTTAGTACCATCTGTTACCATTTTTAGGTATGAAGGACAACGTGACATGCTCTACAATCAGACTTTCAACCTTGATCAAGTTTCTTTTGCTGCTGAAGGCCTCAAAGATGCTCAACAAACTGTATGTATCAATCAGTTTTTCTCATCTTCCTAACAAAATGATACATATCCAACCAGAATCTGAATCCTATATGATGTTTGATGTACATGAATGCGGTAGGCACTAAGATAGATAGAACTCGGAATAACTATATATGTCATCTAAAAGACTTGCTTATTTGCAGATGACAGCGTTGAAATCTGCCAACAAGGAGTTGAAAGGAATGATGAAAACCGTCAAGATTCAAGATATTGATGTACGTTGATCTTTCTTATTCAAGCAGGCTCTCTTGTATGGGCTTCCTAGATGCCGCTTATTATGACTTATTTACTGTTATCGCACAGAATTTACAAGACGAGATGATGGATTTAATGGATGTGAGTTCTGAAATTCAAGAGACACTGGGGAGGAGCTATAATGTTCCTGATGACATTGACGAAGATGACCTCATGGGCGGTAAGTTGTTGCTGAGTACTCTCTGTCATTGACACTTTTTCAGACTTTATGCTGCTTGGGATCGGTTGAAACTATTGGCATGTGTTTGTGAATTCAGAGCTTGAATCTCTTGAAGCTGACATGGGAAACGAGACTGAAGCAGATGGAGTGCCTTCCTATCTCCAACCCGATAAGGAACCGGATCTTGATGAGGAACTGAACTTGCCTCCACCACCAAATCGGGATACAAGACCTCAACAGGGACGAGCTCAGGTGAGTTTCCTCAACCCTTTTTCTCTCTTTTATTTATGAGCTTTGAGGTACTTAAAGCAAACGTTGAGAAATCGGATGATTAACCTCTATATATCCTCCTGTGACACACACTTATCTTGGCTGTAGAGGAATCTATTAGAGGCTGATCTAGTCTTTGTTTTCACGTTTTGTTTCATGAGAAAATGAGTGATATTTCTTACACGATAACTACCATATAATATACTCTCCTAGTACATGTTATATCGATTTTGGACAACTTTTTCTTATGTAAGGCTGATGAGAGATTTATGATGAACAGGCTGAGGATGAATGGGGACTACCGGCGGTACCACGTGCATCACTTCGAGGCTAAATTCTGTTTTCACACGTTTGTGTGCATAAAAAAAAATTCATCTGAAAGCAACTTCACTTGTGAAAGCTACTATTCTAAAGCCTTTAAATCCCGCACTGATGTAATATGTTTTGTGCATATTATCCTTGGACCCTCGATTTGGTCTCTCTATTGGATTTTTTAACAAGGAAACCTCAGAATCCCACATTCATCAAATAGATAGCTAGAAAAAAGAAGAACTTTATCCCTTTCACCATATTATTAGTATTGTTCGAGAAGCTTGAGTATTTCCGATAAGCTGAATCCAACTCTCCACAACATTCATAAGTCAAACTTTCTTCATCGACTGAAACCAGAAAAGTTTGCTGAGATGTCTCCCAACAGCACAATAATTGTCGTTAAGTATTTGTCGTCTCCAGCCACTTCCTATTGATGTAAAATTTTACAACAAATCTATTACTACTGTAATATAGTTTACGGTACTAGACCAGAAGTTGCTTATATTCCCTCCTTAAAGCTACTCATTCAAATCCACCACAATGAGCAACTACAATTATGATTACAACATTAGAATCCCAATATTTAGTTAAAAGAAACAGACCAAGTCCCATACTTTCCACCCAGAAAGTGGGATACTTTATAGTCTGCTAAATCATATTTATACAGATCAAAAAAAAGATTTTGTCCTTTTCTCAAACATAGAAAATGTTATTAGCTCTAGCATTCTTTAACCTACTTATTCTTCTTGTGGGGGATTCTTGTCTCTAGTTGAGATTGAGTTTGGTCAGATCCAGCAACTTCCAGTCCAAGTGTGACGAAGCTGTCCTTGGAGTTATATTTGAACCAGCAGAGTATGACCTGACCAGCCTGTTATTGTTGTTATTGCTTCCTAAGTTTCCCAATCCAGATTTCAATATCTGAGCTTCCTTCTTCAGTAGCTGGTATTCACCTACAGAGAATATTTGGTAAGTGAATCAGGGGATCGATCTCAATCTCTGACTCAGACGATCCTTGAATATTTAGTTTATGCCATGTTTTTATTTACCTTCCCTAATGAGCTTGTCCTGCTTCAGTATCGCCATCTGCTGCTTCAACTGGCTATTCTCCAGGGAAAGTGTTGCACGTGTCTGAAGAAGTGAAGCCACTCTCACTGATAAATCTGCTTCCACCGTCTGCAAACGATATTGGTATTGGTTAGTAGCAGATTTTTATCATACTAATAGACAAAACAACCAACGCGGTTGAGACCAGGCCGATTGGGTTTTAGATAGTATAAGCTTGAATAGAAACTCTACCTGCAACATGGATACC
Source organism: Eutrema salsugineum (assembly GCF_000478725.1). Classification (NCBI taxonomy): domain Eukaryota; kingdom Viridiplantae; phylum Streptophyta; class Magnoliopsida; order Brassicales; family Brassicaceae; genus Eutrema; species Eutrema salsugineum. The sequence goes on along the minus strand of NW_006256829.1, from coordinate 1,350,180 downwards.
CTCCTTTCAAGTTCAGCAATGTACTGGAGCTTACGAACTCTCGAGCGCTGTCCCGGATTCCTAGCAAAGTAAAGACAGATAAATCAAGCATATGACACAACAAGATAGTGTTCAAGTTTCCGAAATTGGACATTCTAAGAGCACTCTAGTGGACACACACATACACACCCACACACATATCATCTACATATTTGCCAATGTAGTAGTCATAACAACTCCCAGTGTAAACCAGAGATATGGAAGTTCTTGCTCCTATCTTTCTTTTTACTTAAAAACCAGAAACCAAAGTATTCTTATCGTTATGTCTGCATCTTAAGCTAGATGCAGCGGTACCACATTAGAGCTCACGGACAAAAACTAGATACACCCATATGAATGATGTTTATTAGGAAGCCGCTAAAGAATAATCTTAAGGTAGGGCCCTACAATTAAGTACTGATGCTAAGAGACTAATGCCATAAGAAGATTAATGTTCATTGAACCGCATATGTGTGATAAAGAACACTCTTAAGGTAAGGACAGTACAATGAAGAAGATTTAGGTTCTCTCACCTTTTTGCATTTGGTACGCCCATTGAACCGCAAGCATTTTCTGCCACAGGTGGAGAGTTGATCCCTTTCACAGTATCATCTGGGTTCTGAGGAGGTTTCTGAGAAGCAAAATCCGAGAATGCAGAAGCAATAGGGTTGTTAGAGAAGCTTGAGTTGTTCCTCGCTCTTGGCGAGTTAGGACCATATACACAGGCTGACTCCAGCTCCCCACAAGCTTCAGAAGTCAAACTCTCTTCATCTTCGCTTTGGTTAAAACCAGAGAAGTTAGCTGAGATGTCTCCCAAAAGCACAACCGAGTCACTAGCTGAGCGGCGCAGAGGACCACCTCCAGTGAGCATCCCATCAGTTTTCTCGTGCAGCAACTCATCAAGCCAAGCTGGTTGATCATCGAGCGTGGAATCTTGAGTGGAAGAGTTGTACTGGCCAATGTATGATTCAATGGGTGAAGAAGAAGAGTAATAAGTATCTGCAACCGGATTCAGGGACATCTTCTTTGGAATCGGGCAACGAGGAGGAAGCTGACCAGGCCTTGACATGATTAAAGCTATGAGATTTGCTTCACAGGTTTTCCTAAGAAATCAAAAGATTCAAAAGCTTTACTAGCAGGAAATAGTTAAACAAGCTGCTATATATCATCATCATCAACCTAAAGAAAGTAGAGCTCTATGCAAAGACAACTTACACACTAAACCCCAGTTTCAGCTATCAAACAGAAACCTCAATCACAGACAAAAATCTTAATTTAGTCAAAAAAAGTTTGTGAGGTAAAAAAAGATCCCGACAGCCATCCTTGTACTAACCCCACACGACAAAGAAAACAAACGAACGAACAAAAAAGCAAAAAAATTTAGACGAACAACATCGAATCAATGAAACAGTTAGCAGAGGAGTCATTACGAGCTTAAGGAAAAACGGCATTGAAATAAAACCCAGAAACTTTAACAACAGAGACAGTAAACGAAGCCCTGAAAATCACCGGAGTTTGAATCGAATAATCGAGCAGACTCATAAGGAATCAAGCAGACCAAGTTTTAAGTCTCCAATCATGGAAAAGATTCTTAATTTACCTCCGGGAAAATTTATCCGGCGAAGAAAGTGACAGGGGAACAATGCGGAGTAAAAGAGCAAAACGGCGAGTGTATGCGAAGAAAGATATTAAAGCGTGCAACACCAATCGTATATCGAACAAAAAAAAAAAAAAGAGAATTTATTCTTTTCGCTTTATCTCACAGCTACGTGCGTATAAATAATGTATTAAAAAAAAATGTGTGTATAAAATGTGTGTATAGGCAAGAAGGGAATTGAAGAGGAAGGCCAAATTCCAAAAAACACAATTGGCTGGAGACGAGGTGTACGGACGGCTTTTGGGCCCTTTACTTTTTTTTTTTTTTTTGGTCAAGGTCAGGTCACTGACCCCATCCGTACTTTAAAACAAAAAAAAGAAAAAAGTTTCACATTGATTACGATATTTCAACAGATTTTGGCATTTACATTAACACGTCCCAATTTTTGGTTTTAATACATTCTGATCAATCTAGAACGTTCGCCAAGGAACAGCTGTAAAGGAAATAGTCAAGAAGCAGAGTGTTTTTTAAAAAAATAGATTGTTATAATAATTATTCCGTTTCATAATAAATGTCGTTTTATAATAAATGTCATTTTAGATTTTATTTTTTATTTCAAAAAAAATGTTATTTTGTTTTCCTGTTTTATCCCTTATTAAAAATAATAATCTTTGTAATCAAATATTATAAAAGTATATTAATTAAGGGTATATTTTTATATTTTATTAATTTTTTAATCTGTGTGAAATGTATTACGGAGAAAGTATAATGTTATGTGTTGTCGACAAAAAAAATAATATAATGTTATGTACAGCGTAATCAATATGGTTGAATTTGTATCATTAAAGTGTTGGAATAGAAAAATAACCAATTTTGCTTACCATATCACAAAACTTTCTTCGCTTAATATTTTCAATAATATTTAGTTAGATATATCATATTCGACGTTCTTAGATTTGCATTGACACAAAATTTTATTTACCATTTAACACATTTTGGGTATTAGTTTTGACCCTAAGTACAAAAAAGTTTCTTATAGATCGAGGTGTTGTATTCGATCTCATTCACTTTCTGAGTTAGATCGTCTCAACTTGAAAGCAATACACAAATAGTCTCTTAATTTGATTGGTACATTATGTAAGTTGTAACAATTGTGTTTAACCGCGGATGTGGATTATTTTTCATCAGTCTATTTGATTCCCAAACGAATTATTCAAAAAATTGATGGCTCAGCAATTTTATTATCAATATGATATCGAAATTACGAATGTTTAAGTACTATAGTCCGCTTCTTTAGGCTAGTAAATCGTGAGCAAACAAATCAAACAGTCATAATATATTTACGAAAACTCGCTGATTCAAAAGAAAATCAATTCACATGCCAAAAATAGACATAAAATGATCCATTTTTTTTTAGTTAAAGGACATAAAATGGATATACACGTCATTGTAAATGTAGAGTGACTCTTTTCATCCACAAAATCCATTATGTATCCTGTTAATAAAAGTGTCAAAGCATGTATCTTAGAGTAGATTTTTTTTTGTTGGCAAAAAAAAAAGCGTAGTTTTTTATTTGACCAAATTCTTAGAATAGTTGTTAACGAGAGAGTTTAAAATTAATCAAGGTCTTCTTTTTGCCTTTTTAAAAATTGAGACTTGACCTATATAAAAACAGCTGTGCTTCAAACTTTAAGTATTATATAATATATCGAGTACTTGTTTCGTTTACGCAAAGTTGAGATTTTTGTGTTTCCATTTGTATTTACTTTGGTGGGGAATTAATATCATGAAAATAAATATACTATAATAACATATAGCCATTCAACACTTAAATATTAAGATGTCGACAAAAAAAAAACTAAGGAAGATATTTCTCTTGAAATGAAAGTAATGGTGATGAAAAGAACTCAACTATATTTAACGTTTAATTTTTTCAAGATTCGAAATTCAATAGTTCCTGATCCTTGCTTGGAATCTAGAAAGTTGCAGCTTCAATCCATGTGTGTATTTGGTCCAAAACAAAAAAAAAAAATCATTTGTGTACGAACAGTTGATATCAAAATTCAAGAGTGTCGAACAAGAAAGCACACACCTAGCTATTTTATTTATTTATCACAAATTTCCTTCGTTCAAAGCGAATCCATAAACGCACAAGTTTATGTAGTTTTTCCTTTTTGATCCTAAAGTTTATGTAGTTCAACAAATTTAGCTTATCAAAAACAAAATGTGAACTAGGGTCCGGTTCACTATCAAAACATACCCCCCCAAATTCCAATAAACCATACAATTTAAAGGGACTAGAAAGAAAGAAAAAGAAAAAAGGGAATTCATTTTCTCCGTTAAAAATCAACGGTCAAAACAAAGCACATATGGAGACGAGTGTGCCACGTGGTCGCTAATCCACCACAATCATTTTTCATCTACTCGGCAATAACACACTCTCCTTCCCTCGCTTCGACTTGGTATTCCAAATCTCTCCATCTCTCCTCTCTTTCAGCATTTTCCAAGGAATTTCTCCGCAACAATATCCATGGGGAAACACAATAATCAGAGTCCAGGTTCGTTTAAATTAACCATTGGATCTTCAGCTTTTACTTTTTCCTTTTCTTTTTTTACGATCCAATGCTTGTGGATACACGAGGCTCTTCATCTTCTTCTTTCGATCGGTGTCGTTCTGGTGATGACTGATCCTTTGTTTTGCGGTTTATATTAGACGAAACTGATGCGGCAACGGATCCGGCGTGGGAATGCGAGGGCAAAGGAGCTTGTGAATTGAAACACAAACAATTTGCTGATAGATTCATGCCTCATATCCTCAACTTGTGAGAACGATTTGTCCCCGATTCTTATGCATCTTTTTTTTTTAATTCTTCCTATTTTCGATTTCGTTCAGCTTCTTATGCTGGCTTTATTGGTTGCCCACTTACTTTGTTCTGTTCGAGTTACGTTCGGCTTCATCTGTAACGAAATCTATCCTTGAGTTTAAGAAAATTTCCAAGTAAATTAGGTTTAGATTCAGTTTTGGTTTTTGTTTGATTCAATTTGGTATTGTTTGAACCGAATTAGATTCAAAAGGTTTGGTTATTTGCGTAACTGTAGATCACCTAGATGAATCCATCCACAGGGATTTGAATTTTGTAGGCATGGCTGTTTCAGAAGCTTTCATCCATTTGATTGTAATTTTCTAGCCGAAGATAGTAGTTGTTGTAAACTGAGCTGCTGCTCTTACGTGTTCCTTGCATCCCAAGTTCCATTAATGACAAATTGCGGATCACAAGTTTGGTTTTAGTTCTCAACCATTTTGAGTCGTATGTTGAATTGGATTCTGATTCTTAACACGAGTTGTGGCATTTGTTTTAGGTACGGTGCTTGCGCAAACGCCAACGATTTTGACATGTATGCACCAGATGCTTCGTTTGAGGACCCTTTAACACATGCTCTAGGGTATGTGTGATCATCCTCTACTAATACCTTCATGTTCTTGCTTGCAATTACAGAGATTTCCTCACTTTTGAAATTTCAATTTCTACCCTTGTCTTTTCAGGGTGAAGCAAATCAAATCAGCATTTTATTCACTTTCTAAGGTAATATAATCTCACTTCTCATTCCCTCACTTCACTGTTTACTATATACTATGATGATGGAACTACATATCCCCAAGCAAAGACTCAATCACGCATCATATATATTTTCCTCACAGGTGTTCAGTGAGTCGAAGATAGTAGAATATCATATTCAGGAAAGTGAAATCGCACCGGGGAAGAAAGAGGTTAGAAATTTAGAATCCTCGTATTTTAGTCTCGTTACTACTATTACATGATATTTTTGGTAACCTTTTCATCATTTAATTACAAGAAACAATTTATGGAAAAACAGATACTAATTGACAACAAACAACACTACAAGATCTTTGGAAAGAACATAGATATGATCTCTCTCATTAAACTCTATGTTGAGAACGGGAAGATTGTCCGACACGAAGACTGGTAATAATTATATATCCTTTTTCTCAAAACAGCTAATTTCACAGATTCTATTTTTGTATCATTAATTTCGTATTAACTGCTTGTTGGTGAATAATGTATCAGGTGGGACAAGAAACCTCTGAGCAACAGAGACACGGTTGGCTTCCCGTTAGTCGGGCGTGCAATGGAGATGGGTCGAAGAGGTTTGATGCTAGCGACTCATGCCATGATGGGTTTTGGTAAAGACCCTGACTCGCACTGAATAAAGGAAACACACACACACACACACACACTGACACATTTTATTATAGTCTCTAGTAGGTTCTTCAGAATGCTACTTGAATTTGAGGAACTCCTTAAAACTGGATTGGTTTCGGTTTTAGTTTGATTTGTGTAATATGTTTATGTATTGTTGGTTTTGGCTCGATTACTTTTTCTACTTCTCGTTGTTCCTTGCGCCTCAAGTACCCAATAGTCGGATATTTCAGCTAATGAAGGCGTCTAAATCGATTTTTTTTTTTCATATTAGTGTTGTCTTCTCTAAAATTTGAATTCAAGGCAGTAACGAATTTGAAATGGGAAGTTTCTGTCGTTGAACCAACCTGAACCATATTGATTTTGGTTTGTTTTCTGCTAAATCTGAATAAACCAGTGTGGGTGTGGGGCCAGGTTGAAGAACCTTCCCCAAATGGGCCTTCAACTGTCAAATCTAAGTGTCCATGTATTTTTGTCTCGTTCTTGACGTAGTATATTTAGATGATAGATTTTGCGACTGTAGTCTGTTTATCAAACAAGTTGGGCCCCTATTTTATACTTTATAAAAAAAAACATAAACATAATGATAGTGATTTTTGCAAGTAGAAACAAAAAAGATGTTCTGTGAAATAAACTGTTGTTAGTTGTATGATGTTACATGTTTTCTTTTTAAATAACAAATTTGTCTTTTATTTAACAGATGTTTGATATATAGTTTTCTGTACGTTTAAAATTCCCATTTAAAAAAAAAAATTCGTGTAGGATCCATATATCTCTGAGGACCTGCCCTATGTACTATATGTATCTCTTAAAAGAAAGCAAAAGATAATAACAATTTTTGGTGCAATTGGGGAGTAGAGCACATACATAATAATACTGTGATAGTTGTAATAAAATGATGAAAAGAAAATAAAACAAAACAAGAAACATTAAACGTCGTCGTCTAGGTTGGTCCCAGAAATAAATGTGGAGCAATAAATGGAAAGAGATAAGAGAGAAGTAGGTCTATGATGTTGGGATTCACAGGGTGTGTGTGTGTGTGACCACACCACCATCGCTCATCTCATGTTACTCTTCCTTCATTTCTCAATCCAAATTACAAATTACAAATCTCTTTTGCTTCATTTCAATTCCAATCTAACTCAGTATAGACCAACATTCTCTTTTAATGCACCATCGTAAATACAGTATCTTGTTTTTATAATAATCTTTGAATATTCTAAATTTTAAATTCCTTTATAAATATCATAAATTATATATTTCTGCATAAAATTTTGAATATCTCTACATAACTTTGGAGCATTTCTATTTCATACTTACTTTCAAGATATTGACTCGCATATGATTAACATAAAGTAAACTGTTTTGTTTACATATATACCATGATGATACTTTTTAAGTGTCAAATCAAATGTTGATAATACGTCAAATTTGATAATTAATAAACTTCTTTATTGATACTCTTTTGCTAAATAACCAACGCACTTTCAATATAGCAATTTGAAGTAAACTTGCAATATTACTCATTAAAAACAAAACAAAAGGAATTAAATAGGACTTTCAAAATACTATATTTGATGTTTTCACAATTTTTATTTACACTCATCTTATTTCACTGCGTTTATCAAATATATTTTTTTGTTTCATAGATACTACAATTTTGATAGGTTTCATGAAAATGTGTTTATATTGACTTTGCTAAGAATATAAAATTGTTATAGTGCTAGTCAAGAAGATTATGGTATGAATATAAACAACGATACGTTGGATATATATAAACTACATTTATTTAAGTAAACTATAAAAATGATTAAGTAGACATAAACTATTACTACGAAATATGATTTAACTAGTAAAATGATTTTTCAAAAAAAAACGTCTAACTCACAAACGAACATTTACCATGTTGTGGTGTTTATTTGGTGAAGATTTTTTTTCTTTTATATAACAAACATTTGGTGAAGATCTTAAGATATAAGAAAATGCTTAAGGTCCAATTGCATTATAAATACTCTATATCGTAGATGCCGAATGAGATCTAAAATGAAAAAATCAAATAGTTTTTACGTCCTTTTAAGACAAAGAAAGTCAAAATTAAATATCTTAAATAGCATATATACAAGTTTCATTTCTCTGTTGTTATTTTTTTTTTTGGGGAACTGTTTTACAGTTTTACTGGATTCATTGGTATGATTCTGCTGAGTTTCGTGCGGTCGCTATGAATTTACGTGTGGAAGTTGTTACTTTCCCTTATGAGTTATGAGAAAAAGGGTTTTACCAAAGAAAAAAAAAAGTTATGAGAAAAGTTACCACAGTACTTAAAGACTTAAGAAGTTAATGAAGGCTCTAAATATATATAATCGAGAATATATGGGTTTCCTCTAACCACTAATTACTTTTTACAGAATCCAAAAAGTTAATCTGATAAAAAAAAAAAAGCTTTTTGTTTTTATTTTTTAACAGCTCCGTCTCTCTTCCTCTTCGATCTCCGTCTGTCCTCGAGATGATGAATAAACCGGTGACGACGGCAAAGACGAAACGGCGGTGGAGTAACGAGCCGAATCCGAAATCGAAGCCGACGTAGTCTCGGCGCCGGAATCAGAGAGTCCAGAGAGGAGATCGACGAAGGCGCTGACTATAACGCCGTGGCTCCTCCTCCCGTTCATCCTCAAGTACCATGCAAGCATCGATTCCAAGCTCTGCCAATCCTTAGCCAACTCACCGTGACTCCTCACCATCTCCTCCATCGATCGCCGGAAATCTCCGTACGGATCTTCCGATTCCATCGCCACCGCAACGCTGATATCCTCAATCGGCGGCGTATCCACCGATATCGCCGCCTTCGATTTCGAGTCAGAGCCAGATTTCGATTTCTCGTTAATCTCTTCCAGAATCGAGCTCGTGACTCCCGGATCGAAGAATAACCGCTCCGATCTAACCACTCCTCTCACCACAACCTCCAGCGATTCAGCGTCGAGGTCCTGATCCGACTCGGTAGAGTGACTCGCCGTCTCGGACGAGTTCGTGAACCATGACTCGGGAGTTTCGGCTTCTAATGAGTCGACATTGTGGTGGTTGTGGTCGAAGAAGACGGAGTTGACGGTCTTGATCATGTCGTCTCCGACTCGGAATGAAAGCGTTTTGGCATTGTAGCAGAGAGGAACCGCGAGTAATCCACCGGCTCCGCCTCTGAACAGAGAAGAAAGCTTTAGCTTCCTCTTCCCCATTTTTTAACTTCCAATTTTTTTTTTATTTTTTTTTTGGTTCTGGTTAGGGAGAAGCTTTTTGAGATGGCAATTAATGGAAGGGGAAGAAGAGTTGGAGGGAATGATATAAGAGGGGGAGAGGAGAGAGCTGGTGGGTCAGGTCATGTGTCTATTTAATTTTATTTTATTTTTGTATTCTTTTTTAATTAAATGTTCATTTTCTTGAGTATTAATTTAATGTTTTTTCTAAATGTTAAATTTCCAACCGCTAAAGTGATTTTACTTCTTTAGTCTACTAAAGTCTTAAACATAGATAAATTACGAAGACTGAAGTTAAAGTTTTTTTTGTGGTTAGCTTTTTGGATTCGTTTCTGCACAACCGGGATTTAAATAGTTTTTTCCAAAATATATGCTACTATCCAAATTTAACTTGCCTTTCTGCACTATGCTGTCTAAATTATTGATCAAAAGTTATTAAAACCATATATATTAATATATATATATGTAAATATATATCAAATAACCTAAAATCATATTATCCCAAACTCATAGTATTTATTTTTATCATCTTCGAGTCATACACGTTACCAGAGTTATTCCGAGTTATATAACACAACAACGTCACATGACCTGATCCCAAAATATAATAAATTTTGTAATGATCGAAATGGTGCTTTACTGCAATGCATCATATCTCGACTCCATGATTAAACGGTGTTAATATCATCATGGTGTGGTCTTATAAAAACTCTTCTTATTTGTCCATTGAGTGATAGTCCAATACACACATTAAATGAAAATAACCATATTTTTATGAATTTATAAATTGTTTTGCTAGTTTTAGAAAAGTTCAATATTGTGTGGCATTCACATATACTTAAACAGATTATTATCTCCCCATGTTGTTGGAGAGGTGAATTTGAAGTAACAAAAACAAAAAAAAACAAAAATCATACAAATCTATTAAATTACCTTACCCGAATTTGAAAATTTGTTGCTTATTACCTGAATATGAATATAGGATGATCTATATTATTATAATTCTGAGCACGTCCTATGAGTTAGTAAGACGCAGCAATCTCATTAAATTTAGTTGAAGACAAGAAAATATTAGATACTCCGTATTATTCATTGAAGAGGAATAAATAAATAAATATGTACATCAAAATGGTAGTCCCGAGCCAATGACAAAGCACTGTGCAGAACACAAAGCATTAAAACGATTGCTTACAAGAAAATGTTGCAGAAAACAAATCCCAATATAAAAATATAGTATAATTTTATCTATAAAGGTTGATTGACGGTACTACATTCTTGTCCATTGGCTCGTCATGTCAAATCTTCTTCTCATTTATAATTTCTCTCTACTTCAGGATGATTTTAGGTTTCTTTTACATCCGAATTAATTTTTAGGCTATCTTCCTAAGATTGTGCTCAAGTTCAAAAATTGATTTAAAAGTTTTTTTTTCTATCATTTATACATGAAAATAAACACATGTATGCTAATTTGAATATATCAAGGTTATGAAACGAACTCTTACGAAACTGTTATAATGCACGCAGTTTTGGGAAATAAAAAAAGTAAGAAATGCAGTCAGTTCTGACTTCCCATGAGCTATATTGACAGAATTTAACTTTTTTCTATTAATATTCTCGGTCAACATGTTATTTGTAAATTACAATATATATATATATAACTGTATGTGCGTAAAACGTAAAGAAGATGTGTATCTAGAAACAAATAATAAGTTTTGAGGAAATGAGGTCTCTATTGATTGAATCAAATGACTAGTCGCAGCACATCACACTCTTTTAAACTTATTTTGAAGAATTAATTATGCTAATAATGAGTTATTTTATTTTCTTTGATGGATGTCTACAGCTTTTTACTATTACTAAAACAATATGATCCATCAATATTGTACAAGAATGTAAGGGCGTGGTTCTGAGACAGTGTCCTTGAAGAATGAATATGCTAGAGTTTCAGAGATATAAACTGAAAGTAGAATGAGATTTAAACAGAACCAATCTGATGTTCAAAACCCATTGCTGTGAAATAAGTACAACATTTTACGTACATTTTTAACTTTATTTACCAACACCTTCATTATTTTGTCTTTTGCATTCTTTTTTTTCGTGTTTCCCCTGATTTGCGTAAGGTATTGGATAAACTTTTTTTGGGATAAACCCTCTAACAAAAGAATACAATTTTGGGATAAAATTGGGGAAATAGAAGAAAACAAAACGAGAGAGCGAGAGAGAGTGCAAAACTCATGTGAGGAATTAAAGAGGGGGCACCGTTGAATCACGCAAATATTAATTGTAGATTTTCTTCTATTAGATCTTTATGGGAAAAATTTACAAAATATATCCTCCCTTACTTCGAGTACATTAGACCAATTTACATATTCGACAATAAGTTTATACTATCTAATATTCTAATTTAACCGCATTGCGTTTTTTGAAGGACAGTAATAAGATTTACACAATTTTACATATCCGACTGCCAAATATTTATTTTATTTTATGAAGCTCTCAGACTCTATAATTTGATGAAATACAGAAAAACGAAAGAAAAAAAAAATACACATGAGCATCTTGGTCCTTGGACATACCTCTTTATCCGTTTGCTAAAGACCAACCGATTTTTTAGTAAAATGTTTTTTCGAGATTTTTTTAACAGTGTAAAATGTAATAATAAATGCCAAGCACAGTTGTAAGAAATCTTAGAAGTAACTTCTCAACAACTACAACGGTGATTGGAACTATATCTTTTCTTTCTTTTTTATCCATCACCATCAAAGGTAATTTAAGAAATTTACAGTGTTGATGTTGATAATTCGTAACTATTACAGTATTACTTATAAGTAGGTTGATTTGATAAATGGTAAATATTTTCCTTCGTATTTTATTTGCATTTTTAAAACTTCTCCATTTGTATAAAGAACTAATTATGAACGCACATTGTCATCTTTGGGTCTAAGGCGCAGAAGTTGATAAATTATTTGTTGTAGTACAACCAGAGTCATGTATAAAAAGAGAACAAACCAATTTATTGACCAAAGAAAAAAAAAACAATTTTTGTCCTTCAAGCTTTATACAAAATTTTAAAAGTTTATTATTCCAGCAAAATTTGATTTGATGGTTTTTTATTATTTTTTATTGCAGAAAAAATCTTCTGAAGAATATAACACGTGGAAACTTTAAAACACGAATGTAATGTCTTCCAAGCATTTGTTCAAGTAAAAGTATATATTAAAAACTGTTCTTAAATCGTCCCCCCCCCCCCCCAAAAAAAATGGGTCTTGAAATGTGTTTAAAAAAAAATTAATGATAATTCGGAAAATTACATCAACTATATATAGATAGATATTAAAGAGACTTCCCACAATTAGACTTCCCACAATTCGTTCAAGTAAAATTTTAAACAGTGTTGCTGTTTTTTAAGTGATAGTTTTTTTAAAAGATTTTAGTCAGACTTTTTGTTAAAACATCGATTGATGATTTGGAAATAAATAAAATACAAACCATAATATTGCAAGTTATCTTACTATGAAATTATATATAGGTTTTTCATTACAACTAAAAAAAACAAACTTGAAACAAAAACTATTTAAAAAGCTTTCTCTTTGACAAATAAAACCTACAAAAAAAAGATACGAACTGTGCTCGCGCGACCAAAGTGATACGGATGTCGGACTTTGTACAAAATTCTTCGCATATGAGACTAGTCATACATAGAGAAATACTTAAAAAAAAAAGAGAGAAGCTTATATATATAATTTGTCTTCAGAGTATCGAAAAAATTAAAAAATTTACAAAAAGGTCGATACAAAAACAAAAACGATTAATAATTTTTCTCTTTAGCAAAAAATAAAATAATAATAACAATAATCTTTATCTCCCGAGCAAAATATTTAAAACGAGAGTGAGAAATATATAGAGGTTGGTTCAATATTACAGAAACTGATAAAACTTACAAAGAGGTCGATACAAAAACAAAAACTATTAACAATATTGTTGTTAATTAAAAAAAAAAATTTTAATTGGTTATGATAACTTGTTTTCGATTAAGAATTTGTATTTGACAATTCGGATACTATAGTCGAACTAGGGATCTTTTGATTGTACCAATTATCAAACAACTCATATGATTCTACAAGAATTAATAATAAAAAACTAAAATATTGGTGAATAATTCATCGCGCGAGCTTACAATATAGAGAAAGAATAAGAGAAAGTACAAATTAAGTGCGACTTGGTTTAAAATATAATTATCAAGATTGCATGAAAGGAGCATTACTTGAAATCATCGAACAACAGGCAAAGCCAGCAATGCATGGAACAGCATGTACCCCGTTGACTCTTATGATTAGTTATTTAATTTTGTAGAAATTAGCAACTATTTCATCATAATACTAACCTACTATATGAGTGCTTGCTATATTAATTGATAATTATAACTAGCTAGAACTAATTTACAATTATCATGTCACATAACTAATACGTCATGGGTTTGTTTGGTCGTCCAAATATTTATTTTATATTTTCTATATATAATAAATACAAATTTATACATTCGTACACATCCACAAGTTAATTATATGCATGAGCGCAAAGTGGAAACCTAGTGATAGTAGGTTCATCTCTAGAATGCACTAGTATTAACATTTTGTTGCAAGAGGTAAATAATGAAAATCAAAATAAAGAAATGTCTTTTTTTTTGTGCCGTTCCTATTTGATTGTCTTATTTACACTAAAGTAAAGGCTACTTTTGGTGTAAACAGTAGAGATGGGTTTGAAAATCTCGTCTAAAAAGGGTTCATATTTATGAATGAAATAGTTATGGACGTTAGGGAAGTCGTTAATAATTATAATGGGAATAATAATGTATCGTTAGCTTTAAGGTCGTGTATGTGTGTAACTAGGACTTAAATGTTACGAGCCACGTGGACACCGCCTCACTGCTTGTCTTTGTCTCAACTAGATTTTGACTCGCAACTTTTCTATTTCAATTTTCAAAGGATTTGATGAATAAAACTACAAAATAGTTTCTTTCTTGACCCCGCACTTCATTAACTTTGCATAAAATTTATACGTCGAAAACATTTTGCCTACAAACTCCATCTCTTTATTAGTTAGGTGAAACTCAAAGTGGAAGAAGAGAAGAAGGTACGAAAGTGGGAGATCCATTGTATCTTGTTCCATGTCATATTGTTCCTTCTGTCTAGGTCTTCATAGTCATAAACATTTATACAATAAATCAATAATATAAATGACATGATTGATTAATTATTAATGCATTTTTTATTTTGTTCTTATCCTATTATCCTCCTAACCTTTACAATGATGGATGACAATTATACGTCTTTTGACATTATGATTATTTTGGTGTATGAATGTTTATTTGTTATACAAACATTATAACATGTGACTTGTGAAACGTACGTTTACGAACCACATGTTTATATTTAATACGATTTATTTAACGAATCATGCAGCGTATTGGCCAATTTTTTATATTCAGTATTAATAATATATGTCTTGTATGGGTTCATGAGGTTGGAGAGTTCTGACTACTGTTTTTATTAAGAATCCATACTAAATTATTTTGCTGTCTTTCTTAGTCAGATTTGCATATCTTTTAAACTATATATAGTAGTATATAAAACAAAAATTAAACATATTAATTTTCGCTAATGCGTCGTATACACAATATTTATATATATAAATTTAACAAACTATGTAAACGAACTGTCAAAACATGTGCTGTTAAGATAATGTAGTTTGTTCTATTAGGTGTTAAGACAGTGAGATATACAGTTTTGTTTGAAAGAATATAAGTTACATTTTCTTGATATCTATATAACTATATATGAATTTGCAGATAAATATTCAGTTAGTATCTTAGATCAGAGTGTGATTTATTTATTGATAATAATAACCTTTTTGCAGTTAATTTGGAACTATTATGCAAAACCGTACAGGTACATGTGGAAAAAACAAATTTGTATTCTTAAAAAAAAAAAGTATATTGATTTTGGCAGAAATTAACCCATTACAGGATCGATGTATATAATGTGCGTCAATAATCCCACTAATTTTAGAGAGGTCTGATTTATCCAGTTGAACAGAAAACGGATAATTTTGAAAGTTCGGGGCTTACTTTGCAATATTTGAAAGAGACGTAAATCCAAAGTATCCAACTCGAGTTTGCCCTAATATAAAAACACGGGCAGGCAGGCACTATTCGTGTTGGACAATCAATCTGTAGAAAAGAAGGAAATCAGAAGAGAATGGCTCAGAGAGATGGATCCGCTTTAATCCCAATCGCATGCGAGTCTTGCCTCGGTGACAATCCGTACTTGAAAATGGTGTCCTCGCTTCCAACCCTCAAACAATATATATATATATATATATATATATATATCTCCAATTTTCATGTTGCTTCGATGGCTCCGTACGTAATCTTCTTATAGGTTTAGGGTTTAGGTAGCTAGAGATTAGAAGAATTATTTTTCTTTCCTGATTCAGTGTTATAGTTTGATATGCAAGTTATAAAAGTTCGTCTAGATATCCAAATTCGTCTGGTTAGTTAATACTTGGAATCGATTATAGTGTCCTCATGTGTGATTTCGATTAATTTTGTTCTTTTATAATATATATATATATATATATATATATATATATGTAGACTAGAGCTGGACTGGATTATATGAATCTTCATATGGGAAGATGCGACCTAATGATACTATTCTAAAGCTTCAAAGAAGAAGACCAAACTATGAAAGGAACCGACCACATGTTTGTAGTCACTACACCATTGGTCGGTGTACAAGAGGTGCCGAGTGTCCATACCGGCATGAGATGCCCAAAACAGGAGAGCTATCCCACCATAACATAAAAGATCGTTATTATGGGTAAGCTTAATTTCATGCCTTTCTCAATTGCTTCAGTCTTTGTTGTTGTTGACGTTTTAGTTGTTGTTTTGACTTGTTGACTTTTTACGACGCATTCACAGTGAGAATGATCCAGTTGCGATGAAGTTACTTGGAAAAGCTGGTGAGATGGGCACATTGGAACCACCAGAGGATGAAAGCATCAAAACGCTTTACCTCGGAGGGCTTAACTCGAGTATACTCGAGCAGGACATACGAGACCAGTTCTACGCTTATGGAGAAATCGAGTCTATCAGAATCTTCGACGAGAGAGCCTATGCGTTTGTCACATACACAACCCGAAAAGGAGCAGAGAAGGCCACTCAAGCGCTCTACAACAGGCTAGTCATCAACGGTAAGAGGCTCAAACTCTCATGGAGAAGAACGCAGGTCCCCAAAACCGTATCAAGATAGTTGGAACCAAACAGGGCAGTGTGGCTCATAGAGGTTTTACTACCTCACCACCAACTAATTAATCTTCAACGGACCCGCAGAGAATGGGTGCAAACCCCAGTGAGAAGAACAGAGCTTCTTCTTCTTACATTACGAAAGAATTTTGTTTTTTTTTTTTGTTTTTTAAAGCTGACTTCTCTTTTTCGAGAAGAAACCAAACTCTGTTATGCTCCTACTCATATAAGATTAAATATGTTAAAGATTATCCTTAGGCCAATCTATCAACATTCCTTCAATCTATCAAAATCCTTAAGATTGATCTCATCACAAACCCATTTATTGTGTAGTGTCCACGTATAATGTGCATCTCACAACTTTAGAAATGTGAATGTTTGCATAAAGAGCTAATTTCTTTTTCATATTATCTTGTTATTTTTTTTTGCTTACATACTCAATTATTGTTTAAAAACATTTAGTACGATTGATTCAGAGAACTTTCAATAAGATTGATTTCCTTAGTTGTTACAACTTATAAGACCGTGTTTTCTTACTTGTAAGATAAGAAGCCAGAAACAGAGTTAATACCATCATCATCATCATCCTCATTATCCTCAACAACATCATCGTCCTCTGAATCCACATCAGAAACCTGATCCAAGAAGCTATGGCGATGATGATGCGAGCTCCAATCAGGCGGGAACGTCTTCTGCAACGTCTCAGTTAGCTCGCCACCAGAACCTTCGATCTTACACAGACATCGAGACCAGTGAACCGCAGTTCCCATATCAACGATCAAGCCTGCTTCCACCATTTCCTTGCAGATTGACATTACTCCTGAATAAATGTAAGCCTCTGCCATTGAAGCACGCGACAGAAGCGAAGTCATAAGGCAATGATACACAGCTTTATCGGGTTTTAGCCCCATCGCTTTCATTTCCTCGTAGCAATTTAAGGCTTTCTCTGGAAGAGAAGCTCTTGCCCATCCTTTTATCAAGGTCGTGTATGTCTTGATGTTTGGTCTCACCCCTAATGCTTCCATTTCTTGGATTGTCTGTGTAGCTCTCTGTCAAACATATTCAACAGTTTTCTTTCTTTCTGGTTACAAAACCAAGAAACCCGCGAAAAAAAAAAACATAAGACAAGACTCTGCTTCTTGAATGGAAACTTACATTCATGTCGCCGGCTTTAGAACACGCGCTAATGAAGGATGTATAAGTATGAATGTCGGGTTTAACACCTTCTTTTTTCATCTGCTGCATCAAATCAGCAGCTTCCCATACATCCCCTCTTCGTGCCCATCTAAAAGAAACCAAAGGGGAAAACTCATGAGGATTGTAAAAAAAGGCCAAAAAATCGGCTGAAAAAATCCTATGATATTTTACCCGTCGATTAATATGTTATAGACGAAGGAATTGCGAGGAATATTCCGTGTGCTCATTTCTTTCGTAACAGCTAATGCGCTCTGCATCCGTCCAGATTTGCAGCACGCTTTAAGTAACGCCTCATAAGTGAAAATGTCAACTTCTAAGCCTTCGTTTTGAAGTCTTGTAAAATACTCAAAGGCTTTCCCAGTATCACCAACTGATGCATAGCCTTGCATGATCTTTGTGTAAGTGTGCTCGTTTGCACTAACACCCGCTAATGTCATCTCATCTAATATCTCAACCGCCTTCTCCATCTACCAAATATAATATTTTAACAAGAGATTAATCAAACAGATAATCTCTACAGAAGAAACGAGACATAAGATTCTTGAAACATACCTGACGTTTCTCAACTAAACCATTAATCAAAGCATTGAAAGTGTGAACCGTTGGAACACACCCGCATCGTCTCATCATATCGAAAATTTCTAAAGATTTCCTCATGTCCCCGGATTTAGCATATCCGTGTATGATAGGCATAAACGTCCTTGTGGTTGGTCTATGCCTCAGCTTCTGCATTTCCTTCACAGTCTGAATCGCTCGGTCCATGTTACCCATTCCGCAGAATGCTGCGATGATGTTGTTATATAGTATAACATCCGGTTTCAAGCCGTCATTTACCATATCTTCAAATACAGCAAATGCATTGGCCCAATCTTTTAGTTTAACAAATCCATTGATCATCATCGAGTAGGTCTTTAAGTTGTGTTTTATGCCCTCTTCCTTCATCATTCTGCTAACTTCCAAAGCTTTTGAGATCTTTCCAACCTAATAAGAGGAGGCAAGCTTTAAGACACAATACCAAGAAAATGTTTCGCTTTATACACACGCACTATTGTTCTCCTTACCTTAGTATAAAGATTTATGAGGCACCCATAGGTGACAACTGTTGGTGTAAATCCACATTCCTATAACAAAACAAATAAAACATCTTCACTTGCTCAGATGCTAAAGAGGAGTTAAAAAAAACCTAGGATCTAACCCAAATTATTACCTTAAGTCTTTTGAAAACAATTAAGCCTTTCTTCTCATCGGCGACCATTGTATAACCATCCATCATGGTGTGGTAGATGGCAATAGGAGCGTCAATACCTTCTTCTTCCATTTCCCTAACCAATGCTTCTGCCCGCTCCATATTGCACGTCTGACTAAGAAATTGTTCAGAACATATATTTTAGTTTAAAGACGAAACATACAACACGCACTACTAGAGTCTGAAATCATATCAGTGCTTACCAGTGTGCATATATGATTTTTCCATATATACTTGCATTAAGGTCTTTGTGCTTCCGTTTGGCCTCATCAAACCAGTGATCTGCAGCTCTTTCCAAAGACAACAAAGTATCAGATTGAGTTAGCGCATACAACAAGCATTTGAATGACTAACAAGTGCAAGCAGACTCATCAATTGTTCACTTACTCGGCATTTCCGGCTTTAGAGAATCCTCCAACGATTACGCTATAAGTCACTAAACTCATCTCAATTCCTTCTTCCTTCATTTTACGAACACAAGACAGTGCTTCGTCCATGTCTCTACCAACTGCATAAGCGTGAATAAGGCTGCATGAAACAAATCCTCTTTTAACCTTTAAGGAATCCCAAACTTAATAACATCCATAGCCTTTTCAACAAGGGACTGAACCAATTACTAATCGATGACATGTTTTGCCTAAGCAGAATCTGAACAAGAAATGTAACACAATTGTAGTAAAAGGAGATACCTTGTGTATATACGTGATGTTGGTGTGATACCCCTCGCGCGCATCCTCTCAAAAGCTTCACGTGCGCGATGCACATCCCCTCTTCTTCCATAGTACTTCACCATCAAACCAAACTCTGTCCTAGAAGGCTGGAGGAAAAACATTGAATCAGTGAGAAAATTCGTTCCAACCGCAAATGGAATAAACCAAAAGAGAAGTTGAAAACAGAGTAAAATTGATGAAAACAAAGGAGAAACCTTGTTGATCTTCTCGAAAGCTGAAACAACAGCTTGCCAGTTATCTCCATTGGTATCTAGAATCCTCTGGAGAGTCTTTCGAGACCCTTGTCTCTCTTGATGCCACGATGACTTATTCGACATCTTTGAGTCTTCCTCTCCTTGCTGCACCCATCTCACCCTCTGCTCAGCCTTCGTTTTCAGCCTCTTTCCGTCATCTAGCTTCACCGTCAACACTCTTCCGTGAAACTCCACGCCGTCGAACTCAACAGCCTTCATCGCAGACTTCTCCGCCGCGTATATGACGAACCCAAATCCCGCGTTCTTCTCGACCTCGTGATGCCCTTTGATTAGAATCACATTCTCTATCGGACCGAATTGTCGGAAAAACTCTTCAAACTCGGGTTTCTTTATCCACGTCGGTAAATTACCGACGAATATCTTCCCCTCTTGTCGGAATTCCGGTTGCGGCTTTCGAGGTTCTTCTAGCTGAGGTTTCGTGTCATCTCTGAATCTGGATTCCTCCACAGGAGGCGGAGGCGGAGGCGGAGGAGGAGAAAGCTTGCTGGACAAACGTAGTTTTGATGCGAGAGAAGAGCCAAAGGAAGAAACTTTACTCGCGACCTCTGATTGAACAAGAGGAGATACAGAAGAGCGGTTTGTCAAACCCTTGAGTGGATTCTTAAGAGGTGTTTTAGGCGAAGGGGAAGAGGAAGGAGAGGAAGAAGAGCCAAGAGATTTCTCCGGTCGGCGGAGGTCAGGACTCTCAGGAGGTTCGGGCGGAGGTTGTGGTTTAAGGGAGAAAGAGATGGAAGCCGCCGCAGATTGACGGCGAAGAATGGTGGCGGAGTAAGGGAAGTGTGGAGCAGAGAGCGACAACAGGCTCCCTCCATTATCCATTCTCTATCCCCTTGTCCCTCGTTTGTGTCTCATCCTCTTTGGTTTTTAACGTAACACAATTCTTTATTTATAAAATTCCTAATCTGCCCTTCTCAAATTTGTGTAAGACTTGTCAACACTAAAACTCAATTGACTGTCTCCATTTGAACATGTTGATCTCAAGAATCAACGAAGATGAAATGAACTATAAAAAATGTTACTTTTACCTCCAATTTTGGTTACATATAAACCAATCAACATCCACTGCAGCACATCTTCAATCAAGTTTACAATATTTTGATGATTTCGGTGAAAATAAATATTTTTTTGTGTCAAACAAAATATGTCACCAAAATTCTCCACAAGAACAATGACCATTACTGAAATGGTGAAACCTATTAACATCTCTAACAATGATATATCTTCGTGTAGCCATCGATGCAGCCTTCATGAACTCATGGCAATCCACACATATCCTCAGGTTCTTCATGATCCTAACACTAGAACCCTCTGGCAAAGACATTAGACAAAAACCAAAGCCAGCTTCTCACTGTGCTGCATCAGAAGTTCCTCTTTCCTCCCTTCCTCCACGTCATGCAGCTCGTGTTCTATGCTAGGTTTATATCCAAACCTCCTCAATTCGACTACCAGATTTTCTAGCATCAAACACACCTCATGTATTCTCGGATGACCGCTTTCTCCAACACTAAAGATGTGTACTTTGTCCTTAATTTCAATCCAACTTTTTCCTCTCACTTTCTTCACCTCGGAGTCCCTGAGAAACTTCCTTGATTTGGCGATTTCCTCCCACTGTCTGTTTGCCGCGTATATGTTGGATAGTAAGACGTGATTACCGGCATTTTCTGGTTCCAATTCAAATAGCTTCTTAGCTGCAACCTCTGCCAGCTCGAGATTTTTGTAGACTCGACAAGAAGCAAGAAGGGAACCCCAAATGGAAGCAGTAGGATCAAAAGGAATAGACTTTATCAACTTGTAAGCTTCAGACAGTAGTCCAGCACGACCAAGAATATCAACCATACAAGAGTAATGAACTACATTTGGTGACAGACCGTACTTGGTTCTCATGAGTTTGAAAAACCTCCTTCCTTCCTCGACCAAACCCGTATGGGCACAAACCGATAACAAGGAACTAAAAGTAACCTCATTTGGGTGCATTCTATCTTGCTGCATTTTCTCAAACAAGATCATCACTTCCTTTGGGCGAGCATGCTTTGCAAACCCCGAGATGATCGTATTCCAAAGCTCAATATTCTTCTCTTCCACTTCCGAGAAGATAATGTAAGACTCTCTCAAGCTTCCGCATTTAGCATACATATCGACAGCAGAGGATGCCACAAAGACATTAGAACCAAACCCCGACTTGCGTATAACAGCAT
Source organism: Eutrema salsugineum (assembly GCF_000478725.1). NCBI lineage: Eukaryota > Viridiplantae > Streptophyta > Magnoliopsida > Brassicales > Brassicaceae > Eutrema > Eutrema salsugineum. The sequence goes on along the minus strand of NW_006256829.1, from coordinate 1,328,171 downwards.
GCACCTGTTTCCCTTCTATTAAAGAAGCCAGATTTGAGCAAGCGCAAATTACTGAAGATAAAGTAAACTGATTCTGCTCTAGACTCATACTCTGAGTCTGGCGGTAAAGAAGGAGAGCCTCTTCGTAATTCTTGTTCTGAACATAACCTGCTATCATAGAACTCCATGTAACTGAGCTTTTGTCCTGCATAGACTCGAAAACCTGCACTGCGTCCTTGATCAGCCCGCACTTTGCATAAAGATCAAGCAAAGCAGTGGCAACATACAAATTTAAGTCGAGGCAGGCTTTAAGTGACAAACAGTGCATTTTTTTGCATTCCGAGGCATTGCAGTCAGCCCCACAAGCAGTAAGAACACTCGATATAGTGAACTCGCTAAACTTAACCCCTTCGTTTCGCATCTCCAGAAAAATATCCAGTGCTTGTGACTCAATTCTGTTCCGGGTATACAAACCAATCATGGTGTTCCAAGAAACCAAGCTTCTCTCATGCATTCCATCGAACACTTGGCGGGCGAGCTCCACAAATCCACACTTTGAATAAGAATTGATAAGAACATTCGACAGAGTGACATCCCTCTGCAACTCAAGACGAATAATCTTCCCGTGGAAAGTTTTTGATCCCAGAACATCTCTGTTGCTCGCACAAAACTGCAAGAATTCAATAAAGTCCGAAGCTTGAACGGCCACGTTACAATTCGAGAACTCATCGTTATATGGTTCCTGTAATGAATCCTCCTGCTCGTAACTGGTGCATGCGGAGATAATTCGGGGAAGAGAAGTCGTATGGCTTCTTCTGGGTAAGATCCTGCATCGGCTCAAGATGTTCACCGTGAAGAACCCAAGTATGTTCTTCCTTGGCAGCGAAAGAGACAACATACTTAGTTTGGGCCACAGGCCTAAAATGCCTAAACTGTACAAACACATTTTAATCTTAATGGGCCTTTTTCAAATTGAAAAATCTGATTTTGTAATCGCGTTTGCCTTCAATCTTTGTTCTCGCGCGTGTAAAATCGTGTTACAGTATGTAGTTGTTAACTTGTTATAGTGTTTAACCACTTTGTTTCTTGAAAGAAAGATCAACCACTTTACAAAACTTTCGGCTGCTTTTGGTCAAAAAAATAAAAAATCAAATGGGTGTAATTTTTTTGTATTGTGTTAAGATATTGAATCAAATAGGTTCTCAGTTAAAATAATCGGCTTCCTAATAGTTATTGTAAGTGTATACGATTTATTTATCTTTTTCTATCTGCTTTTTTTTCAGTCAAGAGTTAATTTATGTGGTCGTTGGAATATAATAGTCAAATACAACTGGTGAAAGAATACACACAAAATTTGCGAATCCATATTGTATGACAAGGAATGTTGGACTATGTGTAAGACCAACTTGACAACAACATTTTCACATCACAGAAATGGAATGTTTTACCTTTTTTTTTTGAAGTATGGAATGTTGAACTTTGATTTACTTTTGGGCATAAAAAATGCGGAAGGCATTGCAAGTTGCCAAAAACTTAGCTGTTTGATGAGAATCTAATCAAAGTCTTATACTTCTTCCTATTTTTCCTCTTAAAATTCTTTATAGAGCCTATTAAGATCATACTTGATAAAGCGAATGTCAAAAGCTTATGAGAATCTGGAAAAAAATCGTGATAAAATTGTCAACGGAAAAGTGATATAATTAGACTAGACCTATCGTAGCTATGGGTTAATGGATTCACTAGCTTCTGAACAACTTCCCTTAGATTGTGCTTTGAATGCTTAAAAGAGGTTGACACTTTTGTGGTCCCATCCTCTATTATACAATTTTTTTATTGAATCTGATTTAGCCGATTAAGCTGTAGCTTTTTTCATCTACTCTTGCATTCTAGAAATAAATAATATTCCCTCTGTTTCATAATAGTTGATTTTTTGAATTTTTTTTCTTGTTTCACAATATTTGTTGTAATTAATACATGTTTGTTTGTAATTAATGCATGTTTCCATTCTCTATTGGTGGAAAAGATAAATTAATATTAATTAAAATAATAAATTAATTATAAAGTAAACTAATCTAAAAAATAAAATAAAAAAATAATTGAGTATTTATTATTTCTTAATCTGTGTGCAATATTTCAGAAAATTAACTATTATAAAACAGAGGGAGTACTACGATACTCCTATCTTTTTAGTTACCGGGTTTGTTCATGACCGTCGGAAGACAAAAGACGTGTTGTGTTATTCTTGAAAAATAAAATATTGGTAATCCAATGTCGAATCCATCATTAAGCTTTGTAATTAGGATAAAGGCAAATTCATAGGAAGACACTCAGACTTAGAGATTTGAATGAACCCTTTTGCTGATCGAACTCATGACTTTACTAAAGTGGTGTTTCTAGAAAGACATCAAATCTTTGTACTGCCAACAGAATCACATCTTCTTATTGGCAGAATATTTTCTGAAACAAATCCATAAAATATATGAAAAATACAATAAAATCCACCAATGTGAAGACCTTGAAGAAAAAAAGGCTATTCTTGGTTTGGGCCCTATCTTTAGGAATATAGTCACCAAAAAGAGAGTGTGCGAGAGAATATAAGCAAGTGTCGTCTCCCAATTAGAATCACATTTATTTTAGATTCGGGATATATATCATCCACTTCTAAATATAATTATCTAAATTAAACTAGTTAATTTATTGGAAGTGTTCAGTTAAAGAATAATTGGGCTGATTTGATTATTCGAATTGAAATCACATATTCGCTCATGATTTACACAGTCCTCTGCAAGAAAAGAGTAGAAACTGCAGAAATCTAATTTGAAAACTAATCTAAAAATGAAGTCATCTTTAGTAAACTGAAACTTTTATAGCCTAAACTTTGGTTTGTACTTTGTAGCTACAGAACGTTTGGATATACTGCAAAATGTATAATATATTTTGGTCAATATAATATTATTAAGATCCTAAATAACATGAACTAATGTTGTTAGAGCTAACCAAATATTAACATGTATTACACTTGAAATCTTATCAAATGAGTTATTTGATCTTTATTTAAGAACATGACTGACTGACTGACTGTATATACAAAAGTTTTATATATAAATAGTAGTAAAAAACATTAGAAGCTGAGAGTTTCTGAAAATGTGTCCGATTAATTAGTGATCACAAACCTTGTGAGTGAATATAGGTTAAAAACCTGACAATTTCGCATCTCAACTATCAAGATTGTATATAAGAATATAATTATTTTAATAAAAAGGAATATAAAAATATATAATAACAAATGAATGAATGTATATCGTCAAGGAATTCGAAACAAGTGATCGTGAAAAAAAGAAGGAAAAAATAAAGTGATATTGTAGGAATTGAAGATTCGGATAAAGTCACGTATCTGTGTCCCGTGAGAAAGATGGGGACCCATCGCTATCAATGGTACGCCATCTCTCGTATTTATGAGAGACTTGTGTCTATCTCCATTTCTCTGTGTATCACACAATACATTACTATTTCACACCAGATCTTGCCTTATACGATTGACAAAGATTGGTGCTTATATGTCGCAATCTTCTTTGATTGAGAGTTAATAGTTTGTGCTAGCTAGTATAAATATCTATTTTCGTCGTAGTATCAGATGAAGATGAATGTCATCATCTGATTCATTTTCTCTATATATCGCTTCAATAAGCATACGGTCAATTTTTTAGTCCTTTAATTTTTTGTTGACAAAAATATATATACACAATTTCACATGGTACGAAAAGAAGAAATAAAATCTAATAATAAAAAATATATAAATGATATAGCTTACTAAAAGAAATATACGTTTAGACTTATCAGAATTTCTTTTTGTTTGTTGTTTTCTAATTAAAAAAAAAAAACAGATGCTGTATACAAAAACAAACCCTAATTTAATTTAACATTTGACAAGACAGCCGATATTTAAAATAAAGAAAAAGACCTATCTTTGCTATAGACTTTGATTTTCTTAGCAGTGTCTCACAACGAAAATAGAAAACGATAGGAATATCAATAAAAATATATCGATTTTCTAAAACTGTTACATAATTTTCTGTTACGTACATATTCTTTTTACTTCCTCTCACAGAAAACAAAAGGGATGGTCATTCTTTAAGTCCCCACTTAAAAATTGAGAGAGTTTAGATAAGCTATGCTCCCTAAAGTTATATTAAATAGCTTTTTTAATTATTTCCGCCCCTCCTTAATAAAATTAGAGAGTTTAATAATTACAGAAGCTAATTTTTAAAAAATCAAACTAATTACTTTTTAGTTGTTACACTTCTGTTAGTTCTTTCAAGACATGGCCATCTTTCACACCAAAAGACCCATTCGCTTCAGCGTCAGAGCTCGCATGTACACCATAAAACAAATACACAAGCACGATCAAACCGGAGAAGAAACCAAACCGGACGTACGACGGTGCGTCTAACGAACCGAGCAAGAATATGTTCAAGAAAATCGACACGCACGGGGTCCACGGCATGAACGGGACACCCCATAACTCCGGTTTATTCGCCTGAGGGACCACGCAATGGAAAATCAGCACGATCGCTATAGCCACCACCGCACAGGAACCGAGCATGAAAGCCTTAAGGTTGCCTTGTGGCGCAAGTTTCCAGATGAGGGTGAAAACGAGAGAGGTAATGGAGAATAGTGTGAGGAAAGAGAGTGTGGGCCATGGCTTGGTGGGTCCGATCGGGACGTAACGCCTGAAAATGAGAGCGTTTGCGACCATGTAGAAGACGAATAGTGTTCCGATGGAGACGAGGTTTAGGAGGACGTTTAGGTCGGTGAAGAGCGCAAGAGCCGCCGTGAAAATGCCTGATTCGGGAAATAATATATACATTAAAAAAAAACATTAATAAGATTATCATATTAACTATAAAGATTATTCGGCCGACTGAAAAAGTCCAAATTGAAATGAAATCGAAGATGGTCGTGGGAGGATTTGTTCCTTTATTTTGTATTCTTTTGTCAAAGTAAGAAAAAAGGTTAATCAATGCTGCTTATGGATATAGCAATTGTGAGATAGTGGGATGCTAAAATTGGTAAGGATAAGGTTGGGACGACGATGACCCTCAAGTATTATGATCCACTTTGTGACATTGTGAATAGCCAATGGTTTATCACAAAAGAGTATTGGATATATCATTTTTTTTTTTTACTTATATATATATATATATATATATATATGGATAAAACCAAATATATGGCTCTGATGAGTACACATCGCAACAATGCTATGATCACTAAATTCATGGCAACCAATAACTGTATGATATAATTATTTTGAGCACTAGTGTCCTTGGTGACTAAATTCTAACCATTGAGCTACTGCCAGTAAAATTTCGAATATTCTTGTTTACATATTGAAAAATTTGGCATCGTTCAAACTTCAAAACTCTGGTGCCTAATTAAGTCGAATGGGCTAGTCACTAAGATGCCCCGGAAAATTTTACAAAAACTAAACTGCGAAAATATCAGCCGACTAGGCTTTAGTTCTCCACAAAATTTTTATTTTTTATTTATAATTTTATAATTGAAAACTAGTCGGCCAATGGATGAAACGCCCTTGTAGTTTATCCAACAATAGTAGAGATTTCTTAAAAGGAAAAAGAAACAAAAGTGGAATATGTATTTTCAACACTAAGGGAACACACAATGGACCAAAGAGACCCACCAAAGATATCACAATCAAGACCGTCGAAAAGATTGAACCTCAGAACTTTTCACAGAGCAAAATAAACCAATGGTGAACATGACATCTAGCTATCGAACTCAGATGCTCTCTCTGTCTCTTAAAATTTAAAACCCAAACACCATAAAAACCACATAAAAATGTATAAAACCATGTCCCTACATTTATAACGCACACAGCCCTTGTCGCAATCGAGATCGATAGGGGGAAGATTTTAAAATGGTACCAAAAGATTTGATTTTAAAATATACACTGAAATGGACACGTATAGATAGTATAATCACGTGGATCGTATGATCTTTGGGAAAACGTTAAAGCTTCAAAATCAAAGGAAAGAAAGAAAGAAAAAAGATCATGGAAACAACTGAAACGGTTCCAATTGGGGTCCCCTTTTAACCTAACTACCTCTATCTATCTCACTTTATGGATCAAAAATAATATATATAATAAAATCAAATTTTACTATATGATTTATTTATCGATTTTGACAGCAATAAAATAAAATCGGAAGGGGACAAATGAAAATAAATAAAAAACGTACCAAGAAAAGTGGAGGCGTTGACTGGCGTAGATGTGTTGGGATGAATCTGAGCGAACCAAACGGGGACCACTCTGGACCGTCCGATGACGCACATGTACCGAGCCTGACCTAACATCGCCACCAAAAGCGACGTTAATATCCCAAAGCTCGCTCCTATCCCCACCACTTTCGTCACCCACTCCCAGCCGTCCGATCCTCTGAACGCCGCAGAAAACGGCGCCTCCGGATCTATCTGCGTACACAAGTCCGCCGTTTTCAACTTTTACAGTCAAACCACCTCCCGTTTCTCCTTTTTATAAATTTAATAGAAGTAATACAAATATTAATTACTGTAATTACGGACCAGATCGTATGGGAGGAGCATTGACATTGACACGGCCATGAGGCAATAGAGCACCGTGACGATGGCGACTGAACCGGAGACGCCGACGGGAATATCCTTCACCGGATTTTGTACTTCTTCCGCCATGGTTGAAACGGCGTCGTATCCTATGTAGCTCAAGTATACCATGGCGGCTCCGTTGAAAACTCCCGCCGCGCCGAAAGGGAAAAACCCCGACGGATGCTCTGGTTTCGCTGGAAGTGATAGATTCTTCGGATTTCCTTTTAAGAATCCCATCACGATCACGAAGAATATGAACGCGATGTGAAATGCAGTCATTATCATGTTCACCTTCGAGCTCTCTCTTGTACTGCAGCAGATGATGACGGTGATTGCGAGGACCACGAGAACGGCGACGGGATCGATCTCGTTGAATCCGTTAGGGAGACCGGAGACGACGAATCGCCACTTCGAGGTCGAGATCCCGAAAGCGGTTCCTAAGTATGCGGTGAAGCTCCTCGAAACGGCAGCGTTTGACATTACGTAGTCCATTATAAGATTCGCTCCGGTGAAAAATGCAGGAAACTCACCTGACGTATATGTAACAGAAAATGGGGAAAATCAGTTACGGTTTTCAGATTTGAAATTTGAATTTCAGATCGTAACTGATCGGATGAGCTAGTGGTGATTTGGCGGGAGACTAACCGAATGTAATACGGATGTAGCTAAAAGCGCCGCCGGCGACGGGGAGATGGACGGCGAATTCGGTGTAGCAGAAAGCGGAGAGTAGGGCGCAGAGGCCGGCGATGGCGTAAGAGACGACGATCGAGGGACCGGCGTAGAGGCGACTTGCACGGCCGGTGGTGACGAAGACACCGGCGCCGACCATTCCGCCGATTCCGAGTCCAATGAGATCATACCACCGGAGAGTTCGGCGCATCTGCTCGCCGGAGACGGCACGGACGCGGCTCATCTCGTCGGAAGACGTGGAAACAGATATAGCGCGTCGGGCTAAGCGGGAAGGCGTCACGGAGAGAGAGTTAAGGTAGACGGAGAAACTGGAGAAAGAAGAGTGACCGCCATTGTTGCTGCTTTGCACCTCCATCTTCACCGGCCAGATTCGGGTCGGGTCAGTCTGTATAGGAGGACTGAGAATTTTTTATGATTTGACAGACTTTCGGGTTTATAATAGAGATAAGAAAACTGAGTGAGAGAGAGAGGAGAATAAGAGGATAAAGATAGTGGCATTCTGCAGTAATTACGATCATATTTAAAGGGTATTTGAAAACTATCATATAATTATTAAGAAGAAGAATTTTGTTCTTATTCACATTAATCTCATAAGCATCGGCTAAAAAGCTACTAATCCAAGATGCTCTTTTATCTGTCTGGTCCAATTACATTTATTTATCATCTACACTAATTATGCTAACGCTTTTATCCGAATCCAGAACTAGTTTAGTAGTATATAGTATGATTTCATAACTAGCTATGCTTGTGAACAATTTTTGTTGACCATATAACCACTAAAAGTGGTATATTATTTAATGTCATCAGATTGCGTGAGAAATGAAAACTGATGTTATTATATAGACTGAAAATGGATTCTTAGTAATTGATAGGCGATTAGTACTAATCAATTACCTTAATTGTCTACAACAACAGTAGTTTGAAACGTAACGACTCTGTTAGTTCCCGAGGTTATGAAACCGTCACGGACGTTAAAAAGAAACAAAAACAAACGGTGTTAACTTCCGTATATCGTAAGACACGCTAACGACGTTATCTCTAACTGGCTATGAGGGGTTTGAAGGTTCACACGTGTGGCAATGAAGGCGACACGTGGGATGCTGAAGAGATAAGCACACGGGTTTTAAAGCTTTGCGTGACCCGAATTTGAGGAAATGAGTTTTTGATTTTCATTTTTTATGCAACTGGAATTAGTTTGGAAAACATTCTTGCTTATTTGTAGCTTTGCAGGTGATTAAAAGCTCATGTTCTTTCATTATGTTGTGACAAGACGCATTCAAAAACCATGACTCGTGTCAGTTAACTAAAATCAAGATTCCCAACACCAATAATTAGTCCAAAATCATATAAGTACACTAGATCTCAATGTATAAGCTTTAAAAACTCCATTAAAACTTGATTAGGTGAAAATATTGTAATATGATTTGTAATGTAAATTTTATACCGCTCACAATTGGCTCTCAGTCATAACTGGATACACATTGCAATAATATATTTTTGGACGTGCATTGCATTGAATTAACACTAGCTTATCCAGATGAATTCGGAACACTTACTTGAAGCCTCTATTTTCACAATAAAAAAAAGATCATTAGATGAGCTTCACCAACGTTTATATATTCGAATCAACCCCCACCCCACCCTATACACACACACATATGAACTAAAGTCGACAAAAATAATAATATAGATTCGTATGGAGTCAATGTCGTCTCACAGTTTTTGGTTACACAAAATAATCGTGAGATAATGAAATAAAAACAAAAGATAATGTGGAGTGGTCTTTACAGTGAGTGGGATGGTCAAAACTGATTGTAGATAAGATGCAAACTCAGTTTGCCTCAACCCGACCACGTCTCACACATGTATACCAGTCCTGCCCATCTCTGTTTCACTTAAAAAAGTTATATGAGAAAACAATATCTTTTTATCTTATCATATGGTAAGCAAGCATTATAATTGATTAATTTCCTCCTCTCCGTATATTTGAATACTGCTGTAAATCAGTAAGCATAACAACAAAGATCCACCCAGCGTAGTAGGAATTCACATATTTAAAAAACCAGATTGCTTGTGTCTGTACTACAAATTTAAGTGTAAATAATGTTGACACAAAATTTTAATGTAGATAACATCAAAGATCCACGTAGGCGTGGGATGCAACAATGGACCCACCAAAAAGAGAGCTCAATCAAAGCCTAATTCTTCATTACATTTTTTTTATTTTCTATAATTACCTATATATAACCTTCTTCCTAATCAATATTACATTGAAATACCAAGCCCTTTTATAATGGTTGATCGAGCGTTGAATGTTATTAGGGTCGGTCTAGGAATTGAATTATTGATTCTTATAGAGTGCAATAATGGGTTTTAAAATAGCATTTGAAATTTGATGCCATTCAATTAGTGATTTTTGAAATTCAGACTAAAGAGTGAAAGGTTCTTTCCTCTAGTGAAATAGAACAAAAAAAATACGTGCACAAATAAAAGATAAAGAACTCAAGCGGATGTTATATTCCCAATTTAGAAAAAATTCTCTTACTTCAGCCTTATATCAAATTATGATTTTCGCAAATGGAAAATTTCCAGTTGATTATCACACACATCATGGGCACTATCTATAGGCCTATACAGTATTTAAGTCTCTCATCAGTAATGAGATGTGAGCTATCTTTAGTGGGTTCAGCCCATAAGATAAATGGGTTATCCATCGATGGATACTTAGCTTACGACCCCGTTCTAAATGCCCATTTAATATTTTTTTGGGGAATTAGCCCATTCATACTTTTTTCTTATTTGGGGTCAATAACCCCCTATGTTCTTTCTTTTTTTTTAGTATAGATTTGAAATGTTTGTTGTTTCGCCGTCCTTTTTCCGACCAATAAAGATTAAGTTGTTGTTTCTCCCTCACCACCACAGTCTAAAAATTTGGCATATCTACGCTATTTATAATTGTTTTTTGCTAAAGGGTGTTTGTAGTTATCTCAGAGTTTAGAGTATTTGAATCTTTGTGGGATATTTAAGAGTATGTCTAATTTCTAATCAGTTAAACACTTAATTCTCACCGGACACCCCATATTTTGACTCTCCATTAGTATTTATCTGTGTGTTTGTAGGACTGGGCAAAATATCCGTTATATTTGCTTTGATCCATTATTCGTCTCGATTCGATCCAAAAAATCCGGATATCCGTAATTTTATGGAGCAAAGCAAATACTAAAATTTAATATCCGTTAAAAACGGAGCAAATCACAAATACTAAAAAAAATTAAGACGGGTATCCGCTCCGCTCCGGTATAAATATATATGTATATATAGATAGATAATAATTCATATAAAATGTATAATTATTATATATAAATATAATTTTTATGAGTTTTTGTTTATAAATTTAATTATTATAAATATTAAAACTAATAAGTTAAGAAAAAAATATTTTTTTAAAGAAAATATTGTCATTTTTAATTAAATTTTGAATTTTTTTATTTTTTATTTTAAATATATTATTATTTAAATATTTTTTTGAGCCGGATCAGATATCCGGCAAATATTTAGATTTTTGGCGGATATCCGGAGGACGAATATCCGGATAATTACGAAATGGATATGGATCATAAAAATAATTATCCGGCCGGAGCGGAGCAGATCACGGATATCGCTAAAATTCCGGATATCCGCTCCGCGCCCATCCTTATGTGTTTGTATCTTTCCCACATCTCTGAAGATAAATATAAAAATCTAAAACCAATAAGGTAACAGCCAAAAAAGCTTAAAAGAAGAAGAAATTAGTAGGATTTTCTGTGAAGGCCACGTGACGGACAGAGGAGATGCCACGTCATCTAGAGGCATCACTGAGATGCCAAAAGTATTATTGAGAAACAATTGGAAGAAGACACGTGGCTTTAAACTGGTGAAGAGTTGGTCTACGCACCTTTATCGAGTCCGTAACGTATCCACTTTATTTGTGGATCCAACTAGATTTAGTAAAAGTGTGTAAACCATATTAAAAACAAGTAAAAAAGAAAGTACAGTTAAAAAAATACTAAAATATTAGTTGGAGTTCCTCTTCAGTTAATCTGTTGAAGTTCGTTAAGACTCGAGGATATAATTAATTAATACAATGAAGATTTCCGTATAAGATAAGAAAAAACTGTGGTATTGTATTTGATTAAGTGCTAATAATCTCGTTTTAAGTACTTTCCAAAGCAGAACGTCCAACGGAAACCTAACTAAAACTTGTTTAACTAAGCCTTATAAGTTAAAACTATGAATAGTACACTTAATCAGTTTTTTTTTTGGGGTGAAAATTTTAAATTCAAACAAAGAGAATTGGACTCAGATCATGGGTAGCTTAATTAGTCAAGGGTCGTGAGTACTGAAACTTTTAATGGTCACTAGACTTAAGTTAAAAATAGTCAAAGAATTGGGTTTTGACTAGCATTAATGATCCCCCTACCGTAAAAAATTGGTCAAACTTTGCGGTATATAATAAATTTGGTCAAAGTGTTAAGCAATCAGGGATTATTTTCTTTGCATCACGAGAATTGTTTTTACCAAAAATAAATTAATATATGACGAAGTATTAACACAAAAAATATGAGAAAACAAGTTTTACATTGGTAATGAAAGTTAAATAAAACAATTATCGGGATTCAAGTATATGAGTAAAAAACTAAAAGAAGGTATATATAATAAATAGGAATATATTACACACTTAGAAAAAAGTTTATAACTCTCTCATGTTGTATGATTGTGTGATTTACCTTGATCCAAATTGTGAAACTCTGGTTTTAACAACATTTATAATATGAATTTCTCAGACGAAAAAAAAAAACTAAAAGCAGCACACTTGGACAGAAAAGAGTACATATATAAATAGTGGATTGATTGTTTGGCAAATGTGAACCCAAAAAGAAAGAAATATTTGTAGATTGCTTTTCGTATTTTTAGGCGGTTGTTTTTCTTAATAGCTACGTGTTCCAGTATTATTGGAAAAGCAAAGTGGCATATGCTTATTATAAAAAAGTACAAAATCAGAAAATAAAAAGAACTGTAACAAACTGGAGCAAAAAAATCAGTCGTCAGGTCAGGTGTAAGTTGTAACCCTAAAATTAAATTAAAAAGGAGAAAAAAAAAATAGAGAGAAAAGAGAGAGAGACAAAAGACATCCCAATTGCAGAGAAACCGTGTTGAAGTTGGTCTCTGAGCTGCTTGTTCCCTCTTTATTTTAATTTCCAGCACATTCTTTCTCTTTTATATATCCTAATTTTTCCTTAAAACAAACTTTCCTAAGAAAAAAACCAGAGAATCCGTATAAATTATCTGAAACAGTTTCTCCAACAGCCAACAACAAATTTTAGATTCTGAGATTTTACCACTCGACTCTTTTTTTTGTTCTCTTCAAAACCACTAGAAACCCGTGGATATGGCGTCGAGCGTGTGGACGAGATCGGAAGATAAGATGTTCGAGCAAGCTTTGGTGCTTTTCCCTGAAGGATCTCCGAATCGGTGGGAGAGAATCGCCGATCAGCTCCATAGGACTGCTGTTGAAGTTAGGGACCATTACGAGGCGTTGGTGCACGACGTCATCGAGATTGATTCCGGCCGAGTCGATGTCCCGGATTACATGGATGACTCGGCGGCTGCGGCGGCGGGTTGGGACTCGGCCGGTCAGATCTCCTTTGGGTCTAAACACGGCGAGAGCGAACGGAAAAGAGGAACTCCTTGGACTGAAAACGAACACAAGTACGTTTATCAATTCCGAATTCTCATTTTTCCCTTTGCAAGTAGCAAAATTAGGGTTTTTTTTTGTTTGGATATAAATTGGGAATTAGCACGGTTTTTGTTATTCTTCTTCCAATTACTATCGCAATTCGGTTAATTTAGGTGATTAATTACATTTGGTTTGATATGATGCAGATTGTTTCTGATCGGATTAAAGAGGTATGGTAAGGGAGATTGGAGGAGTATATCGAGGAACGTGGTGGTGACGAGGACACCGACGCAAGTCGCGAGCCATGCTCAGAAATATTTTCTTAGACAGAACTCGGTGAAGAAGGAAAGGAAAAGGTCGAGCATCCACGACATAACTACGGTCGATACTAATCTAGCCATGCCTGGCTCCAACATGGACTGGTCTGGGCACCACGAGAGCCCTGTTCATGCTCAGCAGCAGCAGCAGCAGCAGCAGCAGCAGCAGATCATGACGGAGTTTGGTCAGCAAATGACGACTCCGGGTCATTTTGAGGATTTCGGGTTTCGGATGTGAAAAAAATGGTGAAGAGGAAATTGGCCATGGTTTTTTAGTTTATTAGGGGTTTTTTACACATTTTATGTGAATAGCAAAAAGAATAGGATTGGGTATTTTCTGATACAGGTGATGATGGTGATGAAAAGTAATAAAATAATATACATTAGTGTATAGGAATGCCTTTTTATAAACACAAATATGTTTTAAACCATTTTGGTGGTATTTTGAATCAAATGCATATGGATTGGTGGGTTTTCAATTGGAGGCAGTTTATTTTTGGTTGAAACCTTGATTTCTTAGAACATGTACAAAGTACCAAGGCTGAAACCTTGATTTCAAGCTTTTTTCTCTATATGAGCCATTTGATTTTGAGACGATGACTACAGATCTTACACCCAAAAATCTATCTAATAAGCTTAAAAATCATATCTAGCAGCTATTCCCAAATGGTATATTTAAACCGGGGCTCTCTCCAAATATTGAATCCAATAAGCAAACATCGCATAAACGAACTCTTTATACCATCCATACAAAAAAAAAAAAGAAGAAGTAGGAATGCGCAAAAAAATGGAAAAGATTAAGAAGAACTTGGATGTATGTGTATGATAAAATCATCGCATTCCTCTTTGCTGAACACACGACCCATTGGACTTTTTAATTGGCATAGAGGCCCATTGGGCTACGGCTTATTTTTGAGTCCAGTCCCAAATTTGTTTTGGGTCAACAAATAATAGGGTTTTTTTATAACACGCCAACAATTCCTATTACCTTTTAGTTTTTTTTTTTTGGTGGTAAAACTATTACTTTTTTAGTTTGATATATTAAAAATAGAAAGATTACAAATGTAATATTTTAATTCTTTTTAGCATGTTTAATTGGTTCATCTTCAAATACCTGTAGTCCAATTGGGTTGGAGGAGAAAAGAATACTAGAGAGAAGATACAAGGGCAACACATAAGTTGATGTCAAAAAAAAAAAAAAAGAGCAACGCATAAGTTAGAACGTCAGCAACCAAATGAATGCGTCTAAATTCGTCTCACTCTCACATTAATTTAATCCGATTTGCAAGTAATCAATTGATTACTCGTAGAAACATAATAAGAAAAAATAAATATACGACCCTTAGCTAGTAGATGTAGATGTCCAGGTGGACCCATCTAAAAAAGTATACGTCACACATCAGCAGATTCAGCACTCCATCATCTTTTTGTTATCACAAAACGCCAATTTTCTCGCCATTGTAGATTTCGGTGTTCTCTTGACTTCCCAGAAAAAAAATATTCTTGTTTCAACTTCAATGGCGTTCTCCAATACTATCTTCTCTGTTACTCATTTCTCTTCTTCCTTTACTTCCTCTCGTCCTTCTTCTGCGATCACCTGGCAGACTCGTTTTCCCGCTCAAACTTCTTCTCCAGATCTATCGCCTGCTTTCTTCGGTGATCCCCGGAAGTTCGTCCAAGGTGTAATGTCTCTCTCCACGATGAGGTCAGCTTCTGCATCTTTTCTTGTTTTTCTATACTGGAATTTCTGGGGGTTTAGTCTTCTTGCTCCTCCTGATTACTTGATTTTTCTTAGTCTTTTATGTTTGGATACTCTTTTTTGGTCAAGTGTTTGGCAAATCTAAGTTTGATTCTACAGTAATCTTTGCTTTGTATGTGGTCGATCGATTTGGCAAGTGGAACTTTTTTCTGGATTCTCGTATGGAGTAGGATAATTTGTCGTTATGAAAATTGAGAGAGTATCGGTAGGTTCTTTTTGGTTTGAGATACATGTTTCTTGAGATGATTAAGATAAGTTTCTTGGCAATTTGGTTTCTCTCTGAACTAATTGCAAATTCTACTTTGTTTTGTGAATGTCATACGTTTGAATGATTTTATCTGAGATTGCTGATATATCTTTCCATGCTTGCTTGTTTTGATATGGCAGTCTAAGAAACCGTGTATATGCTTCGATTAACAGCACTGATGCCACTACTCCATCTTCTCCGGTCAGTAACTTTGTATCAGCCTTTTTATTTTTTCGCAACTAAACGATTGATGGTTCTTGGATCTATAGATTTGACTTCCAAAGACTTACATGAATATGCACGAAGAAGCTCAGCAAGTAAATGTAGAGATGATATGGTTATGTGTTGATGTGTGTACTATATTGATTGATATGTGATTTTACTTTCTTATGTTTAATAGGGAAACCGTCTGCGTATGAGTTTTGTGTTGACGTGTGCTTTGAGATGACATTTGCTGGAAAATTTGATCGCAGAAATCGGAAGATGATGATGACGTCGTTCCAATGCCAATGGTTATGATAGACCAGGATGCCGACCCTGAAGCCACCATTGTACAACTCAGTTTTGGAGATCGTCTTGGGGCTCTCATTGACACAGTGAGGGGTTCTCATTATCACTGCATCTTTTTTGATATCATGCAAAGTTGCCTAGCTTTCAGCTTATGAATCATTGTTGTATTTTGCAGATGAGGGCGCTGAAAGATTTGGGATTGGATGTAATAAAAGGAACTGTCACAACTGAAGGATCCGTTAAGCAGACCAAATTTTCTATAACAAAACTGTAAGAAAGGCCGTTCTTTCCCTGGCCTCTCTTTGCTATAGATGTTGTTCAATTACTTATTCACCTCTTATTTGCTCAATTGGATGTACAATTGTGTCTAGGTCGACCTTGTGTTGATTACTTATGATTATCCCTGGGAAATTTAGTCTCAGACTAGATTGTGGGCATGCGACAAGTGAATACGATCAAATACTTCCTGTGTCAAATATTTATTGGTGTTGTGTGCAGCTGCAGCTACTTGTATTGTTGTTAATTGCCTGAACTGGTTTATGTTCTTAATTTGTTCTGTTTTTTTTTTTTTTTTTTTTTTTTCCTTACGGCCAGAGATACTGGGCGGAAAGTGGAAGACCCTGACTTGTTGGAGCAAATTCGATTAACAATCATTAACAATCTGTTGAAATACCATCCGGTCTGCTTCAGTTTCCTTTCTCCCTTTACCTTAAATCACATTCACATTCTTGCTTAAGTGCTCAAAGTTAAACACCTGTGCAGACCTACATGCAGCTGTTGGATCAATAAAAACCGTGAGTTGTTTGATGATTGTTCTGAACATTTCATTTGTTTATTTTTGTAGGAATGCAGCGAGCAACTTGAAATCGTAAATAATAAAAACTATCCGCGCTTAGCGCGGGCTTTCACCTAGTATTACCAAAAAGTGTTCTAGTTTAATCCTGGTTTAAAAATAAATATATAAAAAATTTTGAAGAAAATTACGAGGAACAAACTTGCATGAGAAATGAGATTTAACCGAACAAAAAGTATGTCGATATTGCAACGCACATAGATGTGAAAAAAGACGGACCAAAGAGGAGGTAAGGATTCACTATTCAGTAGAATACGAGGTCACATTTAATATAACCTGATAAAATAGTTTACATAACCCTCGCTGGTTCCCGGTTTTCGCTAGCCTTCTTTGCATAGAGACAGCGGACAGGCCAGGTCTTGTTGTAGAGATGATAAAAGTGATGGCTGATATCAACATAGACGTGGAATCCGCAGAGATAGATACAGAAGTACTCAAAACCCTTAAACCTAAGCTCCATATATGTACATACAGTGTGATTCCATTTCCACGCCCTTTTAATAACTACTCGTCCATTGTCTCAGGGTCTGGTTGCCAAAGACAAGTTTCACGTAAGCTACCAAGGGCAAGCACTAAACAGTTCGTTGTCACAGGTGATTTATTGTTCTTGTTACTTTGTACTTAAAAAAACTCTAAAAAGATAAGAGGTAAAGAATCAACTTCTCCTGCATGCAGGTTTTGGTGAACTGTCTGCGTTACTTCCTGAGAAGGCCTGAAACTGACATCGACAGCTATTAATAAAGCTTTTTGTTTGTTCCAAAAACAAAACTGTCTTTCTCCTTTATGAAATCGTATCTGTTGCGATCTATCAAGTCTAGACTGTTTTGAATATGATGTGGAAACTCGTAATAACCATAACGTCTGCGAAATATTTCTGCCTTTACTGAACCATTGGGGCTAAAGAATAAAGATGGCTTGGTTCTGTTGTCATTGTGCTATAGCTGTTCCTTTCCGTACACAGATAACGAATTCCATCTCCTGAAATCTTTTTTTTTTTTTTGGTAAAAAAATTTCCTGACATCTTAAACATCGACTTCAACTAGTAATAAATAAAGCTTTTGTTCGCTCCAAAGAAATAACTCAAGTTGTGTTAAACCGTTAATTCGGAATTATCGATAAGTTTTATAGACAAATCATTTGATATTTGGAAGTTTTTTCTTTTCGCAATCTTTTGAAGTAAGTGGAGGATTACTAGTGAAAAATCTTTACGAAGTTGTACGGAAAAACAGAGCAACGCTAATCATATTCTAAGACAAACGGCAAGGAGGAGGAAGGAAGATAGCACCGACTCTTGAGAGCGGCAATGGAATATATACAAAAACTTTGCTACAGATTAGCAGTGAGTTATTAATACAAAACATGTTTCCAAGGACTCGGAGGGAGAATCAAGAACCTACTCGTCGAGCCAATCCAGGGTGAAGCACTTTTCAGCGGCTTCAACACGAAGTCCAGGAACCGCCTTCTCCACATCTTCCCACATCCACAGAGACTCTGTGTCGCATATTACATGGCGTAGACAAGTCAATGAAACCGCAGAGCTCGGTATGCTCGATAAGCTGCATTCTCTCATGTCGATTTTCTCAAGTGTTGTGAGCTTTCCTATCTCTTCCGGAACACAAATCAGGCTGACACATTGAGAGATGTCTAGGTACTTCAGTCTCGGCAGCTCACAGATTTCTACAGGCAAAGATTTCAGCTCCGGGCAAGCGTATAGCCTCAGAAGTTGAAGGGCCTTTAGCTTACTCAGATTCTTAGGCAACTCACTGATGCGTGGACAATTTGTTATGCTGATAGAGTTGAGAGAGGTGATTCCACAGACCGTCGAAGGTAGTTCCACAAGATCGTCACAGTGATCTATCGTGAGGTCAGACAGGTTTGGAAAGATCTGGGCCATGTCTACTGCTGTCTGATCAAAACTATGATTGATCTTGCACAGGATCAGAGACATCTTGTGGAGGTTCTTCAAGGGAACCGTACAGGTAGAGAGTTCAGGGACATGAACCCTCTCAAGCCAGAGACTCCTGAGTTTGGCCAAATTAGTAAAGCTGGAGAAGTCATGTAGACGCGCAGGAGACATACCGCTGTTGATAATCACGAGCGCCCTAAGCTTGCTCATCTTAGCGATGAAAGGTGGCAGTACGTAGCTGTCCGAAGTGAAGTGTAGTATCAAAACCTCTGCCTTTGGGAGTTCCATGTCAAACCATTCCATTTCACTCATTTCTCCTGTAAGAAAAAAAAAAAAAAAAACAGATGGCCATATCAAAACGTTATGATTCTAACGACTAACCAAACCAATTCATTCAAGGATCGTTGTGTAAGAAACTCTTGCCTGTGTGAATGGAAACTACACGGGCATTGTATGGCTCATCATTGCTCCTCTCCCATTCTCTGGGAAGTAAGGACTCTCTTTTCGGCATCAATAGCCGCTCTCTTCTATTTACTTTTCCACGATTGCTTAGATGAAGAGCAAGGTCTCTTAGAACATCATGCTGCGTCACAAAAATATCATAGTAGCTTGTGTACATAGCGCCAAACCTACAAAATTATTATCCATTGTAAATTTAAGTTAAGAACGGTTAAAACCATAGAAGGAGCTACAAGAAATGAGATCATAGAGAGATCTATAACTGTACCTTGGATCTTTCACGAGAGTAAGGAGATTCCTGTTTGATAAATCAACAAGAACAGCAAAAGCAGTCGCGTCCTCGAGATCATGCATCTCAACCCACATGTTGATGATAACATCAAGAGGGATCTTCTTGTCTTCAGGGAAAGCACCCATATCCAAGAAACATTCTCTGGTTTTAAGGTCCAGAGTCTCTAGAGTTGCTTCTATTTGAGAAAATACTCTGCTCTCATGAGTTTCATCAGCAGGTTCACCTCTTGATAACCTGTTCGCTGCACCTTCCCAATATTTTTCAGGTCGGTCTTTCAGTGAAGCACCAACAACTTTGAGGGACAAAGGTAGACCTTTACACTCCTCAACAACCTGCCAAACAGAGTCAATATGAGTACTGAAAGCAAAAAGAATATTACTTAAAGCAGACCAATTTTTACCTGCTTGACCAAAGTTGGGCTGAACCCGGAAGGGACTGATTTCTGGTTGAAAGCAGAGAGACAGAACAGAGAGGTTGCTTCACTTTCATTTAGTAACTCTACATTGTAGGTGGTTCCCGGATCTGCAAGTTTAGACCTTGAGACCACAAGCGTTGTGGTTCCAGGATTGTTAAACATGAGCTGGTCCAGGGATTCCCTTGTCCAAACATCATCAAGGATCACTAGCTTCGGAAGAGTTGCACCAAAGCCAGCCTCATGACCAGTAAGAAATTCCCATATAAGGGCCCTTAGCTCCTCAAGATTAGGAGATTGTGAAACGGTCAGAAACAAAACCCGTTTCCCGAAGTGGCCTGTAAAAGAAGCAACTTTAACATCAGAGAAACAGTCTCTCTGACTCTTAAACAGAGTCCAACATCAAAAACTCAACTTCACCTTAGACGAACATGAAAAAATTAAGAAACGATATTGAATCAGAGTCCAGGCAAGCACATAAGGCTAAAGCAGAGCTTAATTACCTAGGACCTCGAGGTCCCGGGCAAGCTCTTTAGCAAGAGTGGTTTTGCCTGAACCGCTCATCCCGGAGATCCCAACAAGCCTTCTTCCCTCGTCCTTGGAATGAAACAGCATCTCCTTGACCTTCTTCTTTCCCAAATCCAAGCCAACCCCCAAATTACCCAAATCACCCTCCGTCGCTACCGTAGGTTCGGCAATCTTCATCGCGTCCCGCACCAATCCACCTCCCCTGATTTTCATAGAACCCATCTTCTCGTTCATGCTATCGAAACTCCTATCGATCCGATCAAAACGGACTTCAGCGTTAGCCCGGAGATGATGAACGTCGGCGAGAGTGTGGAGGGGCAGGCTTTGAATAAAGGTAGAGATTTTCTTCTGGAGATCCTCCAATTTCCTGGCTTGGTAAACCTGACGAATCATGTTCCAACGGTTGCATTTGAGAACCTTCTCGGTGAGCTTTCGGCACTTTTCTAGGGTTTCAGAGAACATACGAAGCTGGACCTGGCGATGGGAACTGACCTCCACGCCGCTGTAGAGGATCTCCTTGATCGTGGGCTGAAATTCCTCGATCATGGTGGCGAGGTTCAAGGCGACGCCTCTGCATCTCAAGGCTTTTCCAGATATAGAAAAGAGCTGCCTCACGAGCTCCGTCACGACTTCGCCGCCGATAAGTTCAGCCATGTCTAGGACTAGGCCAGGCCGATGAGAGACACAGAGAGAAAATGATGATTGGTGAGTGGAGGAAGAAGAGTTCTTACTCCTTTAGGCGCAAGTGTGGTATAAAACAACTTTGAGAAGTAGACAGAAAACGTGGGGGCCCACTCATGAAGCTTCGTAGCAATTAACGTTTTAGTCTTTATTTAATTATTACAAGTCTCCGGAGACCCAAAGCAGAGAAAGACTTTTGGCAATGGTTAATAAGAGGCGATAACAATGCCACATCATCATCAATTGTCCTCTTGATTAACAAGAAAGCGCGAAAGTTTCTTTGATGTAAATACAATACTCTCCAATAATTTTTTTTTTTTTTTACTTTTGTGCAAAGGTGAAAACGGTGAAAAGTTAGAATAAAAGTTAAAAGAAGATAGAATAACTGCGCTGGGATAGTAATCGTCGATCGGAAAGTGGGGAGATCAGAAAGTTGAGAGATTTTCAGAGTTTAAATGGCGGCCATAGCTCGTCTTCCACTAACCTATCCTCTTCCCACCATCCTCAATTCTTCCCTCTTCCTGCCTCAATCTCTCTCCTTTCCTTCTTATCTCCATCGCTCTCCCTTCCGCTCCTTCTCCTCCGTCTCTCCAATCCTCTGCTCCTCCCACTCCCACGTCTCTCACTCTCTCTCTCTTTATCTTATCTATTCTTCTCATTCTCTCTCTCAGTAGTTTCTGAGTCTCAATTGTTTCGTGTTTCTTCAGGGTGATTCCAATGCGTCGATTGTCGGGGATCTTCTGGATTATCTCAACGAATCCTGGACACAGTTTCACGCCACTGGTAATTTGAAGCTGTTTTCCTTTCGGAACTCCTTTGCTAAGTGTCTATGATTGATCTTCCTTCTTTTGCTATGCAGCTGAGGCCAAGAGACAGCTTTTGGCTGCTGGGTTCCATCTCCTGAGTGAAAATGAGGACTGGAAGCTTAAACCTGGTGGCCGTTACTTCTTTACTCGAAACATGTCCTGTTTGGTTGCTTTTGCTGTCGGAGACAAGTGAGTTTCCGATTTATTTTTATTTCCCATGGTACAAAGTCGGTTTGGCAATTAATGATCTTCATTAGTAGAACACTGAATCCTGGAACTAAGGTTATGCTTTAGTATTTGAAGGGTTCACGGAACCTACATTTTTTGTAGGTATGTTCCTGGTAATGGGTTTCATGCCATAGCTGCTCACACCGACAGCCCTTGTCTTAAACTAAAACCCAAGTCAGCATCGTCCAAGTCTGGCTATCTCATGGTGAATGTTCAGACTTATGGAGGTGGTTTGTGGCACACCTGGTTTGATCGAGACTTGAGTGTTGCGGGGAGAGCAATTGTGAGAGCCAGCGATGGCTCCTTTGTGCACAGGCTTGTCAAAGTCAAAAGGCCATTACTTCGAGTGCCCACTTTGGCCATTCATCTTGATCGGTAAACTTCTTTTATGAGTTTTTCTAGCTGAGTTTTTGACAAATGCAGTCGCTTTCAAGTGTAAGTGTATGCGTTACAACTAGTTTTGAAGCTCACTCTTGCTGTTTTGTTCTTCTTGTATTGTTTTAGCACAGTGAACAGTGATGGATTTAAACCGAATTTGGAGACCCAACTTGTTCCGCTACTGGCTACGAAAACAGATGAAACCTCAGCAGAGTCCAAGGACAAAAACGTATCTTCATCCTCCAAAGATGCTCACCATCCATTACTCATGCAGGTATAATATAACGGGCTTATTTGCTAGCTAGATTCAGTCATCTTCATCGTTTGTTAACATCGCACTTAGTCTCTGCAATCATTGAGAAATTCTATCCAGAATATAGAGTTAACTTTGCTGGAAAATTATTTCCTTTTTATCAACATTTTGAGAGCCTCTGAATGTTTGTTGTTGGTGTTAACCATAAAAATCCACATTTATCTCAAATGTTTCCTGATCGTGTTGCAGATTTTGTCAGATGATCTGGACTGTAAGGTCGAGGACATAGTGAGTCTTGAGTTAAATATCTGTGACACACAACCTAGCTGCCTTGGAGGAGCAAACAATGAATTCATATTCTCCGGAAGGCTAGATAATCTTGCATCAAGTTTCTGCGCTTTGAGAGCTCTCATTGATTCATGTTCCTCATCGGAAAGCCTGTCGAGTGAACATGATATCCGGATGATAGCTTTATTCGACAACGAGGAGGTGCCCTTTTTCCTTAATTTGCTTTAGTTAAATAAACTTATTAGCCGATTTATTGGCATGATAAGTGTTGGTAAAGAGGATTTGCATTTTACCTTCCATAACTTTTTTGCTTCGAGCTGATGATGTGCTAGTAACGTCTGCCAAGTAATTGCCTAACGTCTTCTTAAAAATTATTTGTTCCAATAGGTTGGTTCAGATTCATGTCAAGGAGCAGGGGCACCCACTATGTTTCAAGCAATGAGACGGATTGTGAGTTCCCTCAGCAATGCGCAGGTCACCGAATGTACCTTTGACCGTGCTATTCGGAAATCGTTTCTTGGTAAGCATCTGCTTCCATTTAGTTGTGACTTATGCGTATGTAATCTCTGGAATTTTCGCAAGACACAGTTGTAGATATTTTTGGATGTTTTTTGGTCTTTCTGCTGAAACTTGAGTATAGAATTTTTTGTGGTGTGCAGTGTCTGCAGATATGGCTCATGGGGTGCACCCGAACTTTGCAGACAAGCATGAAGAGAACCACCGTCCTCAAATACACAAGGGTCTTGTTATCAAGCATAACGCAAACCAACGTTATGCAACCAGTGGAATCACTTCTTTTCTTTTCAAAGAAGTAGCAAAGCTCCATGATCTTCCAATTCAGGTTAGGTATTCTACTACTTAATGTTAAGAACCAAGAGTAAACAACATATCATGGATCTTCTAGATGTTCTACACTGATCTACTCATATATGAGAAGAATGGTACACAGACAATTAGATTTTTGCTATTCGTGTAGGAGTTTGTGGTGAGAAACGATATGGGATGTGGTTCAACAATAGGACCTATATTGGCTTCAGGAGTCGGGATTCGAACCGTTGATTGTGGCATAGCTCAGCTTTCCATGCATAGGTATATTAATGGCTCAAATTTATAACAATTCTCTTATGTGTCCAAGTTAAACTACCTTAGACTCAGCTTCCGGGTTTTGGAACTTGTTACTTGTGAAACAGTGTGAGAGAGATTTGTGGAACAGACGATATAGACATCGCGTACAAACATTTCAAGGCGTTTTACCAATCTTTCTCAAGCGTAGACAGGAAGCTCATAGTCGATGAATAGCTCCTGGATTTTTAAGCACTAGGCAACAACAGTGCAGAAGTTAAAGTCGGTTTCAGTAATTTGGTCTGTTTTTTCTTTTTTTTTTTGTGGATAAGAAGTAAATTGGAATCGTTGTTTTTTTTTGCAAGGTTCCAATCTTTTTTAAAACCGCCTAACAGTTTAAATAAATACTCCCTCTCTTCAGAATTATTTGATGTTTTAGAAGGTTTTTTTGTTCAGAATTATTTGATGTTTTCACTTTTCAATGTAAAATTTAATGAATTTTTATAGTTTTTGACATTTTATATTCTGCAGATTGTCTTCTTATTGGCTGAATAATATTTAAATGAATTATAAATAATATTTTTAGTATAAAAAAAATAAAAATTAAATGAATCCTTAAACTGTGTGCAAAAACCTTAAACATCAAATAATTCTGAACAGAAGGAGTATAATGTAATTTGTTAAGGTTTTACAAATCATCCGGCTATCTCAGCTTTCTTGGGATTCAAGTAATGAGAACTCTAGAAACTGTACAAGAAGATGATTGCTAAAACGGTCAAATGAAAATGCTATGGACTATGGAGCCTTGACAAATAAGTAGTTTTTTTTAAAAAAAAAAATTAATTTATATTTGCATATAGAAGAACCTTTATTTTCTTTCTAGCACAAAAGCTTTCCGAATAAAATAATAATTTGTAACCAAGCAAAGCATATATTCTTATGTAAGATCAATTAAAGAATAGAACACAAGACACCAAAGGTTATATGTTACTGTTATTCCTTGCATATACGTACGACATATACTTAGGCAGTTTTATATATAGCCTGTTACTTATTGTTTTCTTGTCTTTTGTTATACTTTGTTTGAGTTTGTCAAAGAAATCTTAATATGACAATGGGTTCTAGTTACTTAGACGCAACTTCGAAGGAAACAATTCGAAGGAGCCCTTTCAAATTCGCTAACACAAAAGTTCCTCATACTGGCTTAGGCGACAGTTGCTCTCCTATAAAAGAAGTTCCTGAAGAAGAAGTTCCAAATGATGATCCCTTAAGTCACCAGATTCCATTCATCGAATCAGCTCTTTCCGCATCTCGGCTTCGCGGTAAGACTTCTCTCATATATCATCATTGTCAACTAATCAATCGCCTATAAGCGAGTTACAAGGAAAGATAGTTCCTACCTTACGGTCCTAATTTCAAATTTCATATTTAAAAGTTGATTATTCACATTTTTTCTTTAGATGATCTATATGTGAGAATAGCACGGGATGCCTAGCTAGTTATCCGCATTGCATGATCTCTAGATGCAGATAGGTTTTATGGTGTCTACTATATCATCTTGTTGTTGATGTAGGGAAGGTTACAAATGTGTACTATGCGTATACAAAATTAAGTCAAGGAATAAGCCAAGGTCGTGTAGAAGCCGTCAAGGAATTCTTGAACCAGCGTCCGGACGCAGTAGACGAATGGATAAACCTTTACGAGACACCATTGTTGAAAGCTTGCGCATGTGGGAAACCAGAGATTGTTAAAGAGCTTCTTCGTCGTATTACACCTGAACAAATGCTTCCCAAGATGAGCCAGCACGCTTCGTACCACACGCCTCTCACTGTCGTTGCAGTTAGTGGAAACATGGAGATTGCTGAAGCCTTGGTCGCCAAGAACCCTAAGCTGGTAGAGATTCCTGGAATCAATGGTCAGATTCCTGTTGTGGTTGCGGTTGAGAACACGCAGATGGAGATGGCTCGGTATCTTTACTCCAGAACTCCGGTTCAGGTATTAATTGACCATGATGGGTATCACGGTTCCTTACTCTTTCTCAATGCCATCTTCTATAAAATGCTCGGTAAGCGGTTTCTTAGACTTCAAGCAACACATGTTTTAGGCAGTTTTGATGGTAATTTCTTGATCTGTTTTTTTCTTCGTTCAATTAGACATCGCGTTGGACCTGTTCAGCATGTGCAGACGCTTGGCCGTCACAAAACATTTGCAAATAGAGTCGATTCCTATCATTGTTTTGGCTTCAAAGCCGGATCTTTTCCCTGGTGGCTGCCATCTCGGACCATTGGAACGGCTCATCTACTCTTGTTCGTACCAATCTAAGACCTCTTCATTTACAAAGATCAATCAGTCCTTTTGAATAGAAAAATGAATTTTCCTTTCCTAAATTGTTAGGGATACAAGTAAAGCTGCCGACTCTTCCGGAGGCTTCACGTTCAAACAAAGATCATCAAAGTACGTTTCCATATACATAAGTTCATAAAAGTCTCTGTATTCCATAGAAGACACTGAAAAAGTTTTCGACTTTTCTTGGTTATTTTTAGATACTCTGATGGGGAAACTGCTCAAGTTACTCTCTAAATGGACCGGTAAGTAAAAGGCTTTCTTTCGTCTACAAAATACTGTTATATATTCGATAGAAATAACATGACGTTTGAATTGGACTCGAGTGATGGTTCAGGAATAGATGACGTGTACCGAATGAAGGTGATGCATCTACAAGCCAAGAAGCTTCTATCGGGAATATCAGAGGAAACACTGGCCATGGGCTTAAAGGAACGTTCCGAGACAGTGGACGAGGCTTTACTCTTTGCAGTAAGATTTGGGAATGTGGATTTTTTGGTAGAGATGATCAAGAACAACTCTGAGCTTCTATGGTCCACGAGAACGAGCTCGAGCAGTACTCTGTTTCTCTTGGCCGTCGAGTTCAGACAAGAGAAGGTGTTTAGTCTCCTCTACGGTCTGGACGACAGGAAGTACCTGTTGCTCGCCGACAAAGACTGTGACGGAAATGGTGTGCTTCATCTCGCCGGCTATCCTTCTCCTCCTTCCAAGCTCTCTACAGTCGTCGGCGCAACTTTGCAGATGCAGCGCGAGTTGCAATGGTTCAAGGTTTGCTCTGTTTCTCTCAACTTTATATTCAAAACAGAGGAAAACAGATAAAGGCCTGAAAAAAAATCTGGCCTTTGAATTACGCAGGAAGTGGAGAGAATCGCACCTGAGATTGAGAAGGAGAGAGTAAACACAGAAGAGCAAACGCCGTTCGAGATATTCACAAAGGAGCACGAGGCATTGCGAAACGAAGCCGAGAAATGGATGAAAGACACGGCCATGTCGTGCAGCTTAGTCGCGGCTCTCATTGTCACGGTCACTTTCGCGGCGGTCTTCACCGTCCCTGGAGGAACCGACGACAGTACAGGTAGACCCTTTCACCGGAAAAACTCGCAATTCATCACATTCGTCGTCTCCGATTTGATCTCCTGCTTCGCCTCCTGCACCTCTGTTCTCATATTCCTCGGGATACTCACCGCGAGGTATTCTTTCGACGATTTCTTGGTCTCGCTGCCGACGAAGATGATCGCCGGACTTTCGATATTATTCGTGTCGATCGCGGCGATGCTGATTGCATTCTCGTCGGCGCTATGCACGATGATTGGCGAGAGATGGATAGTTGCTCCGACGATCCTTCTGGCTTGTTTTCCGGCGCTGCTGTTTGTTCTTCTTCAGTATCCTCTCCTCAAGGAGATGATCTTTTCCACTTACGGCAAAGGAATCTTCGACAGAAATATGAAATGTTGGTCCTAGTTTAACGACATATATTTATCCAAAAACTAATTAAACAAAAAAAAACAATACAGAGACAACTACTGTGATATTCATATTCTCCTCTCATATAAGTTCAAAAATATTTTGTTACACAAGTTTCACGATTACTAGACGATAGATCATCCCTATAATTGGTTACAAACTCCTTTTGTGTGTGTGTGTGTGTGCAAATTCATGACTGTATTGGATCACTGATGATTCATTAAGTCATTTGAAAAAAGAGCAGTTCAAGTGAAGATTTTTTATTGAATTTAATAGTAATTTAATATATGATTTTCTTCAGAATTCTAATTATCCGTCCACGAAGATTATGCATTTGATCTCTTTATAATATGATTAACTAATAATACCGGCGTTGACTTGGTCAAAGCTGCGTTCTTTTTAAAACTCCAAAACCATCTCTTTCCTTTACAATTCTTCTTCGCTGTGGTTGAAAGTTTTAAACTTTACGTCAGGAAGGAGAAAGAGAGAAGAGCTATGTCTCAGGTTAAAAATGAATCTGTTCTTTTTTTTTAAAAAAAAAATTTTAGGATCTGGGTTTATCATCTATTCCGCGGCTTTACTGCAATTTTACTGTCTGGCTTAGAGTTAGGGTTTCATTCGGTTGCCCGATCTTGTTGGTTTGGACATTATGCTTTGTATCTGATTTATTATGTATGAATCAAAAACAGAGATTTGTACTTAAATCTTTTTGACAAAATTGGTATGACTAATTTCCCACTTTATCAAACTGGTGATGGCAAGGAATGATCATACAAGATGCAGATCGCGAATCATGTAATGGTAGTTGAAAAGGGTGGATCTGTTTTTGTCTGGATCAATCTAAGTTCTGAAATGTTTTGTTTCTCAGTTTGATTAACTTGAACAGTGTTTCATAGTTCTGTTTTTCTTGTCCCTCCCATTTGATTTAAAGCCGGGGTCTTTAAGTCCATTTTGCTTAAGCTTTCCAAAATTCAACTTAAACTTTGGAAACTTGTTGTCTGTTTTCCGCGTAGACTGTGGTTCTAAAGGTGGCTATGCCATGTGAGGGATGCGTTGGAGCTGTGAAAAGAGTCTTGGGCAAAATGCAAGGTTAGTTTGATTTTCTCTGCGATTAGTTTACATTATGCTTTGTGGTTCTTTCTAGATGTATCATATTTGCTTTCTAATCTCATCGGCTTTATGATTTTGCTAAATTTAACCAATTAATTCCAAGAAAAGTCTCTTCTCCATTGATCTTAAGCTCCTCTGCAAATGTCTAATTCTTCTTAATTCAAAACCTCAAAACATTGCTTTTCAAACTTACTTTTTTCACCGAGAGAGTGATCTTGTAGTTATCATAAAAGATTTGTGTGATGCGATTTTCATGATTGATGAGTAAAGAAAATTCACCAAAACACAAACGAACATTAATGTTGTTAGGAGTGGAGTCATTTGATGTGGATCTGAAAGAACAGAAGGTGACGGTGAAAGGCAACGTGGAGCCAGAAGCTGTTCTTCAGACAGTTTCAAAGACGGGAAAGAAAACTAGTTTCTGGGGAGCCGAGGCTGAAGCCTCAGAAGAGGCCAAGGCCTAACCTAAAGGGGGAAGAAGCAAGAAGTCTTGACTCTGTTTTAACAGAGCAAAATATAAATCATATGTAACAAAAAGTCAATAAAAACCCCTTTCGTTTTCAAAGAAGAAAATGCTCGGTCTTGTTGTAATCATCATCTCGTGTGTTTCTCACATCTCAAAGTTGTCTCAAGGCTCAAAGCTATCTTCTGTTGTCTTAGTTTTCCTGCGTTTTTCACTCAGTTATCACCAGACAAAAGCTCAGCTGTTTCTTATTTTTCTGTTTGTCTAAGCAAATTTTTTGAAATTATTCCTATAGTGAAACTTTATTCTACCTAGTTTCTTAAAAAAAAACAGTTTTTCACCTAAAAAAAGCCAACTTATCAAAAGGTGTGTATTTGTAGAACACACTCGTACTAGTTAAGTTAGCGACTACTGATTCCTTCAACTGTATGTTAGTCCTGTAATTAAACACTTCAGATTCAGACACCTTTGGCTTTAATCCCAAGGGTACTCTTGTCATTTCACCTTCTGACCTTTTGAAATTTTCGACCCATTCCGTTTTAAATTCTCTTAAAAAAAAATATTCGTGTAACCCAAAAAATTCCCCGTCTACGTTGCCAAAAGAAAAAAAAAAAGATAACCATTGGACCCATCGAACCAGAATGAATCTGAACCGTCAAGTAGAGCATCCAACGGTCACAACCAATCTACCCTAAAGCGATCTTTTTTTTTTTGCTTTCTTGGTTATTGTTTTTCGATCATAAACCCTAGCCACCTCTGTTCCCTCTCTTCTTGTCAAAACGAGAAATTCGTGAAACCACCTGTACCGCCGATCTTCCTCTTCTTCACCATGTCTACTCGTTTCTAGATAAGAAAACAAAAATAGAGAAAAGATAAGAAAAAAACACATGAACAGATCTCGATTCTCCCAATCGAATTTCTCTATTTTTCTTCGATCTCCAGAGATCTCGGCGATTTTCTTTTTTTTTTTCCATTTCCCTCTGGCTATCACTAATTTGATCTCTGATCAATTCGGTTGATTTCCGCCTCGCTCCCTTCCTTACCTGTTTCGAGTTCCTCAATTTTTGCTGGATATAAAAAAAAGAGATTTTTTTTTATTAAACAGTTCTGGTAAGAATTGGTTTGAGTCTTTGAGAAAATCCGTGATTCTTTTACAGAGATTAGTGTGGGAATAGATCAAAGGAGGGGCTTTTGAGTAAGCCAATTTTTTTCTGAGCGAAGACGGAGTAAGAAGTCAAGCCAGTTGTGGCGTTATCCAGTTGAGTAAAACGGAGTCGTATGAGCAACGCATAGATGCCGTCGGTGGGAATGAGACGAACCACAAGGGTTTTCGGGGTGGTTAAAGCCGCAGACGGTGCCCGGGTCCTCCGCTCGGGTCGCCGGATCTGGCCTAATGTCGACGAACCAAAGGTAAAGCGTGCCCATGACGTTGTGGATCGAGATTGGAACTGCCTAAATCCCAGCAAAGGCAAAGGGAACAAAGTCTCCGGTGGTAGAAGTAACGGCGCCGGAAGCAGACCCTGTAGCCCCAGAGAAATCTCCAGTGAGAAGGACGACAAAGAAATAGACTTTCCGGTCAGAAAACGGAGGAAAGTGGCAACAGCTGAAGCTGTGGGAGATGAAAAGACTGTGGATAAGCTGTTTGGGGTTGTATATAGTAGGAAAAGGAAGAGACTTTCTGGCCAGTCAAGTGATAATAGATCAGAGGAGCCACTGCGAAGCCTCAAGTTTTATTGCAGGCGAAAGAGACTCTCGGACCGGGTGGTTTCTCCACGACGACTCTATGGTCCTGTGATTACTCTTACAGTAGATGCGTCATGTGAGGAATCCTGGTTTTCAACTGTTTTCGTCTTGGTTATGAGATATGTGAGGAGGGGACAACTGGGGCTGTCTTCACTTGCTTCTTTTTTCTTGTCTCAACCTATCAACGACGTCTTTGCAGACCATGGCGTGCGTTTTCTTGCGGTAATTCACTAACACTCTTTGGGTTTGCTCTACAATGTTTTTTTGTTGGTAGTGATGATAGAAACTCTGGATCTTTAATTTTTCAGGAGCCTCCCCTTAGTTCAAGGGGCGTCTGCAAGTTCTTTGGGGCTCTGAACTGTCTTCCTCTCTTTTCAGCTGATTTTAATGCCATTCCTCGGTGTTTTATGGATATGCATTTTACTCTGTTTCTCAGAGTAGTTCCACGCTCTTTTGCTTTCGTAAAGAAATCTCTGTATTTGCTGAACAACCCGGTTGAAGAATCTGATTCAGAGTCTGAAATAGTTTTATCTGAACCTTGTAATCCGAGGAACGGAGTTGTTGTCGGGTTACATCCGTCTGTTACAGCCTCGAAGCTAACTGGAGGGAATGCTCAGTATAGAGGCAGTCTAGGTTTTCATAGTATCCAGAAGAGGAGAAGCTCCTTGAGAAGGAGAAGAGCGAGAAATCTTTCGCATGGTGTACACAAGCCGCACAATGGAACGCCGGTTTCTGAACTATCTGGAAATTGGAAAAACAGGACAACATCGGTGTCATCGAGAAAGCTCAGAAGCTCGGTGCTAAATAACTCATCTCCGAGTTCAAATGGGATCAGTACCATTTCAAAGCCGAGGACAAAAGAGGAACTTGATTCTCTATGCTGTTCTGCGAACATATTGGTTATAGGTTCAGACAGATGCACGAGAGAAGAAGGGTGTGGTGTAATGTTGGAGTTTTCGTCTTCAAAGGAGTGGTTCGTTGTTATAAAGAAAGATGGGGCAATCAGATACCGACACAGGGCAAGAAAGACTATGAGACCTTGTTCGTGCAACCGGTTTACACAATCTATAGTATGGTTAGGGGACAATGATTGGAAGCTTGAGTTTTGCGACAAACAAGATTGGCTCGGTTTTAAGGAGATTTACAACGAATGCTATGAACGGAATATATTGGAACAGAATGCGAAAGTGATTCCTATACCTGGAGTAAGAGAAGTGAGTGGGTATTCAGAGGATATTGCTGATTTTCCCTCATTTGTTATGCCAGTTCCATATATTTCTGTGAAAGAAGATGAGGTGACAAGGGCCATGGCTCGAAATATTGCGATTTATGACATGGATTCTGAAGATGAAGAGTGGCTTGAAAGGCAGAACGAGGAAATGCTTGGTGAGGAACATGAGCAATCTCAACGACTTGAGCAGGATGCTTTTGAATTGATGATTGATGGGTTTGAAAAGTGCTTTTTTCAAAGCCCTGCCGATGATCTCTTGAATGAGAAAGCAGCCACTGTAGCTAGTCTTTCGTATCTGGGTAGGCAAGAGGTGGTTGAAGCAGTTCATGATTACTGGGCGAGGAAAAGGAAGCAGCGAAAAGCACCACTCCTCAGAGTTTTCCAGGTAAAGTCATATTCCTGCGTACTTGGACCAATATTCTTTGTTTCCCATCTCTGTGAATATAATCAAATAATAATAATGTTTGCTAAATAAACAGGGTCATCAAGCAAAGAAATCTCCTCTACTCTTCAAACATGTGTTTCGTAAGAGAAGATCCTTCAAAAGGCAGGGGAGTCAACTCCATGGAAAATCTAAACAGCTAAGTCTCGGTATGTTCCCTCACCATTATAACTCAGTGGATTTACGCACTCCCGATAGGTTGTGTGATGAATTCTGGTGGCTAGTGTTGTGATATATTTGGTTTTGTCAAGTACTGAAAATGTAAGTAGTAGATACACCTGAGAGTTAGAGTTACATGGAACAGTCTTGCTTAAGTATAATTAAATAGAGTAGATTACCACAGAATTAGACTGGAAATCCCTTCGCTTTGTAGTATTTAGTTTGAGGATAGAGAAAGTTGTGCACTTTTATCGATAAAGAGTTGAATTTCGATGATTAAGCTCGATAAAAGTTGGATTTAGCTACACAGAGTTCAGTTTGTTTATACACACTCTCAGAGTGAAATAGCTGAGTTATGTTTGTTTGGTTTTAACGTGGGCAGTGGGTGTTAAGGCAGCTGAACAAGAGGCTTCAGAGGAACAAAACGATTATCTTAGAGTGGAAGAAGCCAAGGCCTTGGCTGATAGAGCCATGGAGATTGCCATCGCCAAAAGAAGAAGAGCCCAAGTTCTTGCGGAGAATGCAGACTTGGCTGTTTACAAAGCCATGACGGCTCTCCGGATTGCAGAAGCCATGAAAGTAGCCGAATCGAGCGAGGTTGCCACATCCCTTTTCTTGAACTGATAATAATATGGAAAGATGCAAAATTTTACAAGCTTGCTTGGCAAATGTTGGCTGGGGCATTTTTCAAAGAGGATGATTTGAGATAATAGTCTTCTTCTCTCTAGGTTCTGGTTATGTGTATAGTTTCTCTACGCTGAGATTGTAAATGGGTTCTTAGATTTTTCTTTCCTTTTTTAGGTTTTTTTTTTTTGTTCGTATTATTGTTACCTCACTTGATGTACCGTAACGTGCTCCATCCTCTCCCTTTTTTGTCGTTTTTCTTCGGAACATTTTAAATGAAGAAATGGGAAAAAAAATTACAGGAGATATTTGGCAATCGTAGTTTTCTTAACCTTGTGGTAGTTTCTCTCGTATTGTTAATACTTTCTCCATTTTAAATTGGTGAATGTTTCGAATCTAAAACATCAGCAATTAGAAAGGGGTGGAGTATATATTTGGGAATGTGTCATGCAACAAATTTTAATTAATTTTATTGGTTAACATGTTTATATTAATTTGTTTTGAATTCGAAAAGGTCAATAACGTGGACTGAACTTGTTTTAATCCAAAAATAGATTTACTGAAAATTAGCATAACGGTCCCAAATATAATAAACAGTAAACACAACTTATCCTTGTGTTTACTGTTCTAATTTAGAAAAGGAAAAAAAAAACTAGATAACAGACGTGAAACTAGGTACTTAAAAATTAAACCCTGTGTTTGACCGTGGCTCTCAACGGGTTCTTCATCACCACCGTGAACTCCAATTTCCCGGCGAAATCAATCTCGCTTCCCGGCGGATAGGCGCTCCACTCGAACTCCTGAACCATCCTCGCAAGCATCAGGTACACGTGTACGGTCGCCATTCCAAGCCCTGGGCAGATCCGACGGCCAACACCAAACGGAATCATCTTCACTCCACTAATCCCGGTTATGTCAGCATCTTCTTTACCCGAGATAAACCGGTCTGGGTCAAACTTTTTCGGGTTAGTCCAGATTCTCGGATCCTCGCTAATTCCCGGAAGATAAACCTCGACGTTTACGCCGGCGGGAATATCATAGCCGGCAAGCGTCGTCGTCTCCATGACGGCGTGCGTTAGAGAGAAATAAGTCGGCGGATGTTTCCGGAGAAGCTCCTTGACGAAAGCTTGTAAAAACACCATTTTCTCCACATCTTTCTCCTCGATCCTACGATCTCCAGCCGTTGATCTGATCTCATCGTACAGTCGAGATTGAATCTCTGGATTCGCGATCAGCTGCGCGATCCCCCACTCGATCGCCGTCCCCGTCGTATCCGTGCCGCCGTTGAGAAACTCGGAGCAGAGAGTCACGAGCTCTTCGTTACACGGCGTCGTTTCGCGGCCTTCAACTTTTAAGTCAAAGAGTGTATCGAGGTACGAGAAAGACGACGCCGTTTTATCGGAACCTGGATTCCGAATCGCTCTCCGTCGTCTCTCGATGAATCCGACGACGAAATCGACCTGTTCACGGCGGACTTGGAGAGCTCGTTTCCTCTCTTTCGAGAAAAACGGAGCGAGGATCGGAAGATAATCGTCGATTCGTGGATCAACGGTCATCAACACCGTCTTCAAAATCTCGTCCATTTTCTCAATCGATTCCTCGTCCATGTGGATTCCGAAACACATTTCCAATAGAATGGAGAAGGCAGCGAATCTGGCGTTTCGAAGCACCCATACTGTTCCGTCGTGTTCTTTAGCCTCCGATTTGATCCTCTCGATGAGCTTATCCATGGCGGATCGCCTCACCGACCCGAATTCCTTGAGCCGGGTCGAGCTAAGCATGTTCTGCACCATGTTTCTCCTCAGAGATCTCCACACGGGACCGTATTTGGCGGCATTGACGGTGAATTTGTTGCAGCTGAAGATAGTTCGAGTCGGATTCTCGGCGGGTCGAGAGGCGAAAAGAGCTCCGCGTTGGATCAAAGCTTCGCGGACTAGACTCGCGTCGGAGAGGATGATCATTGTCCGAGTCCCCATCCTCAGAGTGAAAATCGGGCCGTACGTTTTCTTCATCTCCTCTGCGTATTCGAAAAACGGTTTCCCGGAGCGCGCGAATTGGAAAAGGTTTCCGACCACCGGCCAACCCGGCGGGCCTGGAGGAAGGTTTAAACGTTTCTTCGTCTTCGAATTCCATCGAGTAAGGATGAGAACGAAACCGGAGACGATAACCGCAAGGAATGTGAAATCAAGAGAAGTCAGAGAAAAGGAGATGAGAGACATCTTTAGTTCACTGAGATTTTTTTTTTTTTGGCTTTTTTCTTCTTCTTCCCTCTGAGGGATGGAATTCAATGGAGAAGAGAGGAAGATTGTATAAAAGCAGAGGAATGCATGCAAAATATAGGTCCAAGTATTTGACTTTATTGGGTTTTGCACCGTTTGTGAAAAAACAGAGTGATACATTACAACCACATTTTTAAAAAATCACTACTCAATAGTCAACATATTGTGGACCGTTGACTGCTCACCAAATCAAGGCATGCTGATTCGTTTTATAGATTAAAGTACTAAAATGATCCGAATATGAATGTGTGCGTCAGAAGAAAATAAAAACAGGGTTATTAACATCTGTGTTTTTGACTTTTTGTTGTTGACACTGACATTGTCTATCATATGGCAAAACAATATCTTGGGAGTTTGTGAAAGCATACATTTTGATATTACTAAAAAACGATTTTTTTTTTAAAACTATGGAAGTAAAATCTGTCAGTGTCGACAATATTTTAAGAAACTAAACTCTAAAATATGGTATAATCACAAATAATTTTGTTTCCTGTAGGTACAAATTTTCGAACGTACAAGTTACAAACTACAAGATAATATCTTAATAAAAAAAAAATCACGCCAAAAATTAACTCTAATCTTTTGGCCAATTTTGAGACATGATTATTAATATGTGTAGTTTTCGTGTGTACATAAATACCATGATTGTTTATAAACTGATCTAGTTGACCATTTAGACACTTTATCCTTTAAGCAACGTTTAATTTCAGAAATTATTATATGTTCTTAGACTCACCTACATACATAGACCGATTGTTGCAACATACTCACGTGCCGGACGGTTAGGACAAGGTAATTAGACGAAAGCTTAAAAAGGATATATCCCAAATACAGTTAGTGTTTGTAACTAGATATATCACGGACTTATGATGAAGATGGAATAATGTAGTTGTATTGTCTGTGTCACTGGACCAATCGATGAACATACATCCGTGAAAATTAGATGTGAGAGTTATACATTTTGGGGCTTCAGGATTTGTGAGTGCATGTCTTTTCTTTTGTTATTTACTGCGTTCAACTACTCATTTAATAAATTAGTAACCTGGGAAATCTAAATCTCTGCAGAAAGCCATTACTCACTTTCCAATTTTGGTAGACCCAAAACAATATAAAAATACATAGTATCGTCTCTGTAAGCTTAAACAGACTTCAACATCATTGCATACTTGAAAAAAAAAACAAAAACAAAAATCGTATAAACGTGTTTGACTTGTTTGGAATTCAATTTACTTGTCATAAATTTCAACTGTCCGAATGGACACGCGAATACTCCATTAAATCGATTCAAGCTGTTTGCATTTTTCTTAATAAGAATAGATGCAAAATCAACATTTTTACCGGTAAGGTTATCCAGAATAATCTAACCAATTCGATCGAATAGAGATCATAAATTTGTTATCAGACAGTAGTTTTCTTTCTTTTCAAACCTAGTTTTAATACATTCATCCACCTTTGCCTTAATATCTGTACTATATATTTTAAAATTATAACAACTCTTTAGCGTACACCACAGCTTTTATATGTAAATCTCCAGATGATAATAACCATAGGAATATTATATTATTAACATTTTGTAAGAGAAAAGAAAAAAGAAGGAAAACATACATGGTAATAAAGCATTTTATATGATAGATCACGTTCTGCAATTTGTTATGTAGCAATTTTGCTCAAGTAGTCTATTTCTTGTAAATTCAGCTATTCATTGAGGATGGATGGCACTTCTCTGTTTTGAATGGATGCATCAACTCAAATTTTAATTTTTAAGGTTCAAAAAAAAAAAGGGAAATAAAGAGGGGCAAAAAAATTTCGCCCGTAAATATCTAAGACGTCCACGAAAGATCATGTTAATCACAAAGAAAACTGGTCTTGAAGATGACTGCTTTTGCTAATCAAAAATTTTAAGACAGATGCTTTCTGTTGTACTGTAGATGTAATAATATTCATTGATTCAAAGATTACGAAAAAAAATAACAGCGAATATTCATAAGTAGATAAAACATACAACAAACTTTAAAAAGATTTCAAATATTCATAGTTAATTAAGAACCAAAACTGAACCGGTTTGAGTTCGATCAACATCCCTAAAGGCTGAAACCCAAACATAACATGGAAATTGATCGAAGTCAAACCGGATTCTTCGTTAGTTAAATATCCCTAACCAGAACTAACCGAACCAATCCCTACATTGTCTTGTTATCTTGTGAGGACTTTCAAAGTGCAGTAATGGAGGTTAACTCATTGAAGTAATCAGATAAGTGGGGATTATCCTCATCCAAATCTCTGTCTAACACCACTGCCTCAATATCTTCAACAGCTTCAGAGCCAGAGCACAGATTTTGATACGTATTCATCATCATGGAGATATCATCCATCTCCAAATTCATGGACATACCTTCAGAACTCGTCATATAATCAAAGATTTGATCAAGATCCAGCTCTTGATTGCACCCATCCAAGTGATCTACAGGCAAAGCATTGATGTTGTTTTCGTTCTTGTCAGATGTCGCTACGGTCTGATCCGAATTACTGTGAATCACCATTGCTCCATCTTCATATGCTACAGAATCAGAGCAGGAATTTCGATTCGTTGAGACATCATCCATCTCCATATTCATGGATAAACCTTCAGAACTCGTCATGAAATCAAAGATTTGGTCAAGATCCAGCTCTTGATCCCAACCATCCAAGTTTCCAAGCACTAAACCGTTGTTGTCGTTATTGTTGATGTCAGACATTGCTAAGATCGTCTGATCCTCCTCTCCACTGTTCTTGACGAGCCCCTCGAAATCCGCAGGAGGATCATCATGAGTGCAGGAACTTGCACAAGTCGTCGATTGAAGATTTAGGGTTTGATCTCTATCAAGCTCTTGATGAGTTTCTTGTATAACAACATCCTTCTTCTTCATGTCCTCACGATTTTCCACGGCGACTGAATGCAATACCTTCAGATTTTGCAACATTCTCGACATTGAGCCGACCGCGTCACTTAATTCCTTCGTATCCTCAGACTTGGCAAGACTCTCGTCTTCCCACCAAAACCCTAACCCTAGATCCTCCTGAGGACGCTGCTTCTTGAGGAAAGCGGAGACGACGTTATCGACCGAAGAGTGGCCAAAAGAGTAGAAGGAGACTTTTGATTTGGAAGAAATCGGAGTCGCTAAGATAGCAACTTGTGCCCCGGAGAGAAGACAGAGCTCCGATGTTTTGCTGTAAAGACCGTTACGGCGTTTGGAGAAAGCAACCGATCGCGAGTCTTTCTTCTCTATCTTCTCCATCGAAATCTTCCTCTTCATGCCTACCATTCTGTTTTTCCCCAGATTTCACAAACAGAGAGAACGAGAGAGATTTTTGTTTTGCGACCTGTTAAGGAAAGAATTGTATTTTCTGTGACTGTGTCCACTTCCCATCTCTCTATGTGATATATAAAGGGTTTAATGAACTCTTGTTTCTTTCCTTTTTCTTACAGTCCGCTAATCGTATGTAATTAAGTACAAATGTTTTCCTTTTTTGGAAGCTAATTACTCAAACCGCCTGTAACGAAAATATCAGCGATTGATGAAGTAAGAACATCAAACCAAGACCGGTTCACTTAAGCTAGATCAATCTGGTTTAGTGAAACTTCCATTTATAACTATAGTTTACAAACCAGAATGATTTTAGTTTCTTCGGTTTACATAACTATAGTTTTCGGTTTAACACTACTATAGTAAAAATGGAAATTTATAAATAAAAAGGAAACTTGGTCAGCCTTGGTTTGCAAGTAATCGAATTAAGAGACCACATGAATATAATGTCTAACAATCTGCAAATTTTTTGCCTTTTTTTTTCACGAAGCAGTACTTGGTTTGAACCATGGCTCTCCACGGATTCTTCATCACCACCGCGAAAATATGAGTGTGACCTCTGCTCCTTCTCTACTTCTGTGAGTGTGAGTGTGCGACCCACGAGGGGAATGTTACATTCCTCTGCTCACTTAAGTTTGCGTTTGGGCCTATGACACTTTTACCATTGGGCTTTTACTCTACTGGCCCAAGGAAAAATCCTTGTTTTTACTTTCACATGCAAGTAGGTGTTAAATACATTGCACAAAGTACGGAACAATACATGAAAAATCTCTACTACATGTGATCAACCATTCACATATCATAAACTAATTCCAAAACAGAGCCTTGTAATTGAGACACACACACAAAGAAAAAGGTTTAGACATTAGAGTTTGGGAGATAGAAAAGAAGGAATGTGGGTGGTGTTGTCAAAGTCCAAACAAGAAGAAAGCGCAGTGATGAGTTTCTTAACATCTTCGGTGGTATGTGCTGCACTCAGTGTTACCCTTAGCCTGAACAACAAGAAAAAGAGTTTCATCGAGATTCATAAGATGAAATGGTTTCAATGCATATGAAAAAAAAGATGATGTTTTTGTACCTGCAAGAATTGGGTGGCACTGTAGGTGGTCTTATTGCCATTACATGGAAGCCTGATTTTAGTAGGTACCTGCAACAATGGAAAAACCAATCAGCTATACAATTGAATGTGTGTGTGAGAGGAAGAGAAAGAGGGAGATGTGTGTGAACCGGCTCGCTTGGAGGGCTTTCTCTTGATTGCCTACAATAAGTGAGATAATGGGGCTTGAGATTTCAACTCCAGACAATGCCTTAAACTCTTTCACCCTCTCCCATATTGCCTTTCTTCTCCATTTCTCCTTCCTCGCCACTACAACTGCAGCATAAGCAGCTGCAGCCATAGGGACAGGTATTGCTGTTGAAAATATGAATGAGCGACCTCTTGATTGGATCAGTTGCTTCCACTTTTTGCTGTTTCCAAAACAAAGTTAAGTTGTTACTACTACATTCAAATCTCTGTTTCAACCGTAATAATTGAGATTGATTATTGATTTGCAACCTCAGTGATCTCAACAACCACTAGTTTACGAATTTTATATCATATAGGTGTGTACCTGCAAGCTATGAATCCGCCATGACACCCTGCTGCCTTACTCAAAGTGCCCACACACAAATCCACGTCGGCTTCACAGTTAAACTCCTCGGCCACGCCACCACCATTTTCTCCACAAACAAATGTTCCATGGGCCTGATCTATCAAGTCATATCTCTTCAGGAAAACGTAGTTGACACCAACACCTCAAATTTTTTACGTCAACATTCAACCAACTTACATCATCAATGACTAGTAAGAAGCCATGCTTTTTCCGAAGCTGAGAGAGCTCTTCCATTGGTGCAAAGTCACCATCCATACTAAATAAGCTGTCAAATAAATAAATAAAAAACTGAGAACCATTTAATAGAAATTCCTTTCACATGTCTACAGTCTCAAAACACCAAAGGCGTTAAGAAGCATATTGAAATAAAGTTAAGCCTTTGTAAATAACACTATGAAAAACGACATGTGAATGAAAAGCAAAACGAAAAAAACTATGATTAGATATCAAACCAGACTGCGGGATTAAGTACAACAACTTTTAACATATATGGAACAAGAGCAGTTTTATTAAAAAAAAAAGAAACAAAAAAAACAAGAGCATTAAGGGTAAGTAGATAATAAGACTGACCTATCAGTTACCACGACTTTCCTCTTCATTTTGCAACTTGATCTGTCCAAACAATTATAAATGACATAAATAGAAAACTAGATGTCAGGGAGGATTGGGAAAGTGAAGGACTTACAGTAACGAATTAAGGTGATACATGTCACAATGTCGATAAACAAAAACTTCAACATTTCCTTGTCGTTCAGCAAGACGGATGCCATCAATAATTGATGCATGATTCAGTGCATCAGAAAAGATGGCCACTTTTTCATTATTAAGAGGTTTCCCAGTAGCAGCCAAAAGAGAAGCAACACTTCCAATTGCAACCATTGCGGCCATATTGGCAGCAAACCCAGTAGGACAAAGAAGACAATCCTAGAAAGATAAAAAGACTTATCATCTGCTTTCAGCTTGAGATATATCAATATCATGGGACTTGCAAGGAAGTTTTTTTTTTTTACCTCCTTCTTCTTCAGTTCCGCCAAACTAGACTCAAGCAAACGATGATAAGTGGTATAGCCACATATTAACGCAGAACCCTTAGGTCCCATACCATATTCTTGGACTGCCTGCCTTGAAGGAATAAGATAAGGCAGTGGAAGAAACCTATATACTTAAGTTTGTTGACATGAAATGGTTTTGGAAACATACGTTTGCAGCAGCATTTGCTATTGTAGGATGAGAGCTCAAACCCAAATAATCATTCCCAGAGAATAAAAGTAGCTTCTTGAATCGCCCTTTTCTACTCTCAGCTAATGCATCTCCACTTATAACCTCTTCTCCTGTCAATGTGAAAAAAACCATACCATTGCCTATTCAACTCAGCTTCAGTGACCTAAGTTAAAGAGGAAAAAAAAACCGTAACTTTGGAAACTCCGAAACTCTCGGCAAGAAAAAAAAATCGTACCGTTGCTGGGTTCATCGTGAAGCCATTTCTGAAATGTGGGTATCGAGACGGAAACCTCGACTGAGGTCCGATCCCATTGACACATACCGTCGAACACCTCGTACTCGTCTCCTTCATTGACTCTGCTTCCCACCATTTCTTCTTCGTTTTGCTTGGACATACAAATGGGTCTCAAAGATCGAAGGAGTTGCCTGGATTCAAGTACATTCACAGCTTCCTCAACACAATTATCCCACGAATTATCCGCCATTGTACTATTGTCAGGAGAAGCAGTGTAAGGAATGCGATTTTGGGAAAATGGAAAAAGGTAGTTCGGTCTTCGGTGGCCGGTGAAAGAAGAGGACTTCAAGCTTCTTTTACTGCAGAGGTCAATAAACTCTGCTCTGTTTCTACATGTTTGTAGAAAATACTCTTTCTGTTGAAGAATCCACAAAGAATGAAATGAGAGAGAATCACATTAAACAAAACAAAAAAGGAGAGAGAATCTGAGAGGTCTAGGGCCTGAAGATGAAGCCCATGAGTCATAAGACATTAATGAATATTATTAAAGGTAATCAATCACGTGCAAGTCACAAGGATAGAGAAAGCAGCAAAAAAGATAGTTTCGATGGTGAAATCAAAATCAAAAGAGAAAATGGCGCTTGATGTGAGAATCTTCGAAACCATCTCTCCTTCTCGTTTCATCTCCTTCACCATTCCGAATCCAATCTCTCCGTTACAGCTCCTCCGAGTCGCCGTCCTCGACTCGCCTCTTCATTCCACCTTGTCTTCGCCTCGAGTCGCCGTCACGCTCGTACCCAAGCACAGAGAAGCCGATTGGATCTTCTCCACTGAGTCCGGCCATCTCCAGCTCCTCCTTAACCTCCCCGACATCTCTCGCTTGATACTGATCGGCGACGATCCCGACGGTGGCACCGATTTCCCCGCGGTTTACCACCGACCGATCCCCGAGGACAGCAACGACTCGGAGAGACTCGAGCTGAGAGTAAAACCTCTTGTTGTAGCTTTGTCACCCAAAACCCTAACACGAGACGAAATCGACGATGTACCTTTCCTGATTTACGAGGATGATGTTGTCTCCAGTGTAGAGCTGGAGAAATCCGTCGGGCCTTTCGTAGGTGAAATGGTGATTGAAGATGTAGAGATTGAGATCGATGACGGGGTAAGAGAATTCAGGAGGAGATTGAGGTTCAAGAGAATGCCTAATCTAGTCCAATCCGAAATCAAAATCGTCACCAGAAGTACAGACTCTTCGAATTCGAAATCTTTACCTTCACTAACAAGAACAGAGTTCACGCCTGATCTCACGGAACTCGTGCATCCCTACTTGGCGCCAATGGTGGCAAGTCTTTCCTTGATTGGTTCCTCTCACATGGACAAATCTAGACCAAAGGCATTGTGCATTGGAGTCGGAGGTGGAGGATTGCTTAGTTTCCTAAGGCTACATTTGGGGTTCGAGGTCACAGGCGTAGAGATAGACCCTGAAGTCTTGAGGGTCGCGAGGCATCACTTCGGCTTAGAGGAAAGCTTTGCTCATGTTCACGTTGAAGACGGTATTGAGTTCTTGAAGAGATTTTCTTCTACCTGTGATGGTGAGAATACCAAATTTGATGCCTTGATGGTTGATCTAGACTCCACCGATCCGATTCACGGCGTGAGTGCTCCTCCTGTCGATTTTGTGGCCAGAGATGTTCTGCTAGCTGCAAGAGCAGTTCTTGTTCATTCTGGGGTTTTCGTTATCAATGTCATTCCTCCGAACAAGACTTTCTACCAAGAACTCAAAGACGAGTTTAGACAGGTCTTTGCAGATTTGTACGAGATTGATGTAGGAAATGGCGAAAACTTTGTTCTCATCGCAACCGCTGCACCTAGAGATCGCAAGAACAACAGTTTTACAAGGGAGAATCTAACACCTGATGTCTTAGTAAAGTACATTGATGCTATACAGAAAATCTGATATTCGTTCAAACATAAAATTTCATTGCAATAGCTCAGATACTTATAGTTGAGTTTTGGATCCAATGTAAAAAGTACAAATGTGAACCCGATCCTATCCCAAACAAAAACAAGAAGAAAAGCTTATGGAAAATGTGTTTTTCTCATCTTTGGTTCCTAGTCTTCTTCACTAAACTTGATCTTCTTGGGGACTGGCTGAGTATTTCCGACCTGCAGCAGCAACAGAGGTTGCCATTAGTTCTGTGTTTGAAATGTAATGCAGATAGAGTAGGAAGAACTGTGTAATCGGACACTTACAAGCTCGGGGCATTCATACTCTATCCCAGCGGCTTCGATTCTCTTTCTCCTCTTCTGATCCCTTTTCACTACCTTCTGCAACATTTTCCTATGCTCTTCCAGTGTTCTTTCCTGTATACATTCAAAACAGAAATCACAAAATTAAAAACTCAACTCTTAGGGAAATGGCAAAATGAGAACAACAAGAACGAAGAAGCTTTACCTTGTTGTGTTGTTTACGCTCTATCTGAACCCAATCCACTG
This sequence comes from Eutrema salsugineum, assembly GCF_000478725.1. Lineage (NCBI taxonomy): Eukaryota > Viridiplantae > Streptophyta > Magnoliopsida > Brassicales > Brassicaceae > Eutrema > Eutrema salsugineum. Next base: position 1,283,359 of record NW_006256829.1, on the reverse strand, counting down.
GTTTGTACTGAGACTTAAACCCTTTCCACCTAGTATCATTAAGGACATAGAAGCATTATGATCCACAACTACATGTAAAGAAGACAGTTCTTGAATATGTTCTCTTTTATTTTCGCATCGTATCCCTAGACCTAAATGTCATAAAGTCTAACTTTGCAAACCATAGACATTGCCCTTCTAAGCTTGGATCAAACCACACGAGATACCATTAGAAAGGGAGCTATTTTATTCAACAATATAGCCCACAATACATAGACAGCCAAGCCAAAAAGCTAACCTTACACAACTGGATGTGCCAACTAACTCTTCGCAAAGAAAAATCAGAAATCACTCGGAAACACAAAGTGTATTCAAGTCACTCACAGATTCGGCTTAACATGCTCTGGTGGAATGACATGGACTTGAAGCATGTGCTCGAGCAACAAATAGTCATGCATTGCACCCGCTACGATTGCCGCGACCTGTAGAGAATCGAACCAAAAAGTTACCAACTGGATCTGGAACATCAGTAGAGCATAAAGGGTTGCACCACTTTTCTACATGTTCAAGTATAATACCTCAGGTTCCTCAAACTGTATGAACCCAAAATGCTTTGATTTGCCAGTCTGTTAAAACCAATAATTAATGAGACAAGAAACAGCACATAACCTCAAGACTAGAGCAAACCAAAAAAAAAAGCACCAAATGTAAAACCTTTTTGTTTCGGGCGACTCTAACTCTCTTAACTGATCCAAACTGCTGGAAGAAAGCTATGAACCAAAGATAAAACAGGTGCTTTCAGATTACAAGTGTAATTGATCAAACATAGTAATCAAGGGGAAAGTGTCAATTTAGCTGGTAAATGAGTAAGAAAAAACTACCTTCAATCTCAGCCTCATAGAACCCATGAGGGATTCGACCGATATATAGCACTGTGGCTTTATTCTCAAGAGGCTTGGTCACTGGAGCTTTGCGAGCTGGACCGCCTTCTAGTGGCTATCAACAAAACACAAACAGAGCGGTTCACAAACTCTGAAACGAGTTCTTAAACAATAAGAATGAATGAAGCGTCGATGAAAATTACCAAAAAATCAGCCGATGGTTTCGGGTTCTGGGGAACAGCTAGCTGCTGAGAAGAAGAAGCAGCCGAAGCAGAAATCTTCTTCATGTTCTTCTTTAGAGCTTTCTTCGCCTTGGCACCCATTGTTGTTGTCGTCGGCGGCGATAGAGTGGAAGAGACAATTAGGGTTTAGCAGAAAACCCAATAAAATTTTGTGTCAAGGTCTATTTCTTTCGTTTATACGTCATCTATTACTAGAAAGGGAAACCGCAAAAAAAATAAAAATAAAAATAAAAAACTTCTTGTAAAAGGAAATTACGGTGCTAATTAATAAGATTCAAGAGTCAAAATTAATATTATTTTCTACTTTTGTAGATTTTTTGCTAATTATATTATTTTGTTTTTTGGTTGGCAATGTCTATATATTTTTCTGTTTCTTTTCTACTTTTTGCCATTCAATAACTTTTAGTTGTTTTCACTGATACTCGTTTTTTGATAAGGCCCATAACCGAAAGCCCACAGGCCACAACTCAACATGAAGAGAAAGGAAGATGCGTCGCCGGAAATGTTCGCATTTCCGCCGAAAGCAAAACTCTAAGCATTCCGGAGAAATTTATTAACTTTGCACTTAACAGGCATTGGATTTGGCACGTTAGTGACGGAACCAAAAAGACATAAAAGGCTACAATTTTGTTAGAGAGAAAATAAAAAACCTCAAAAAACTAATACAAAAACTATGTTTTATGTCTAAACTTTTATTCAGAGGAATACTTGATTGACATAAACAGATGTTCAGAGACTAAATTAAATATATTTTCTTCAGGAAGTTGTTTGTTTTTTACAATCAATAACATAAATAGTTGCAAACGTGTTTTTTTTTTTCCTTTTTGACCACTCACACACATGCTCCAACGAGTAACAATCCACTCAATACCTTTTAAAACCTATATATAAATAAATACCTAATTGGAAATATATCGCTTTCATATTGACAAGTTCAACGTCAACCAAACAAGTTGTGTAAATTTTTTCCTAGCGTTTCTGTTAAGTTTCAAATACTAGAGTTTTATAGGTTTTATTTAAATGGAAACCACCTTTACTGGATTAAGCATTATTAAATATACACAGCTCTATTTAAATTTGAAAAATGTTAAAGGTTTTGATATGATTATCTTAAAGTACGTGTAAGATTTGTGTTAATTTCTTATAATTCATTGTCAACTTTAAAATTGACAATTAAATAATATTATACTAGGATATTCAGTTACTCACCCGGACCTTACGTAGGGTGGAATACTTATGACATTCTATTCAACACAATTTTTTTGTAAATGTAACCATTGGATTAGCAATATTATAGAAGCTTCGTTGGTCAAATTCTTGAACAAAAAGTTATTTTATATATATTTATTTTTAAGTGTAATTTTATTTACAAATTATGGATGCAAATTTGTCAAAAGGCATAATTAATGTGTTTCAGATAAAACATTTGTTGTAGTCAGAACCGATGATGATAGGTTCTAACTATTCAGTTCACAAGAGAGAGAATTGAACTCCCCATATTATTGTTCAAAAAAAAAAACTCCCCATATTAGAAGACGGTTGAAGTTTCAAACTCAAACATTTCCATTTTAGGATCGGTGCTGGTTTTGATGGTGATCATTTGCATGTATTGTTGGTTAGATATTGTACAAGTTTATCAACGTGGAGTATTGACAAAACCTCATATTAGTTTGTTATTAGTTTGTTGTATTTGAAAAACGTATGTTTAATTCAAAATTTGAAAATATTGATTAAATAACGAAAAATTTATGATCATCAAAAGAAAAACAAATGCCGGATCTGTAACAAAATCTCCTTATTTTCCTTATTTTTTTGGTTCAACTAAATTCGACACAATTTTTAGAAATATATAATTGTTCTAATTTGTTATTTATATATATTTGGACGAAAAAGGCAGTTACTCCTTGACTAGTTGACTCGCTCCAACGTGAACATTCTGGCTCAATCATAAAAGTTTGAGGCAAAAGACGTAATAATCTTAATAAAGAGCACCAAAAATAAAAGAAAGGCAAATATAGGATTCTTTCACACGAACTTGACTCGCTCAGTATCTCTCTCTCTCTCTCTCTCTCTCCACAATTAGCTGCTTTAACCTCTCCATGTGGGATGTGGCTATAGTCTTCACTGCATCTTCCTCGCCATTTTCTCTTTCTTCCTGTACTTTCCCCCTCCCTTAATTTCTTTCTCTCTTCTTTTTTTTTTTATTCTCCAGATTTTTCTCTGATACACATCTTTTCCTCGAATGATCGGTAAGATTCTTCTTTCGCACTTCCTCGGTTGGGGTTTTACTTTTCCGTGTCTGTTTCTGGATTTGCCGACAATTTTAACTCCAATCATACGTCTTTAGTGAATTTTTTTCCTGTGAGGATATCTAATTTGAAAAAGGTTAAGTTGCGAGACCGTGTTGCATACTGCAGCTGAAGGTTTCTCTTATAGCCGATTTGGTGGTTGGTAGATTTGTCGATTCTGTGTATCTTGTGTTCTGTAGCTAGATTTCCCCAATTTCGGCCAAATCCAATTCGTATTGCTTGTGTAATAGCTACTTCTTGCAGTTTTTCTTGATGTTCTTTCTTTTTAGTGTGTTATCTGTGATTGGTGTATGGGTTTGCTCCGAATATGATTTCAGTTCGAGATTTCAATTGTGAGTCTATACTTTTTTTGTTTTTTTTTTATGTGTGTTTGATTGATTTTGCACTTCATCGCTCGTTTTTGTTTGTAAGTTGCTCCTGGTGTTTATTCATAGCGTAAGAGACACTGCTAATTTCGTTGTTTATTGCAACGCAGCAGGTTGAGAGAGAGGATGGTTTCAGAGACTTGGTTTCGTAATCTGTGGAGATTTCCAAAGAAACATGAAGGTCATAAAGAGAAGGTGGTGCTCGGTGTATTAGCTTTCGAGGTTGCAAGTTTACTGTCGAAACTTGTTCATCTGTGGCAATCTCTTAGTGATAAAAATGTTGCAAGGCTTAGGGGGGAGATAACACATTCCACGGGTATAAAGAAGCTAGTTTCGGAAGACGATGATTTCATTGTAAGACTAATACGCGATGAAATGATGGAGAACGTCGAGAATGTAGCCAAAGCTGTGGCTAGGCTCGCTAGAAAATGCAACGATCCCAAGCTGAAGAGCTTTGAGAATTGTTTCAGTGAGATGATGAAGACTGGGGCTGACCCATATGGGTGGCAGTTTGGGTGGAAGAAAATGGATAGAAAAGCGAAGAAAATGGAACGTTTCATCTCATCAAATGCAAGTCTCTACCAGGAGACTGAGATTCTGGCGGATCTTGAACAGACTTTCAAGAGAATGATGAGCAATGAATCTGCAACCGACAATCTATTGGAGTATCAGAAAAAAGTTACATGGAAAAGACACGAAGTGAAGAATCTTCGGGATGTCTCTCTTTGGAACCGTACTTATGACTATACCGTGATTCTCTTGGTTAGATCAATTTTCACAATCCTAAGTAGGACTAAACATGTTTTTGGCATTAGTTACAGAGCAGAGGCAAGTGATATTAGCTCTGCAGATTCTGATTTCATTGGTCGCAGCCAGTCGGTTTCTACAATTTTGACACCTGTGTCTCATCAATCTGAGACTACCGGTCCTCCTAGATTTGCTTCTGGTCCCCTTGGAAGATATACCAGTCCAGCATCAGGTTCAGTTGCTACAAGGACGAAGATGAGTGATTTCCTTTCGGGTTCTCTCAGCGCCCAATCCCCTAAGTCAGGTCCTCTTGTTGCAGAAAAGAACAAACGTTTCAAGTTTTACTCAGGTCCGCTTGGAAAGTTCACCTCCAAATCAGGACCACTTATCGGTATGAGCAAGCACAACAAAAAGATGGGGCAGACCCCGGAAAGGCCTTCAGTTTCCTCAGCGAAAAAGCAATCGAAAGCCAACCGCTTAACACAGGTTGGCCCGTTTAAAGGTTGCATGGTGTCTCACGACGGGATTACTCCTCTCAGCACTAGGACCCGGAATGGAGCTAGGAATAGTAGTGCTGAGCATCATAATCTTGAAGGAAATTCTAACTCTGTCCACGTTGAAAACTTGGTACTTCCTTCCCGACCCAAGCTGGCAGATGCTGCTCCTAATACCCTTGGTTCCGCTTGCTTAGCATTACACTATGCTAATGTCATCATCGTGATAGAGAGATTTGTTGCATCTCCTCACTTGATAGGTGATGATGCGAGAGATGACCTTTACAACATGTTACCTGCGAGCGTGAGAACATCGCTGAGAGAAAGGCTAAAGCCCTACTCGAAAAACTTGAGTTCTTCGACAGTTTATGATCCAGGACTAGCAAAAGAGTGGACAGACGCAATGGCGGGTATCTTGGAATGGTTGGGCCCATTAGCTCACAACATGATAAAATGGCAATCCGAGAGGAGTTATGAGCACCAAAGCTTGGTTTCAAGGACGCATATAGTTCTTGCACAAACCCTTTTCTTTGCAAACCAGCAAAAGACAGAAGCCATCATTACGGAGCTTCTTGTTGGGCTCAACTATGTTTGGAGATTTGGCAGAGAACTTAACGCCAAGGCTCTTCAAGAGTGTACCAGCAGTAAAACCCTTGAGAAATGCTTGGACACAGATAACTAGGGAAGCTCTCCAAGACTACAATACAAGTCTGCATTTTTACTACCTCTTTGATCTAAACCGGCACGCACTGCCCGGGAAACCAAACCGTGCCCACGCCCAGTTATCATATCATATACCGCTTGGACCAAACCTGAGGACAAAAGCTGTTACATTGCTCGGTTACCACGAGAGGTATTGTGATCTGAGCTCATCTTTATCTTATCTTCTTTACTATTCTGCTTCGTGGATTGCAAATTCTGACTTGTAGTAAGATAATGATGATGATGCGTTGTATATTGTTCTACGATTTTACTGTGGTTGAGATACATACTGCATATACGTATGTGCCAAGTTTGTTTTTGATTATGTAAAATCTAGTGGTGATACAGAAGAATCCTTGATTTCGGATTTTATGTTCCATGTTGTCCAAGTTTTGTCTGTATTTATTATTACTCGTGCTTGGTGTTCTCCTCTTATTTAGGTCACAGTTTATTTTTTGTGGGTTTGTCAAGTTTGGAATTAAAGTTTTTTTCTCTTATGATTTTATAAGTTTTTATATAAACGCATAATTTGTATGGAAGCGCACTTTGGTATATATATTCAGATGAGTGTTTTTATTCTAGGTTCGAAGTCCAAATTCAGGTGCTACTTTATAAGAGATATCTAGCACTAAAAACAAATATTGTAACGATGATAATTTTCATATGACGTACAAATATACAACTAGCTGTATACACATTTAATTTATTAAAACTCATTTTGGGATATTTATTAAAAAACTATTTTCTTTAGATATTTAGTTTTATATTAGAAATTTATTTTATGCCAACAGATTTTTTAAAAGTTACAAAAAGAATAAAGTGAGATCAAATAAGAAACTTTTATTTAATGAAAAATTACACCCAAGTTTAATTAAACTACATCAAGCTCGGAAATCCCAAGTCCTCGTTATAATGTAGTTAAGATGAAAAATAAAAAAAAAACCGAAAATCAAATCTTAAATATTGTAGGTAAGAAAGATAATTAGTCTAAAACGCAAGCTTTGGCCGTACAGAAACTGCGTCGTATTTTGGATTGTCGCATTGTCTTTGTGGCGAAAAGGCAGCGTGCAAAATCCGTCGTTTGCCACCGTTGAGAGGCAGGTGAAGCCTCGTCACCATCTCTGACTCCTTCCAATGACGGCGCCGAGACCTCCGTCTAGGCGACTACGATCGCTACGATATTCGTCGGAGAAGATGGAAGGTACCGGAAGCTGGGACGTGCTTGAATGGACTAAATTCGATGTATGTATATATCTCGTCTACTCTAACTTCTCAATTCTGGCTTATCTCTCGCTTTTTCCTCTTACCGAATCCCCCTTTACTTTTGTTCTTGTTGTGTATTGGGTATTGATGGGTTAATCGATTGACGCCTAATGTTTTCCTATTTTCTTTCGATTTGGGGATCAGCCAGCTTCTTGGTCAAGCTCGTTTTCAAACTTAGATTGCTTGCTGGAATCTGAGAGGATCATCTTCGAGGTATGTCCTTCGATTTGGTCAAAATTGGATGTTTTGAATTGGGAATTCTATCAGTGTCCTCTCTGTTTTCTAAATTTTTTTGCTTCGGATTTGAGAGTTGATCTTCACTCAGGTTCCTTGAAAAATAGCAAGAAATGCATTTTTGTTTGTGGGATTTATCTGTTGTAATTTTTTATTGAAGTTGTATATCTGTTATGGCTTTGATTTCAGGGTTGTGGAGTTATCCTCATAAACACCGATGAGGCAGGGACCCTCTTGCTGACAAATTTCCGTATTCTGTTTTTGGTATGACTCTTCTTTCTTCGGTTTCCCTTTGCGTTGTATTGTTCACGTGGACATATTGCCGCTTGATTTTCTGCGTTCCTATCAATTTTGCTGGACAATGTTTTTAAATTGAAGGATCTTTTCCTTGTTTCTCTTTGTGAAGAGTGAAGGAACCAGAAAGCTTGTTCCACTTGGTACAATTCCTCTGGTAGCTATCGAGAAGTTTAACAAAATGGTCAGTTATTATGTCTTTGGAGACAGCCATATGTGATTAATTTTAGTGAATTTTTTTTGCCTCTGGATTTTTAATGCTGTTATTTGTATGTAATTACTGTGTCATGGGTGTTATACGTAGGTGCTGAAAGTTCAATCAAACAAAAATCCACCAAAACGTCTTCTACAGGTCACTGGTATGTTTCCTCGTTACTATTTAGCTCTGGTTCTTTTTTTCTCTCTTTGTTTCTTACCTAAAAGTAATTATCTTGGCAGTAGACAACACCCCCGCAAAAATGTTGATTGAAGGGACTTTTCATATCTGTTACCGCTTTATCTAGTATCTTTTTCTTATGTTAGTTTGAAACTATGTCCTGTGAATCATGTACATTTTGCAGGCAAAGACATGAGGATAATTGTCTATGGTTTTCGCCCCGGAATCAAGCAGGTGAAACTTTGACTATTTTTTCCATCTTATGCTGCCTTCTGCATTTCTCCTTGAAACTTATACGATTCTATTGGCATACTTTTGCAGAGACGTGCTGTAGTTGATGCACTATTGAAGTGTAATAGACCTGAGAGAGTATGGGATCTTTATGCTTTTACATGCGGGCCTTCCAAATTCAGTAACACAAACCCAAAGGAAAGATTGCTTAACGAATATTTTCGGCTTCTCGGAAAAAGTTCATCGCGAGCTTCAATGAATATGATTGAAGATGGTTCATTCGCACTGTCCAATGATCTTTGGCGGATAACTGACGTGAACTCGAATTATAACTTGTGTCCGACTTATCCGTTTGCTTTGATGGTTCCAAAATCCATTAGGTAGGACATTGATCCCTGTGCAGAAATGATTTTCTTAAAAAAATGTTCTTCAGTAACTTGGCATACCACTGTTTATTTTTTCGGTTTAAACTATCTTTCTGGGAAGTATAGACATAAAATAAAAATACCGCATGTTTTATTTATCTCAGTGATGAAGAGCTGATCCAGGCGTCTACATTCCGGGCAAGATGTCGCTTGCCCGTGATCTCGTGGTGTCATCCGGGTAAAAATGCAGCGGTTATGGTGCTTCCATTTGAATTTACTTGGTAGAGCTTCCACATTTACATGTTGCTTTTTTATCCTGATTGCAGGAAGTGGAGCTGTGATTGCTCGGTCATCACAACCTTTGGTTGGTCTGATGATGAACATGAGGAGGTATATATAGAAGTTTCAATTTCATGACCAGACTTGTGCATGATAATCTAAAATCTCAAAGTGATTGAAGTGGTGGATTCTGAAGTTTTGATATATTTTGCCCTTTTTCTACAGTAATTTTGATGAAAAACTTGTTGCTTCATTCTGCACTCAGTTATCTGGCCATAATGGAGCACGACGGTGAGATTCTGATGTTTTTATCACTTGGTTAAAGTTAACATTTGGATGTACTGATACTTTATTATAAAACAAATGAATTAACTCTCGTTTTGTTTTTATTTCATAGGAAGCTTTATATCGCAGATGCAAGACCTAGGAAAAATGCATTAGCAAATGGAGCAAAGGGAGGAGGCTCAGAATCATCTTCAAATTATTTGCAATCTGAAGTCTGTACATGACTTAAGTGGTTTGAGCTCAATATTTTGTCTCCTAGAACTGCGTTTTTTTACTGACAGTGTTTCTCTTCAGATTGTTTTCTTTGGGATAGACAACATACATGCAATGAGAGAGAGCTTTTCCCGCCTTAGGGATTATTTAGATATGCACGGTACAACGTCATCCGATGGGACGTCGTCATTCTTGGTAAGCACAGGAGTCCAGGGTATTCGTAAAAAGTTTTAAATCGGATAGGCTTTCATTGTGTTAGCTGTAAAGCATGTGGACATAATCATACGTCAACTAGCAAGTAAATTTTTGGAAACTTAGTTTTTTTTTTCAGAGTCATGGAAATATTATTGGCTGATGAGGTCATCAATGGCGTCCAAAGACGTCTAATATTTTTTCGACAGATACCATTTTGTGGATACATCATGTTCTACCATACTTTTGTTTTGTTCCGTTCTCTAAAGGTGAATGCATCTATTTGTGTGAAATCTGTAGAGACATGGTGGCTGGACCTGGGGTGGAGGTAATCTCAGTAGTATGTCTGCTTCAGTATCCTTGCTTGGAGAAAGTGGTTGGTTGAGCCACATCCAGAGCATCTTAGCTGGTGTGGCATGGATTGCTGCACGTGTTGCTATGGAGTCGGCATCAGTTCTTGTGCACTGCAGGTTAGCTATTTTAAGGCCACATCACCATGAACTGTTTTACTTGGGTACCAATGTCTATATGTGATGAGGCAAAGCTGCATCCGTGTCAAGCAGACACTTGTATTTATCAATTATCATCTGTTAAATCCTGCTGTTTACTATTCTCAGTAGATTTTTTGTTGTTGTAACCTGACTTGTGATGTAATGTGCAGCGATGGATGGGACAGAACAACTCAGCTCGTTTCTCTTGCATGCTTATTACTTGATCCATACTATAGAACATTTGCTGGGTTTCAGGTATTCCATGTGCTAAAGTTTTGGTTTTTTGGGTTCTCGTTTTCATGGTGACTGAATCTACTTAATTCCTTATTAATTTATAGTTTAGGATTTTAACTTTATATTGTCGTCTTTGCTCAGAGAATACTTTGTGGCACATGCTACCAGTTCAGATGTTCTTTCCAGCTAATTCATGAACAGCATTTTTAGATTTTTTGTTTGATGCACCGTTTACTTATGTAGTCTTTTCTACTGTTCTGACTTCATATCAGGCTCTTATCGAAAAGGATTGGTTAGCGTTTGGTCACCCATTTTCGGATCGTGTGGGAATGCCTAACGTTTCTGGATCTGGTGATTTTGAATTACCAATTCAATCTTCTTCTGCTAGCAGTTTCCCTTCATCTCCAGCGCGGCAAGCTTCAGGATCAGCAACTGCTCAATCTTCTAGCTCTTCACATGGGCTGAACGACTATTCTCCTATATTTTTGCAGGTGAGCAGCTCTTGCTTGCAATTATGTATTCTTTTCTGGCGTGGCAGGTAACAATAGTTGATTATGGTATGTTTGCAGTGGGTTGATTGCGTATCGCAGCTAATGCGGATGTATCCGTCTGCTTTCGAGTTTTCTCCGGTATGTATATAGACTGTTTACAGATGGCTGACAGTGTCATGGTGAACTTTTTGTTACTAATAATATACTCTGACCTTGTACAATTTGTTTCAGACTTTCCTGGTAGATTTCACGGACTGCTTGCTTTCATGTCGTTTTGGGAACTTTCTGTGCAATAGGTAACCTCTCGTTTGAAACTTTATTTGGTAGCTTTGCTGTGAAGTTAGAAGTTCGTCACATGTAAGATTATTGTTGGATCAATGTTGTATAGTTGAAGTTCTGTGGTTGAACAGGAAGTGACCGTGAGACCAATTTAGTAAAATTCTGACCCTTTGTTGATAACTTCAGTGAAATGGAGAGGCAACAATGTGGGATTTCTGAAGCCTGTGGATGCCTTTGGGCTTACTTGACTGATTTGCGTTCCGTCAGTGGAACTTCTCATGTCCACTGTAACCCATTTTATGATCCTTCAAGAAATGATGGCCCATTATTACCTCCTGCAGCAGCTCTAGCCCCGACTCTCTGGCCCCAGTTCCATCTTCGGTGGGCCTGCCCTGTGGAACCGAATGCTGAAGAAACCGAGTTCCAATGTAGAGCCATGACTGTCAAGTATTCAGAAATCAAGAAGGTGACTCATCTTTCTTAACCTGTTCTGGACTACTGCAAAAAAAAAAAAAAAAAAAAAAAAGAAGAGCACTTTTCTTGCTTGTTACAAAGTTTATATCCGACTTCACATCCCATGCTACTATCGTCAGCTAACTTTCTTGGGTGTGTCGGACAAAATTTGGAACAGGAGAAAGAAGAAGCAGAAAGGAAGGTGGAGGCGTTATCTTCCACAGTGGAGTCATTGAGCGAAGAGTTGCATAACGAAAGAAGTATAAGCCGTGCAGCTAGAGAATCAGCAAAGAGAGCTATAAAAGAGCGCGCAGTCATATCGAGAGCCGTGCAATCACTGGGCTGCAAGGTCAACTTCACAAAGAGCGGAGATTGCACAGTTGAAGTAGAAGACGGGCCACGGAAATGTTCTCACTCAGTTTCCCCAAAACAATCTGAGAACAAGACAACAACAACAGAAGATGTCTCAGAATCAAACTCGTCATCAGGGAGTGAAGAAAAAGTTTGTGAAGCATTGTGTCCGTTGCGTACAAGAGAAGGAATGTGTCGATGGCCTGATGCGGGTTGTTGTTCTCAGATCGGGAGCCAATTTGTTGGGTTAAAAGCAAACTTTGAAGCATTTGATAAACTCTCCATCTACGACAGCTATTTCACCGCGGAATAAGACTCCTCCACCAGATTGACCCTAAATTCAAGGACTTGTGTGTATGTTTTTTTTTTTTTTGGGAGAGAGTAAAGCATAGCAGCAACAGACCAATGAGGATGAATAGGAAACCCCGAAAACCGAGAGCGTTTTGGAATGTAGGGGGGCATCTCGGGAACTAACTTCTTTGTATAGCAATGTATAGAGGCTGGAGGTCTCCACCTCTGGCTCTGGCTTCATTGAGAAAGTTAGAGATATCTGATTTTTGTTTTGGTTGGTTGATAATATTATGACTGTGGATTGGAATTTAAAGTACAATGTCTTACGGAATTTGTTGTAATTAAGACAAATAATAGGATTAGATGGTTGATGAATTAGACGGAATTAGTTCTAACTAAGACGAATAATATTGAGACGTAAGGAGTGATTGATGAATTAAATACCGTAATTTATATATGAGTTGTGCGGCAATTTCGCATAAAAGATGCCAAGCGTGTTTGTTTCTTTCCAATACTCTTTAATTACGTGTACATTGGTTTGCTCGGACCCTTTTTTCACTATCAATCTGAGCCGTTGATCGTTCGGATGCTGTCAACTCTTGTGTCACTCTCGAGTTTTATTGAGTCGAAAAGTCAAATCGATTTCAGAAAATATCCTCAAAGTGTGATCTCAATGAGTAGGCCCATTTTTGATGTTGTTAAAACAGAAGCCCTGAATCCTGATCGTAGAGGAACCATGAAAATGCCTTGACTGCTTATTAATGAGATACAAGTCAAGTCAGTCAAAAGAAATAGTCTGAAGAAAACATAACTGGATCTTGAGCAATTAACTGGTCTCTTCTGGAACAAGTGCTGGAGGAGGAGACATTCTCAGACCCAGATCCCACTGGAGGCTTCATCTCCAAAGCTTTTCGTCAGTCTTCTCTTTCATATCTTATCTCCATTTTAGGGAGTTTGTTTTAAGGTTCTGGTACAGGCAAAGCGAGAAAGAGGAAGAAGAAGAAGAAGAAGAAGAAGAAGAAGAAGAAGGAGAAGAAGAAGGAGAAGAGAAATCAGAGAGGTTTCATCGCCTTTCTCGCGCTCTGCAACAAAAGATTTGAACAGTGATATATACTTAAATGAGTTACATTATTATTTGTTTTTATTGAAATAAGTTCTCTTTTCTATCTGCCGCTCGCACGTGTAATAATATTATTGGTTCTATGTCGCAGAGCGTGACGCCACGCGCTTGAAAACGTCAAGACATTATCCCACTCGCACCCACAGCGCGTTGAGCGCGTTAGGCCAAAATCGAAAGGTATTTTGCCAGAACGCGGTCAAGCGCGATTTTTTCGCGAGTGAGCTATTTTTTTATTATTATTTTATTCTCTAGTGCGTTTTATTTGTAATTGGATTGTCGTTTTGGTCGAAATTTAGGGCTTGCGCATATGCGTTTACATTATTAACATCAATTTACGTCATATGCGTTTTGCTTGTTAACTGTTGCCGTTTTGCATTATCTCTTTTTTTTTTTTTTTTTCGGGGTAGAAGCTTATCGCATTTTCTTCTTTCGGCCGTGAAATCGAGCAATACTTGAAATGGGTCTTTGAGTTCAGCTATCCGATCTCCATTTCAAAGCAAACTGGGAACAATTAAGGACTATAGGAGTGTGATGCGAAACAATCTGTGTGTATGTATTTGGTTGCAAAGATTCTGTCCCTGCAGATATTTAGAGCACCTTACTCTGTTATTCGATAAGATAATGCTGTTGCTGATTTTGAGACCTGCCCAGAGTTTCATCATAATGAGATGCTGTTGCTCCATTGGCTCCGCTTCAGGTTTGTGTTATTTAGTGTCTCTCTTATCTTAATTTCCTTTCCGCTTTATTTAGACTTCAAAAAAAAATGGTATCTCTAACTCTACTTGAATTTTTATCTGTTTTTTTTGTACAGTTCATTGAAAAGCAAAGGCTTTCTGGGCAGCATCTCAAATGAAAACGAGATTCAGGTACCAATTCAGTTTTTGAAGTCTTCACTTCTGTTTGTTTGACCTTCTTCACTCTCATCTTGTAATCGTCCACTCCTTACATTTTGCTCAACAACATATATTTGATGGACTAAAACCAATAAATTTTCCTTATTAGGTTTGGGACTTGGATCTTAGGGAGACAGCGTCAAGCTTACACTGGGAGTCAAACATTACTGCATTTTCAACCCTCCATGGCACCGGTTAAGAACTCTGGACGAAGATAATATGCTTTGCTAATAGCCACAGAGAACTGGATTCTGATTGCGTTGATCACTACTTGGTCAGCACTTTCTCATCGGATCCAAGCCTAATAGCCTTTGCACAGTTGTGTTGTGACAAATCTTGGAATGACAGGTAATTACTGTTTTGTCCGCTTCTCCCTCAATGTCCATGGTCAGCAGTATGAATTTTGAAAATATTACTTACCTGTCATGTAGGCATATAATCTGCACAGAAAAGTTGGTAATTCCATGTTTTCATTTAGTGCTAGGGGTTTATTTTTTTATCATTTCGTCAATATGACTGCAAGTAGAATTAACAGGGACATCTTCATTGTGGTTCTTGCTCATAAGTCATAACAGAGTTCAATACTTTTCTTATCGACTTATAGATTCCCAAAAGGGAGAAGTCTTAAGTCTTAATCCGAACCCATTCATGCAGATCTGATTCTGATTTCAAGGAGTTCTGTCTGCAAGTGTTGTTTGACTGTATAAGCAAGGACAGACCAGCTCTTTTGCAGGTGATTGCTACTTTTGCTCTCTATTATTCAATGTTTATTTACAGTTTGGAACATTCTCGTTGGAGTTTACTTAGCATATGTTAATATACTGTCACATGATTCTTTATAGGTTTATTTATCTTTGTATACAACCAATGGTTGTATGGCTGAGCTGCTTGTCAAAAGCGATAGTAATGTTTGTGATTCACTTTCAATCTCAAGCCTCAAGGTACTCTGTCTGCAATGATATAACACGAGAGAAAAATAGAGTTACATTTTGTAATCTGCTTTGATTTTATAATTAATTGTTTTTGGGATCCACTCTTGTATTCCCAGGTTGCTCTTGCCTACAACGAGGAGGTATCAAGTGGAAGATTGGCCTCTTCAGGTGGCTTTGTTCAGTCAATCTTCTTGGCATCAATAGGGAAACGGTGTGAAGAGATTTTGAATAGCTCAAGGGAGCTGAAGATGAATTTGAGAAATTATCTGACCTCGGAAGCATGGCCTGATGACTATAACTCAAAGTTGCAGAAAGACACAAACCTTCTCATGGTATGTAAAATGGTTCAGTGTACCGTCACCATCGATCATCAAAGCAGCAGTGGAAAAGATCAAGTCCAAGCGCAAGATGTCAACTTGGGCAATACCTCTGTTACTATTGTTGTTACCAAGTACGCATATTTGTGCGATAAGTGAAATTGATAGGGTGTTTTTATTTTTCCCCTCGAATGAAACAACAACTCCATTGTGAAAACTCAGGATTTGGTTATATTTTATAGATTAATCTTTGAAGCAAAGAGTACCTAACTTTGTTGTGAAACCAGGGTCAATTTCAAGATTCCAAAATCAATGTGCTATATAACAAACACTTTATAATTCATATGGGAAACCACCACTACAGGTGACTTGTCAATCAGAATAATAAAAAAAAAAAAAAAAACATAATCTTTGAAGGAGGCTTAAGGCAGCAGCACAAGTAATCTTGTCCATGGTCGACTTTTTGACAAGAGGGAAGTGGTTCTTGGAACTGATACCCATCATCATCTCTTCTTCACTCACAGTCACATAATTCCTCCTTTGCAGTATAACGACTAGAATGATCATCAGCTTCAATCTCTTGAGCTGCTCTTGGAAGTTGGAACAAACTCTCTAAGAAGAGGCAGGAAACGAGACAGCTTTCTCTGGTCCTCTGCGTTTATGTCTGGTTTGAATTTATATTTTTCGTGATAATCTGATAAGAAAGAAACATACAATATGCTATTTTTAAGAATTTCCCTATTATAATTGCATTTTTTTTTTGTAGATATACCGTTAGAAACTAAATTATATTGACAAGTTAGTAGAAATTTAGTCACCAGATGACCATATATTCACAAATTTTCCTCACGGAGCAGTGAGAAAAGTGATATACACAATTTGATGAGAAATCTTAGAATGGGTGATGAAAAACATAGCTAGTTTGGAAATGTATTATCACAACAACCGATCAAATATTCTTTCCGCTGCGATTTTGTTGTAATTGACCACTGCTTTTGTTAACTAAATGTTATTTGCAATACAAATGCCGTTAGTAAAAAAAAAATTGTCTGTATTTACAGATGTATTAATTAAATTATATTGTAAAGTTCGTCCAAATTTAGCCACCATATTTTCGCGATTTATTTGTCAAAATGTTGGAAGTTTATTTTTTAAGAAAGGGTTTACTAGTTACAATGTTTTTTTTTTTTTTGGTAAAAAACTAGTTACAATGTTTATGATATAAAGATGAGAAAACCGCATAGTTAATTCGTCACAGACTGTAGATGAAGACAAAACTGGAAAGGGGTCATTACTCTCGTTAGTTAGTAAATATCATCAAAACCATACGAAATAAATTGGTTGATAGACCTAATTTTGATTGATAGGATACATTACAACGTAATAGGGTATATTATATAGTATATAGTGTGTATGTCGTATAGTATCAAAATTTGAGAACAACCTAACTACCTAAAGGGTTAAAACATGGGGAAAAATTCAATAAAATAAAACTGACCCAAAAATAAGATAAGGTTAAGAAATCGAAGCATGAGAGACATGTCGCATGGGACTAGCTGACAGTGGATATGTCCTACTACCTACTTGCTTCTTTTTTGATCCATCCATTAACCACAAGACATTTAAGCATGGAGATTCACTGTTCCTACCTCTCTAAACCTCCACTAATTGATTTTAATTGTGTATCGAATTTCAAACTCCAACCATGTGAGTTCTTAGTCACCAAACATATTTATTATGTTGGTTGGTTTTGTGAAAGGATTATGAGTTTTTTTTTTAATATTTCATTTTCAAAAAGATGATCAGTCCATAATCGTCGCTAAATTAACTTATTGTACTGGTTACTGCCTTACTGGTTAGACGACACAACACCACGCACACTCAAGTGTATTTGATCATATACGTTGAGTGTATTTGATGATATACTCAATTTTCATAGTGATTGTTTATTACTTCATGCTTAGTTGTTTATCATCGACATCTAATTAACATCAAACACCATTGTCAATTTATTAATGGTGGTCAGTCATTGGACTTGTTTTTAGTGAGAATGGCCTAAATTTTGTAAGAGATTTGTATTAAAAATTATAACTTTATTTACTAAAACTAAAAAATAGTTTCGGTCTAATTTCTAAACAGACCAACCGTTGTAAAATGAAACATCGGAATTAATCTATCAAAATATTATAAGTCGACTAACGATTATTTAAAAACAAGTTGGTCACAATATTTCTATATATTTTTTTTTGGAACCTTATATATACATATGTTATACACTTCGAAAGTTGATATTCTTACGTACGTGCAACGACAAACCATCCTCAAACTAATTATATATATTTTTATAAATTCTTTAAACCAGCTAATAAATTTAATAAAATATCTCTTTTACAACTAATTAATGTAAACGTGCATCAATTTTATTCAATTTTATCTTTAAATAAAAAGTAGTTGGTATAGGAGTTATAGTTCTATGACAAGATAATTTAAAACAAAAGCTGACCATATCACTCAACTCTATAAATCCGTACATTTCCTGCAACTTTGACACAACTTCATAAACGAAGAAAAAAAAAGAACAATACACTTAACTCTCACTCGCTCTCTCTCTCTCTCTTTCGTTCTACCATGGAGCTCTTTTCATTCCCTTCTCTGCTCGTTCTCTCCACTATCATCGTCTTCTACATCTCCAAGTTTGTTCTCAACAAAAGAAACCAGAGAAATTGCTTCATGCTTCACTACGAGTGCTTCAAGGGCAAAGAAGAGAGAAAACTCGACACCGAGACTTGTGCTAAGGTCGTTCAACGAAACAAGAACTTGGGTCTTGAAGAGTACAGGTTTCTCCTCCGTACGATGGCTAGTTCTGGGATAGGAGAAGAAACGTACGGCCCAAGAAACGTCCTTGAAGGCAGAGAGGACTCTCCATCTCTCCTCGACGCTCACTCCGAGATGGACGAGATCATGTTCGACACTCTCGACAAGCTTTTCCACAAGACAAAAGGCTTAGTCTCTCCTTCAGACATCGACATTCTCGTCGTAAACGTCTCTCTCTTCGCTCCATCTCCTTCTCTAACCTCACGAGTCATCAACAGATACAAGATGAGAGAAGACATCAAATCCTTCAACCTCTCGGGGCTAGGGTGTAGCGCGAGTGTTATATCAGTAGATATAGTGCAAAGGATCTTCGAAACCCGCGAAAACGCTTTTGCACTCGTGGTTAGCACCGAGACAATGGGTCCTCACTGGTATTGCGGTAAAGATAGGTCAATGATGCTCTCCAACTGTCTCTTTCGTGCCGGAGGAAGCTCTGTTCTGTTAACCAACGCAGCTAGGTTCAAGAGCCGGGCTTTGATGAAGCTCGTGACTGTGGTCCGGGCCCATGTGGGCTCTGATGATGAGGCCTACTCATGCTGTATGCAAATGGAGG
Source organism: Eutrema salsugineum (assembly GCF_000478725.1). Classification (NCBI taxonomy): domain Eukaryota; kingdom Viridiplantae; phylum Streptophyta; class Magnoliopsida; order Brassicales; family Brassicaceae; genus Eutrema; species Eutrema salsugineum. The sequence goes on along the minus strand of NW_006256829.1, from coordinate 1,264,629 downwards.
ACAAAGAAGGCCATCCAGGGTTTCTCTTAACCAAATACCTAAAAAAAGCAGCGGCTAGAGCCCTAACCAAGAACCTCCAAGTTCTTCTCCCTAGAGTCTTGCCTATCAAGGAACTACTCCGCTACGCGATAGTCCGTGCGCTTAAACGAAGAACCACCGCAAAAGGAGAGTCGTCCGCGAGCTCGGGGATAGGTCTAGACCTAAAGACAGGGTTACAACATTTTTGTATTCACCCTGGAGGAAGAGCGATTATTGAAGGGGTCGGAAAAAGCTTAGGGCTTACGGAATTCGACATCGAGCCAGCGAGAATGGCGCTTCATAGGTTCGGGAATACTTCGTCTGGTGGTTTATGGTATGTTCTTGGTTACATGGAAGCTAAGAAGAGGTTAAAGAAAGGTGACAAGATATTAATGATGAGTATGGGAGCTGGATTCGAGTCTAATAATTGTGTCTGGGAGGTTCTCAAGAATCTTGATGGTAAGAATGTTTGGGAAGATTCGATCGAGCGATATCCGGGGATGTCGAAAATACCTAATCCGTTCACTGAGAAGTATGATTGGATCAACGACGATACCATGAGTTTTGTTCGTGTTTGATTCATCACAAGTAGGCAGAAAGAAAAACAAGATCGGATTTTTTTTTTTTTATCAATTTAATAAGAAATGTTTCTTAGGCGTTATTTCGAAATTTGGATTATTTGGATTTTAGACCGACAAGTTGCTATAGTCGATTATTGATTTTTTTTTTTCCTTTTTCCCCAATTTGAATCTTAAATAAAAGTAAAACTCCTAGTTGACAAGTATACTCTCGCAGTTATTATTTCTTTTGATGATATCTTCTTTGTTGTAAACAGCAAATTGGTTGTAGATTTGACGAGCGACCAATTGGTATAGAGGTAGATTTTAAGAACAGTGACGAAAAGATTGAGTATTTAAAGCTGTTCGCATTTATTTTTGACAGATTTGCATTATTGTGGTTTACCCGTTTTTGAGTGAGCAATAAATTTCATGTGTGTTCAAACTGTAATTTATAGACATGTCTTCTATATTTACACATATATAGATTGATGTGTCAAACTATCTGACATTATCTTTGAATGCAATCACTTTTATTGTTACATTGTGGAGCCTTACATTTTTTTTTTGTTCAAAGATTGTGGAGCCATACGTAAAAATAGAAAAATTGTGGTCCTACGGGTCTGCAAGATTAAGGGAAAATTAGGAGACAATTGTGTGACTGCTCTTACACTAAAACCGATTTTAAAAGGTCAATGTCACAAGATTTTAATTTGATCATATATTTACATCACTTTTTAACTTGTACCTAATTTTAATATAAAAATATCTAAACATAGTCCTTGAGATTTAATTATAATCGATTTACAAATAACATATCCATAGATTCTCAAAGTATTATACTAAAATAAATTACCATATGATTCTGTTTAAATATTTATAATCTGAATATAAATGGATTGAAACTTTGATTTCATCGAGAGCTGTAAAGTTATGGGTCCATTTGTAAAAGATACACATGTTACTGACTTTTAAAAAATTTGTTAACTGTCCACTTTGGTATGAAATTAGTTCTCTAACTACTAGATTTAATTCTCGTAAATATCTTTTAGAAAGAAAACAAAAAATCAATTATCATTGAGTTTGTTGAGCTGTAAAGTTATGGGTCCATCAAAAAACATTTACTATATAGGGAAACACTTTTTTTTTTTACTGTTAAGAAAATGAAAATTATTTGCTTGAATTAATGAAAGAGTGGACATTACAAGAAATCAGATATGAAACTAACCAACCAAAAAAGAGAACAGGGAGAGATAACCCAACAAGTGGAAATAGAAGAAGAAGGATTCATAGAAAACAAAAGCTCAACTAAGAAAGGCAGGACCACCACTCGAGGATGGTCCATTTGTTCTTCACCATATAGATGATCAATTTCTTGATTGCACTCATTTGCCATCTCATAGACTACTTCTTGCGCTATATATCCTTGTTAGAGAGCGAGATGTATTGTTTTTGAGGAGGCATATTTGAAAGCTATAGAAAGCTTTCTGTTATGAGATAAAAAGAATATTACATAATCCACAATTAACCATTCAACTAACAATATTCATTATTTTCTATCAAATTTAACAAATGTAATATACAAGAGTCAGCCGATTAAACAATTCAGGTTAACAAGGAGAGTTTTTTTCCTCTCTCTCTTCTCTCACCTCTATCCTTCAGAGAGAGCACTTTTTCTCCCTTGTGTAAATTTTCCGATCAATATCGGAAGTTTTCTTCCGTTTAAACGGGTAATAATCTCCGGCTTTGTCTGGTAATAAAATTTCGATCGGATTCCTTTTGCTTAATAGTTTAAGTAAAGGGTTTTTCTGTTCAAAGTTGTCTTCTACAGAGCTATAACTCCTCTTACATGAGGTAGAGATGATGGATACTAGGTCTTGAGCTAGAGACGATCGGAGGCTTCCTTCTTCTAGTGGTTAAAGAATGTTCGACCATCTGGAATTTTGTTGGATTTATGTAGAAGACTTTACATGAAGTTTTTAACAAGGATGATGGAAATCTGGCGAAATTTCATAGTTCAACGGATCTTTGATTTTCCCGGCGGAGCAATGTTCCAGAGACGTTCTCAACAGTGCTTCTCCGCAACATCCTTAGTTTCAGCCTAAGCCTTACACGTGTAACACACGTGGTTTGTTTGTACACATTGTTATCTCTTAAATTTAATGGATATGTGTTGGGCTTAAATGTAAGGGCTTTAGGTTTAAACCTCATGTAATTTGCCTTTATGGGCTTGATGAAATTAAAAGACGACAAAAAAAAAACAATTCAGGTTAACAAAAAAAAAAACATACTTTACTAATTAATTTTCGTATAAAGTATAAACCACGCGCTACGTTTGCGGGTGGATATTTGGTTTACTAATTATTTCTATCACGTGGCGGGCATCAAACTCCGCCGGCAAAACTACGAGGACAAACACAGAGAGACGGAATGGAGAGCGAAACCCTAATTGAATTGGCGATTAGGGTTCTGAACACAGCCGATCCGTTCGAAAAAGCCCGGCTTGGCGATTCGATTGCCGTCAAATGGCTCCAAGGTGCTATCTCCGAGCCATATGATCCCACCGTTGATCTCCCCGTCCCGGACAGGCCGGCTCGTCTCACCAATGTACAGTCTCCTTCAATCTCTTATTTTGTCTCTCTCTCTCTTCAGTTTACGAAATTGATTGAAACGAAGATCGTTTCTTTAGGTGAAATTGGTGTCTCCGAGTTTGATGCCGAAGCTGGGAAGAGCTGGTAGCTTACAGAGCAGGCAAGCAATTGTACATAGCCTTGTTCATACTGAAAGCTGGGCAATTGACTTATCATGGGTACGCCTTTGGTCTTCATCTATAGATTTGAAGTGAAACATTGCAAATTTTGATGATTATGTTATTGCAGGATATAATTGCTCGTTTTGGCAAGCTAGAGAAGATGCCGAGAGAGTTCTTCACGGATTTTGTTCTCGTAGCTCAGGACGAAGGCCGTCATTTCACATTGCTTGCAGCTCGGCTTGAGGAGATCGGTTCTCGTTACGGTGCATTGCCTGCACATGACGGTCTTTGGGACTCTGCAGCCGCTACTTCTCAGGATCTCTTGGCTCGTTTGGCTATAGAGCATTGCGTTCACGAGGTGAGAAACATTCTACTTAAGCCACGAACCATTCAGATTTTTAACACGAGAATGATGTAGTGCCTCTCTATATATCCATTAAAACATCAAAAGCCTAGCAAAAGATGAATCTTTGCAAAGCTCATAAGCATTTCACCATCTTTGGTTCTCTCTTTCGCTCTCTCTGTCTATCTAAAGAAAATGTCTTTTCGGGTCCTCCTTTCATTGATTACTTCATACATGCTTGTAGGCTAGGGGGCTTGATGTACTGCCCACGACGATATCCCGGTTTAGAAACGGAGGTGATAAGGAAACAGCTGATTTACTGGAGAGCGTTGTGTACCCTGAAGAAATCACTCACTGTGCAGCTGGAGTGAAATGGTTTAAGTATCTATACACACGTTCAAAGGATCCGGAATTCACCATCAACAGCAAAGAATCAGATGATAGCAATGAAGAGATTATTAACAAGTTTCATTCTGTAGTAAGGGAACATTTTAGAGGACCGTTGAAACCGCCTTTCAACGCCGAAGCAAGAAAAACTGCAGGCTTTGGTCCTCAATGGTATGAACCTCTTGCTGTCAAAGAGAGCAATGCCTAGCAAAATCAATCAAGTCTTTTTTTTCGCATACTTGGTTTGTTTGTAATCTGCAAGTTTCCAGCAATGTAACCATTGGTTTTGACAAGAAGTACTCGTTCTTGAAATCGATAACTCATGTAATTTAAATTTTGAAATACATTTGTTTGAAGAAAATAAAGGAATCAAAAAGCAGTTTTTTAAAAATTTGTACCTCTCTCTCTTTGTTTTTTGTTGTTGTCAAGTTGTCTTTTTCAAAGCAAGTATGATAGAAAAACATCTGAAGAATTGAGTTTGGTCAGTTCAAAAGAAATTGAGGAATAACAGAATCATTCTTCTTCAGTGGAGTTTGTCTCTCAGCGGTTCTGAAGAGTCTCGATTGCCTTTTTCCACACCAAAGCTCTCTGTTTCGCGTCTTCAAATGACAAAACCTTCTTTGGCTGCAGAATTCAGCAAGAGTCGCAATTTAAGATTCAGCATCTTTGGTAGAGAGACAAGGCTAAGGAAATGAAGAGTACCGTGCAAATCTTGAAATGGGAAGGGCTGGTGACTAGAACGTTGAGGTCATTCGAGTTATCAGACCAGATAATGTTCCCTTTTACAACTAGCTTTGACGGGTCGACATAGATCAGCTTGGGTTTGTTGGTGAGTATTAGCTGCACCTTTTTGCTCGTTATTTTCTGAAGCTTCTTCACGGCTGATATCATCAGAACTGATTCTCCCGGCTCCAGGAACTGTTGCCTGTTAACCAAATGTTTCCAAACCAAAAGTTAGCAGATTGTCTAACTAAATCCCAGTTTCAGGGGATTTAAACCGGGGATGTTGCCCAGGAAACTGTGGAACAAGGATGCTTAAATGCCTTCACCATCTTGAATCAAAAGAGTCTATTGAAGCAAGTCGTGTTATGGAACCCGATGACTCAGAAGATGTAGAAGGAGCACCATGCCCATCGTTCTGTGTGGCTGAAGAATCTCCAACATGTGTCGGGTTCCATGGAGAACCGTGTGTGCCACCGCTCTCAGGAGATGCTGTCTGAGACTGCATCAGGTAAAAATAGCTGAATCAATAAAAACGAGCTAAACGATAATGATAAAGGGCATAACAATTCCAGAGTATATGAGGATGTGTACCGCAGGATCTGGGGCTAGTTTTGGAGGAGTTTGGGACCTTAGATTCTTCCAGTCAACTCCCTTAAAGAAAGGATGTCTCTTAAGAGCAGCATAACCTTCTGACCCAGCACCTGGTCTTTGGCTTGGATCTGTATCCTGAGAGAACCTCACAGTGAAAGAGTTACTGCCATATCATTTGATTGGTGACGACGGCTTTTAATGTATCTTACCAGCAACCGGTCGATAAGGTCTCTAGCTGCTTCTGAAAAATGATCTGGGAACTTTATATCTCTGGCTATAATTCTTTGGAAAATCAGCCATTCACTTGCGTCTTTAAATGGAGAACTCCCTGAAAGCATTTGGTAGAGAGTGCAGCCGAGAGCCCAGAGATCATTTCTGTTTGAAGGGTGTTACACAGAGTAAGGGACATTGTAATCCACAAAACCAAAAGGCAAATTACAGAAACCAAAAACTCTTACCCGAAAGTTGCGGGAGATGAGTTGAGAACTTCTGGAGGAACATATGCAGCAGTCCCAACAAAAGTGCACGCCTTATCGTCTGTATACGTCACCAGTTTACAGAGACAGGCTTAAACCAGTATCTGGCAATAACTATCGATAAGACCTTAAGCTCATAAATATCAGATAGGATTATGGACGGTCATATTACCAGAAGCTGCATTAGGAAGTACTGTGATCCGGCTATCTTGCATCGGCTTTACACTACCAAAATCCGCAATCTTGATGTGCCCATCTGAAGTCAGCAACAAATTCTCCGGCTACCATTTGAAGAATACACTTCAGCACTCCAGTTGTCCAGGCCACAAAAGAGAAGATATTCAAAAGACGAGTTACCTTAATATCTCGATGTATCAGTCCCATATTATGTATATACTCAAGAGCATCCACAACCTCTGCACTATAGAACCGAGCTTCATCCTCCGATAGCCTACCTTTCTGGACAAAAAAAACACAGAAGGAACCATGATGGTATGTCAAATTCCGATCATATCAAAAGCCAAGAATCAATCTCCCAAGGTTCTGAGATTGATCTTACTCTGGTTATTTGGTCGAAAAGCTCGCCACCCTCGCAAGATTCAAGTGCCATATCTACACCAAAAGCATATAGAGAAGACGAGAAATTTGTTAAAGTGCAGGAAGGTAATGGGAGAAACAGTCAGGCAAAAGAAATCATTTTTTGAATACGAAATACATACATAGTGAGAAAGTGTCTTGAAACGTGAAGAAAAGTTTGATGATCCCAGGATGTTCAAGCTGATCAAGAACAATCCTCTCCAGTTTCACATAAGCTGTTTTATTCTCCTTGGTGATGAATTTTTTGTCCATTATCTTCAAGGCATACACAGTTCCAGATTCCTTCTTCTTTGCCCTAACAACCTGATTTGAAATTATCCACAGCGCAACAAAACAAACGAAGACGCTCAAATTGGCTAAAGAGATAAAAATTCAGAGCTCAAGATATGCGAACAAGAGAATCGAGCTTGGTTCATGAATGAAACCCACATTGCGGAGAAAATGAAGCATCAGAGAAAAACAATACTTGTAGAAGAGCTGAGAAACAAATCGGAGCTAGGTTCCAAAATCGGAAGAATCAAAAACGAAAGAATAGATTGAATTTAGAAACCTTAGAGTAAGAACCAACGCCATAGATCTTGCCAAGTTCGAAATCCTGGATGGTGAAATTTTCTTGGGGAGCCTTAAAGGAGAAGCTCTTGCTTCTGGAAACGTTCCCACCGTTCCCTTGAAGAACAAGCTTTGAATCAAATTCCTTCTCCATTGCCAACATTTCCCCTTTGACCTTCAAACGAAAACACCTCTTCTACGTCTCGATACGACCCATGATTAATCCAACAATCAAAACACCGAGAAGAATCGATTTCCCAATAAGAAAAAAAAAAAGAAGAAAAAAAAATCACAGAACCGTTGGATCTGTACAGAATGAGGGCTTGAAGCTTTTTGTTTTGATTTTTTTTTTTTTTCAGGGTTGTGGTGGGTTCCGATTTCGAAATTCTCGAATAAAAGCGAGAAAATCTCGATTGAAGGAAAAGGAAGAGAGAGAGAGAGATGGAATATTGGGAAGAGCAGAGAAATGAGGGAATTTTGATGGAGGAGAGAGAGTAAGAGCAAGCATAAGATTTGACACTTCCTTCTTCACTTCTTCTTCGCCTTTCTTCTTCACTTGTTCATCTTCTTTTTTTTTGGCCTTTTGGATTAAAATATTAATTTATTTTTTAAATAGTAAAAGGATAGGATTTGTTGATCACTTGGTTAGAGATTTTGCAAGTTTTTTTGGATAGACAACTATTTGCAATGATTCGTTTGATTCAATATATAAACAATGCCATCACTCAATATACTGTATATGTTTCATTTGTGAAAGTTTTGTAAGATCAATATGCGCTGACATCATCCATTATTTTAATTTGCGACATTATAAAATTTATTCCAAATTACTTGAAATTCTATTATCACACTAATTAACCGTAATTAAGTCCTGGCATATTGTAATTTAATGTCACACACACACACAGAAAAACATATTGTAATTGTACTATGTTCTTGTTCAATAAAAACAAATTTAAATAAATTTCTAGTTCAACAAATGTGTGACATAAATAAAACTAAGTAGAGGCTAGACAACACTCGATGTGTGAAAGTATAGTGAAAGAAACTTGGACATTAAATATGAGAATAATTGTTCTATTTTTGTTACACACATATGTTTTTTTGTGTATAAAATAGTTATGTACCCAAAAGAAACTAGTCATTGTCAATCAACTGAAACAAAATACAAATTATCAAAACTAGAAAGAGCCTAGAAAAGACACTCTTCCTTCGTTAAGCTCTAGCTAAGACACTTGATCTGTGAAAGAATGATGTTGTTCAAGAACTTAGACATGAATCGATAAGCCTTCTGTGTCAAGTGCACTCCGTCCCAACTTATGAACTTGTCCGGATTCTGACACACCGGCACTCCCGCTGCTCCGCACTGTCTCTTTCCGTCGTAGTTGTAAGCTCCTCCGATCCCACAGCAAGATTTCAAGGCTACACTCTTGTCGAATCCCGCAGATTTGCTGCTTCGTAGAACGGACTGAAACGCCTTGTAGTAATCTCCGTAGACTATAACCACATCCGGAAACTCTTTCTTTAAAGAAGCTATAGCCTCTTGGAGTTGGTTGTTGTGATCCATTGCGAACTCGTTGAGATGCTTCAAGCAACCTTTGTCGTCGTATGCTTTTGGATCCTTCACGGGAAAAGACGTCAAGTAAATCGGAAAACATCCAACCGGAAAGTTTCCCGGGATGACCACGTTAACCGCACCGGCTCGGATCACGTCTCTAGCCGCGGCTGCGATGGCTCCAACCACGTGAGGGATGTAGCTTCTGATTTCTTCCATGGATTTTCCTTGGAAGAAACCGTAGTTGTAGTCGTTGCCTCCGATCTCACCGACCATGAAAAGAGATTGCTTCAAGCAATCCGAAGAAGAAGAGCCGTGACACGTGGAACGTAGATGAGACTTGAACCAAGCGAGCTGAGTGGAGAGAGGGGTGTTTGTTGCCGGAACGTGGAGGTTCCTCGCGGCGAAGAAGGAGCTGTTGAGTGCTGTGCTTCCGGCGACGGCGAAGTTAACGCCGTTCTTGAAAGAAGAAGGGTTTGTGTTGCCCTTGAGGAGGTAAGGGTTTAGGAGTGGGAGACGAAGCCTGCGTGCCAAGTAATCGATCATGGGCTGACCGTTGGAGCAACGACCCGTGGCTCGGTGGAAGTATGTTTGACCGTATGGGAAACTGGCGGCGTGGGATCTGGCTCCGACGGGACCGTTGCGGATTAGGTTTCCGGTGTCGGCTATGGAGTCTCCGAATTGGTAGATGGAGTTGATGGGACATGGATCCGTCGTGGCGTGAGCAAGGGACACGAAGAGTAGAAGAACAAGAACAAGAAGAAGCGATAAGGCTTTGGTAGTTGTCGACATTGTTTGACAAAAGGATGAGAGTTTTGGTGTTTGTGTGTCTTGCTTTTATACAGAGAGGTATAGGCTTGTATTTCCTTTTTGGAGTATATGATATTAGAGTTTCCTTTTTTTCTTTTCTTTTTTGGGTCCAGTCAGTTTTCCTTTTCCTAATCTTATAGTCGGTGTTGTTTTTTTTTAAAATAAAGAAGAAGATAGAATTCATTAAATATGAAATAAAACAACAAATGATCGAATAAGATCAGAGAAGCCCTGTTCATTCACCGACAACAGGTTCAAAAGTTAAACATCTAACACGATATGAAAAAGAGAGGCTAAAGTTACATTGCGAATCTAATAAATCAACACAAAGGGGCTCTAACTTATATTTTTAAAAGCCACAATCATCTTTTGAAGAACTACTTACTTGCCCTACAAGTAAAACTCCTTTTTTTTTCTACAAATCCCACCCATCTTTTCTACCACCGAATTCCCATCTCCGATCAGATAAACTTCCGTACAAATCGGAGAATCTCCGGAGACACTTACTTCTCTTTCTGTAATGTTGATTCGTGTTTCCACTAATCGCTACACCGGAAAGTTTCGAAGTGTCAACAGCCCAAGACGGTCTCACATACTCCACAGCCTTTCCAGATCCACTCGCATTCGCGTACAAGAAATTCAACAAAACGTCTTCACAATTAAACTGCTCGTCCACAAATTCCCGACCAAGTTTCGCCTTATCCGACTGATACATATCAAACGCGAAACCGGCGTCCATAAACGCTGCTCCGGTCAGAATCATATTGTATCCGTTGTGACTTCTCGCAAATTTCTCCGCACTATAAGTCATGGTTCGATCAACGAAACGCGGGTAAAACCCGACCAATCTCTCCGGATGCTCCCGCCAAACTCTAAAACCCTTTTCGATGACATCACAAGACATCATTATATCGTCGTCAAGCTCAAGAACGGCGCGGGTTTTTATCAGCGGATCAACATTAAACCTGTTGTTTAGAGAGTTCTGCTTCTCGACTCGGATTCTGACTGGCACGGCCGAGTCTAGATCAGTCAGTTCAGGAGGCGGTCCTTTGTTCCATATGACGAGGATCTCTTTCACAGAAGGACATCGAGAGTAATGCTTAACGTACATTTTCAGGTTCCAGAGACGAGCGTCGTAAGTCATAGTTGCTAACGTAAACTGAGATAAGTGACCTTTGAACGGGTAAGGCTCAACCGCTCCGCTTCCACCGTATATGTATCTGATACCTACGCATGCTAGCAAAACTCCTACTAGGACTACTAAACCAAGCGTTAACCTTCCCAAGGAGGAGTTAGGCTTCACGAGTCCTCTGAGGAAAGGTGGTACTCGGTTCAACCGAGAACAAATTCGTCTTAACTTTTCCGAGAACAAACCGGCACTTTCCAAATTCAAGAGCGAATCGGTTCTTTTTTCCGCATAGTAGTTCATGCACCATGTTGATGGAACAATGCAGTTCACTACACCAAGCAAAAACCCGAGTAACACAACAGCGGAAATAGCAGCTGCAAGAGAGGCGTAACCGAGAAAAACCCGATGAAACAGATCGCCTGAAGTTACACGGTCACCATCAACAAAACCAATGTATTCACCAGAACTTAGCTGACGTACATCGAAATGATGCTGCCTAACTCCGTTCCACGAATTTTTACCTTTATGGGACATTTCCAAATCGAAGGGGACTTCGACTTCTCTGTACTCTTCCTTAGAAAGAACCTCTACTTTAAATATTCGTATCTTTTTGCCATAACTTTCACCGCAGTCTTGACCAACACGGTAAATATTCCCATTATGTGAAAACGCTCTGCCTCCGTTTCTTGCCCCTACATTTCTTTTACCGTTGTAGACAGGATTTTTCTTATGTGGTTTCCATGGGCCAAGAGGAGTGCTACTGTGCCAGATTTCAAGCTGACCATTCTTCTTCGTCCCAAAGCTACTATGATCTGATCCAAATAGCCAATAGTTTCCTTGGTGATGGATTATGGTCGAATCAACAAGCGGCTTTTGCAATATGACTTTCTCCAGTTTCCAACTTAATGGGAAGTTAACAGCGCGGTAGAGATGAAGCTGTCCTATCTGGTTACTCTCCGGCATCATGTATATCTTTTGATAAAAAAAAACAAGAAGTTAAATAACGCTCTTTGTAAGTATATTTCTTATCATCAATGTGTATGAGTAAGAAGTAGACATCTTACTTCTCCGTTGTAATTGAAGACGAATGGAAAAGACAAATGCCAAGGCTCATCCAAAGCTATACCAAGAGGTTTCCAAGTTGCTCCTTTGTCAATACTCTCTGCAACTCCTATATCCCCTTGCAATGTAATGGGGTTTTTATTTTCAAAGAAGAGGTAAAGAGTATCACCCTGTTCCATAAGATAAGATAGCAAAATTAGAGACTCAAACCACTTTAAATAGCGATTTTTATTCATGAAAATGTCATTTGAATTTCTTCTACTATACTCCATGTATTCATGAAGCAAGCAAACCAAGGAATCAAAGAGGACTAGAATTTACATACCTGTACATAAAGAAAGGGATCAGCTACAAAGTTGCTTGGAAAACCAGAATTTGTCATGGAGGCACAAGTTAAGACTGGGTTAGCCACAGGCCATGCTGCACTCTCGTTCCTCCATACATTGATCTGGTTCCATCACCCAAAAACCAGCAGAAACAATGTCGTGTTATGATTGAAATTCATGAACCCTAGATAACGACCGATGAAACAATTACCTGCTAGCTAAGGCAAAAGAGACGATTCCCTTTCTAATCTAAATTAAAATGCACAAATTCGCTCAATCAAAAAAAAAAAAAAATCGAGTGATACGAGCAGCGTAAATTCAGAAACTCACGGTTTCGATAGGTTTGAGAGAAAAGGGAGAATCTCCATAGAAAACGCCAATGGACCAGGAACCCTCATTGTCCTCTCTGCAACCTAGCGAAGACGACGATACATGATCCGTACGGCCGATATGCGGTGGAAACGCGAGCCACGCGTACGTCGCCGCCACCAAAGCGTAAAACCCAAAGCAGGAAACGAAGAACAGAAAACGCCGCCCGGAGCTTCCTCCGCCACCGTAATTTGAGATATATTTGTAACGGTGGTGATTATGATTATGATTGTGATTGTGATTGTGAGCAGCAGCAGCGACGTTTTTCTGCCAGCTGTGTTTTCCGGTGCTCTCCGTCGTCTCTTCTGCGGAGGCGGAAACTTCCATCATCGGAAAATACGAAAACCGATTTTTCTTCCTTCCTCGACGGCGAAACCGTGTAAATAACGCCGAGGAGTTTTTTTTTTGTTTGGTGTTAATAATTTGATAGTGAATTCGAAATTTGCTTATTGGATTCCTTAAAATGCAAATATTTTTTTTTTATTATTCTCTACTCAATTTGAATCGAATTTTCCATTTAAGGTTACAGGAAAGAGATATCTCTCGCGTATATATCTCCGTTCCAGAGAAATTATAAAGGTGACGAGTGTGTTAATGCAGAAGCGGAAACGTTACTTGGCATGTTCGTATGTTTACAAAAATACCCTTGGATTATCTTTCACACGCGAGTATGTATAGTCGAAATTTTCTACTCGCTCTTCTTGAATGACACGTATAAAATCCGCCGCTACACGCGTGGTGACCAGAACCGGCCGCTTTCGAATGACGTCAGTCTTTTTCGCCGGTTTAATTCTCCATGTCGTTTACAAATTACGTTGTACAGTTGTTGATACATGCCACTAGTTGAATAATAATTACAAACAAATACATTGGATACTAGTATGAGATGAGATATGCATTTATTTTACGTGCGCTTTTAGTCGTTAACTTAGAGTTGGACAATAGACATAGACAGGCGTGACCTGTTTTCGTATCCGATCTATAAGTAGAAATAGCTACTAGATGTTAATCCAATTATTTTATTTATGTTATGAAAGTTTTCATATTCAGAAGAAAATTATAGTGACATGTGAGATGTGATTAATATGGTATTTTTTTTTTCCTTCCCTACATTTTACACAAGATAACATAAATTTAAGACAGAGCCCAAGTAGTAGTACATTACTATGTAGTCTATGTTCCAACATGGACACAGAAAAACTGAATGTATATAGCTTTTGGTAAAGTATCTTTGTTTTTAGTGTCTCTTGATCGTGTCTTAATAGTTGAAGTACGACCAACCACCCTGTATATTAAAATCTATTTTAGGAAGAAACTGAAATTATGGATTCGAATTAATTATAATCAATTATTAAGGTAATAACAAAAATAGTTACAAGTCATAGATTCCTTTGCACAATGATGCATCAGTTGTGCGTTCTAGAATTCATGCACATTTGAAAAGTTTTTTTCTATTGCACATTTGAACATTTTTGGACGAAGTTCCCTAATAATGTATATGCATTGTCTGTCTTTTAAGGAAAATCTTTTACAAAAATAGTGTCCACTAATTAGGAAAACATTCCAAAAATATCGTAAATGGTCAACATGTAGAAATTGCCAACCGATCAGAGAGTCATTGTTAAGAGAGGTGTCTTTTTCTTAATTTGATACAATACTTTGATAGCCCTATAGTTTCTTAAAAGTCTCAAATACCCCAATATTCTCTGAAAATTCATATTACCCCAATAGTTTCTAAAAGTCCCTATCCTTTCAAAACATCATACTAATGTCCTAAAGTCTTTTGTGATCCATTTTGTTTTCTATGTATCGATCGAACACTCCTGCTAACCCGAAACCAGGGGTAATTAACTAATTATGAATCTTTGAGCCGTAATGTAAGTTTCGCAGAAGTAAAATATATACAGCTAGCATATTCTTGGATACATAACTAGGTCGGATTCATAAAAATATATACATTTCGGCTGAATTTAGTATCCGAAACTTATATAAGCAGCTAAAATAGTAGCCAAAGGAACCGAAACGTTGTCGTCTAATTGATCGGTGATGGGTAGAGACTCGACCACTGTGGCGACCAGTGAGACGATCGCGACTCTCGTAAAGGTCGTTTCCCAGTTCATGTGAAGGTATCCAAGGCTTGAGTAATAGTAAAGTAATCTATAAAATTACAAAAGAGAAAGAAAGTAATTAATTTGGGTTTAGTTGCAATATATCTCTCTCAATGTTTAAGAGTTGTTCATCAAGAAAACGAATTGTTTAATGATTAATCGTGGGGTTTACCCGATGGAGATGAAGAAGCCGAAGATGAACATGGAGATGCTTCCCGCCCAGCTCTTTCTTGGGTTGTAAGGTATCTTTTCTGACCCAAACTTACGTCCCATGATATCAGCTATTCCTGTATATGCAGCGCTAGGTTTAATATCTCAATTTGTATTTTATTTATTTAATAACATAGCTAGTTGACACCAAAAAAAACAACTAGGTTCAAATTTTGAGTATCTCGACACTTTCAAGTGTAAATTTGAACTATGATTTAGGTGAGAGAGGGAGAATTGTTTTGACTAATAAAAGGTTATAGAGAGTTTATTTTCCCTTGTCAGTGATATTAGATCATGGAATCAACGATCATAAAAGACACAGGATTTGATATTTGCAGATAATCAACAATGTCCTAACTAATGCAGGTAGTTGGAAATCAACGCAACAAAACCCTAGTTATCATGTAATCTTAGACACAACAGATCACTAACCTATTTCCACTAGTCCACTACATATTATATATCAAACCACAAACAAATGTATAACAATCACTTTTTGTTTTCAGTGGTTATAACTCCAATGTTGAAAAAGAAAAGGAAATTGACTGATAAAAGAAAAATTACCATCGCCACCGCACATCATTGCCAACGAAATCATACCGGTAGGAGAGTCTCTCCAGAAGAAAACCACAGAGACGAGAAGGGCTATAACGTAGAACAGAGGACCTTTAAGCAACTCCCTAGGTATGGTCGGAAGAAAACAAGAAATGTGTCATCAGAATATAGTAGAAACTCATCAGATAGATGGAGAAAAAGAAAGCAAGAAAACACAAAGCTTACTCTGGTCTTCCTTCTCTAGTGACGGATTTGATTAGCGTGGAATTTGGGGAGACGGATAATCCGTTGACAACAAGCCTTAAGCCATTCACTAATGGAACAAAAGCAGCAAAGTATCGAGCCTCCGTCGATGCGCTAAACTTAAAAGACGATTAAGGGCAAATAGCAATTAAAAAATTGCTGAAGGCAGAGAAAAAATATTGCAAGAAATCAACATACGTACAGAGAAAGTAATACCTGAAGATCGGCCACGAGATTACGAAAAGCAGACCTGAGAGTATATGCACAAGCTTTCTGCTCAGATTCTGTTCATGATCAGAAACAATTAATTAATCAGAGAATCAGAGTCCATTATTGTTTCTTCTTGTTCTTACTTTCTTAACACAAAGAACCGCAATTTATCAAGTGTGAGTATCTATATAGTCTTCATTTACAGAAATACAGAGCTAACATAGGAATTATATATTCATATGGATGTGTTCAACGAAGCTACAACAGCAGTAGTAAATAACATAAATAAATAGAACATCAGAGAGTGCATAGTTTGAACGGACCTGTGGAATAACGTTTCGCTTGGTGAGACTCTCGAAGCTAAAGACGAGCGCGTAGGCTCCACCGACAACTGCCACGGTGGCTCCGACGTCATGCAAGAACCAATCCGTCGCAGCTGCGGAATAGATCAGACGGTGGCGAGCGCGTAACTGACTCGCCGAGCCGATTCCGGTTACGCCGATGAGACTTGGAGAAACCGAGAAAACCGGAGAACAGAACCGGGGAGTCGTAGCGTTGTTCAAGAACCTGAAGCTGCTCCGGCATAACTGATGGCTAATCGGAGATAGAGGTAAAGCTGCCGCCATTTAAAACCGCCTCGACGGCAGAAGCAAAGCGGAGCTCTGAGTTGGGAGGAGAACTTTTGAGATACCGAATATGATGATGAAGAAATAATTGTTTTTCGTCTATTATCTTTATTTTATTTTTTGGGGGTTGGTTAGCAAAAAAAAAAAAAAAACGTTATCAGTGAGGTGTCACTTTCTGATTGATCAATGAGAATCCAAAATCTGACTTACATACACTTTCTCGTTTTTCTTTCTGCATATAGTTGGGACATTGTACTAACCTAGTGACGGTAATAGCCAATGGGCATGGCCTATTAAGGGGTGTGTTTTATTTTATTTTTGGTGCCAGATTTTTGGGCCTATTATAAAATCCGACCAAAATTATTATGGTGAATTTTATTTATTTATTTATTTTTGGACAACGGGTGAATATGCTTTTTACTTTTTAGATAAAAAGTTTTCCTTGTCCGAAAAGATTACCCGACCCAAGACAAGAGCTGAATCAATCTGTCTAGATATTCGAAAATTTTGAAAAAGTTAAGCATAATTTGGCTTCACTTCTTTTTTCTAAAAAAAAACAAGACTATGTACTTAACTACTTATGATGAGATACTTCATAGGCTTTGGTGTAGATTTCTGATTGAATGCCTACCAACATCTGGGTGAAAATTTGACTATGTTTGAACGACAAGTTCAAACGATACTGGAATAAATAAAATAATGAACAATACAAAACATAATCATGCACAAATCCACAATGGTAAATACGTAAGCATAAAATGAACATTAGCATACAAGACTACTAAAAAACGGAACTCATGATCAATGCCACACACCGCGCAATTTGCAATGAACATAAGAATTGGATCTGAATATGAATATGAAAACACTGCACATTTCTCTATAAATATCTCGAATGTAGGTAAATAATATCTAAGGAATTAATTAGAAAACACAAAGACAAAAAAGAGGAAATAGTATAAATCATCATGTGATTATACGTGAGAGCTCTCTGTCATGGTCTCATGGACCCCAATACATAAAAACGATTGACAAAGGTATATGGAGAACGAAGTGTGTCGATGAGGATGCATGAGTTAACAACTTCCATTTAAACGTTTGATGAAAAGACATGGGAACAACATTTACGTCTAATCCGATTCAATTAAATTGTCCTTATCTACGCATGTTTTGTGTTTCTTATTAATTAAATATCATTTGTTTACTTATGGTAATTAATTTTTCTTCCATACTGAGTTTCAAAGAAAGACGGATGTACCATATGCCGCATTAAAGACAAAAATAGATTCTGCTGCATTGAATACATTTGCAGGATACAGATTGAATCTAATCAACTTTAACTTGCGTTATACATTGGTGATACAAAATATAGAAACACTTTTATATGTATTTGAGTAGTAACTTCGTAATCATTTGACAAATAGTAGTAATTTCATGTTTTATTTAATTTTGATTGTTTCGTACTCCATCGACACGCTAGAAGATCGACGCACGCGATTTAATACTCATTTTATTATGATACTGTACATATTAGTGTATTACCAGTTAAAAACCATTAGAGCGTATAATGCTATGCCAAAAGATTGTATAAAGATTAAAGCGTGTCTAGTATAACCATTTTTAATAATGTATGATCAAAGAGTAAATGCATGTTATTGTTAAAAGGTAAATGAAAGTGGTTACGATAGACAACAACTAAACTAAACAAAATAAATCAGATTCGTTCATGCATTTTTAGTTTTTTTTTGGCTTACGATCTCATTTTTTTTTCCAACCTTGACACTGAAACTTAAAAAAAAATTTAAATTACATCTTTTATAATATATGGACAATTGTTTTTTTATTACAAAGCAATATGATTGAGTGTACATATTTTCACTGATACATTTGTTATCATCAAAAGTGATTGGTAGATTATATACACAAATACAAAGCAAACAAATATTTAAGTGTACAATTTACTTATCATATCCGTTTATTGGCATAACCGCATCTCCGGTTTACACTCATTGTTAATTTCTTACAAACAAGCATCATTCATTGTTAGATTAGAGATTTCATTATCACTAAACAGTGACAATTACTGCTCAAAAAGCAAGTTGGACTCTCTGATAAACGCGTGAAATCTGATCTTTTGATGAAACAATTGTTTTGTCACCGACCTAACAAAATAATTTAATGATTAAAAAAATACATTTGAAATCACAGACAGAAAAATTAATTTTTAATATTAAAAAAACTTTAAAAAGTCGAGAAGTTTGACAAAAATTGTTCATTCTCCACCAGTGTCTCCTCTTAAACAGATTCGCAACTCAAAAGTACGCAAATCAAATTATCAATCTGAATCTCTCTCACACTCTCTCTCTCTCTCTCTCTCTCTCTCTCTCATGGTGAAGCTTTGTGGCACCTGAAACAGAGAGAGAGCTTCGTATCGAAAACCAGTGAAGCAGCTTTGTCTCTTCTTCTCTATGGGGAGAAACTCTCTCTCGCTCGAGATCGATGACAATGGCGGCGCCGGAAGAGACGGGAATCACAACGCTAACAACGTCGCCGGAAACAGCGAGATATCTTTCCATTCCGTCCGGGATCGTCTCCGTCTTAAGCGGAATTCGAGCGACAGGCGAGATCGATCTCACTCCGGTTTGGATCGGCCTTCCTTTCGTATCCGACCTCATCACATTGGCCGATCTCTGAACCGCAAGGGCTTGCTCTCGTTGCTCAAGCCCCGTGGTACCTGTTTGCTCTACTTTCTGGTCGCGTTCACCGTTTGCGCGTTCGTCATGTCCTCGCTGTTGCTTCAGAATTCGATTTCCTGGCAAGGGAATGTGAAGGGAGGACAGGGGAGAAGCCTAATTGGATTGGGAAGTACCTTGAAGTACGTCCCTGGAAGAACTTCGAGGACATTAATTGAAGGAGAAGGGCTTGATCCCTTGCGTTCGGCGGTCAGGATCGGCGTTCGTCCCCCAAGGCTGGCTCTCGTGAGTTTTTTTTTTCTTTCTTCTATGCCTTTTGCAATCGATTCACTTACTAGCGTTTCTAAATTGCGACTGAATGGTGATTTAAGCGCTAGTGTACACTGTGAGACTGTACACTTAGTAAATGTTTCTATTTCTAGCACTTGTGTTCGGATGATTTGGAAAAATAACATTATTCATTAGGTTTAGAAGAGGAGCTGCCAATTAGTCCTGGCTCAATGCCGTTAGAATTTATGATTTGGAAAGCTCTTGGCTAAGATTCCTTTGAGAAAGAGATCTCCTCCTAAAGAGATTTGATGTGGACCCTGGTTTATGTTCTTTTCTTATCATAGCTAAAGTAGATAACCACCAGCAAGATTGAAAACGTCAGTAGCACTTTGTGGGATCAAGTCTAATTTTTTTTTTGTCGGGTCTGAGCCAGTGGAGCAATAACAGTAGTTAGCTTTCCTAAACGCCCTGACTAGACATATACAGGCTCATGGGCAAATGCCATGTGTTTCAGTTAGATGCTGCACCTTGGGGGTATGGATTTAAAATTAAATTACTTTGTAGATGCGTCAAGGAGTCTGCTGGCACATGCTTGAACTTTCCACTGGCGTTTTCACCGTTACTTTGAAATTATTTGCATTGTTAATCACTGGTTTCAGTCCCACTGAAGGCATTTGTAGATTAGCTTTGGAATCTATATACACTGTTTTATTTTCTGTGATCGATCTCACATAATGCTTTTTATTCGTCCGTCTCCATGCGCTTTCTATTCACTCACCTCTTTTGTATATTATGATTGCCAGATACTAGGCAATATGAAGAAAGATGCCCGAACGCTAATGTTGGTCACAGTGATGAAGAATCTTCAAAAACTGGGTTACGTGTTTAAGGTGAAACTTTATGGCATTTTATGTTTGCAGCTCTAACGTTGATGTTGAAGATTTTTATTTCTCCTATTTATGGTATAAGCAGAATGGATGCTCTAATTTGTTAATGCACTGTAAATATGCAATGAAGTGTGGATACAAGCGTAGATGTGTGTTATTTACCGCCTCTCTTAGAAAAGCTTGTGACCTTAAAAGTTGTCAGGTTTTTGCCGTTGAGAATGGTGAAGCACGTTCATTGTGGGAACAGTTAGCTGGCCACGTTAAAGTGTTGGTTTCAGATCAGTTGGGGCGCACTGATTGGACAATGTATGTGTCCTACCAGTTCTTTGAAAGTTTTTTTGTTGTTTTCTTGGCCATATTTTCAAATCAGATTTCTTGGCAAATGATTCTTGAATACTCTATTAAATATATTTTGTTTCCCCACTCCACCTGGATTAAATTACAGTGATTCATCTTCTGCAGTTTTGAAGGTATTATTGCTGGTTCGCTTGAAGCAAAAGAAGCTATTTCAAGGTGGGTAAAATTAAGCTCTTTAGTTGCCTGCTATCAGATCGACCTCTGTACTGCGTACTTATACTGGCTGTTGCTGCCTAAGATGTGAAAAATCAACAGGCTGTTCGGCTTCTCAGAATTTTGATAATTACATCTGTGTTTGACATTCTATGATGATAAACGTTCATATTTATGCAGCCTTATGCAGGAGCCTTTTCGTTCAGTACCACTTATATGGATAGTTCATGAAGATGTTCTTGCAAATCGGTTGCCTGTTTATCAAAAGATGGACCAAAATTCTCTAATCTCCCACTGGAGAAGTGCTTTTGCGAGAGCAAATGTAGTTGTCTTTCCACAGTTTACTCTGCCGGTATATTCCTGTTTGTCATAAGCCTATGTTACCACTTCGAGTGTACCAAAGTGTCTGCTTTGTATTTTACCTAAGATCGTATAATTTGTTCAGATGCTGCATAGCGTGCTTGATGATGGGAACTTCATTGTGATTCCGGAATCAGTAGTCGATGTTTGGGCTGCTGAAAGCTACAGTGAAACCCACACGAAACAAAAACTGAGGGAGATTAAAGGATTTGGCGAGGATGACCTGATCATCGTGGTGCTTGGGAGCTCCTTCTTTTATGACGAGTTTTCTTGGGATAATGCCGTGGCAATGCACATGTTGGGACCACTTTTAACACGATATGGGAGGAGAAAAGATACCGGCGGTTCCTTCAAATTTGTTTTTCTATATGGTAATTCTACCGAAGGGCAGAGCGATGCTGTACAGGTAAGAATTTTTTTGGTAGACTTTATCATATCTTCTCCTTCCTAAAATCTTAGGAAATATAGTTTCCATAGTCGATGCTATCAACAGAGGCTCATTGGTCTTGAGCTAAAACGCTAATTGGTGCTTACGTAAAAACTTCGTGGAAATGTCTCTTAGTTGAGGTTCATTTTGCTCATTTAGCAGCAATTTTGCTTGATAAGAATGCATCCATGAGAATACTATATGATACAGTTCGTGCTATCAAAAACTCATTTTCTTCTGCTAGGGAAAGTATATCCTCTGACAATTTCATTCGGCTGGATTGTATACTGAAGACATAATTGGGCGTTAATACATGAATGCAGGAGGTTGCATCGAGGCTTGGGTTGACACAAGGAACTGTTCGGCATTTTGGTTTGAATGAGGATGTGAATAGAGTTCTACTGATGGCTGATATTCTTGTTTATGCTTCTTCCCAAGAGGAACAAAGTTTTCCTCCATTAATTGTGCGAGCTATGAGCTTTGGCATCCCTATTATAACACCTGACTTTCCTGTCATGAAAAAATATGTGAGTACTCTGTATTATATGATTTCATGATAATCGGACAATACCAGATTCCTCTTTGTTTTTTGCTTATTTATTGACCTTTAACTGCAGATGGCTGATGGAGTTCATGGAATATTTTTTCGAAGAAACGACCCTGATGCATTGTTGAAGGCATTTTCACCCTTGATATCAGATGGAAGGCTCTCTAAATTTGCTCAAGCAATTGCTTCTTCAGGAAGACTTTTAACTAAGAACTTGATGGCAACAGAATGCATAACTGGTTATGCTAGGCTTTTGGAGAACATACTCCATTTTCCATCTGATACTTTCTTGCCAGGTCCTATTTCTCAACTTCAAGTGGCCGCATGGGAGTGGAGTCTGTTCAGGAGCGAAATAGGGCAGCCAAAAAGCTTCATCCAGGACTCCGCTTATGCATCCGTTGGAAGACCTGGAATTGTTTTCCAAGTAGAAGAGAAGTTCACGGGTGTTGTTGAGTCAACAAACCCTGTTGACAACAATACCATGTTTCTTTCGGACGAGCTTCCTTCCAAATTAGACTGGGATGTTCTTGAAGAAATCGAGGGAGCTGAAGAGTACGAGAAAGTAGAATCTGAGGAGGTATCAAATTTTGCTGCCATCAGACATATTTCTAGGTTCTCCCTAGACATTTTTCTGTGAGTCTTGTTGAGCTGCATTGGTCTACTATATGAAATTCTCTCTTCCCGTATGATATGTAGCTAGAGGACAGAACGGAAAGAGATGTTGAGGATTGGGAGGAGATATACCGAAATGCTCGGAAATCGGAGAAGCTAAAATTTGAGGTGAATGAACGGGATGAAGGAGAGCTAGAACGAACGGGTCAGCCTTTATGTATTTATGAGATATACAACGGAGCTGGCGCTTGGCCCTTTCTGCATCATGGATCTCTGTACCGTGGTTTGAGTATGGTAAGGTTCTCTATTGGTTTGTGATGTTCCCTCCAACAGTTATCAATTCTAAATAAAAAAATTAAGGGTAAACTTGTGCTTAAATCATGTTGCTGATTTCTGAATTTCTTTTGTCATATCTTCACTTTAGTCCAGCAAAGATCGAAGGTTAAGCTCAGACGACGTAGATGCAGCAGACCGATTACCTCTACTGAATGATACTCATTATCGAGATATCCTCTGCGAAATTGGAGGAATGTTTTCTGTTGCAAATAAAGTGGATAGCATTCACATGAGACCTTGGATTGGATTTCAGTCATGGCGTGCTGCTGGTAGGAAGGTAGTTTTTTAAAAGTAGTGTTGTTTGTCATTCATTTTCAAAGTTACGGGTTATAAGTATCACTCTAAATATCGAACTATTTGAAAGCTTGAGTGGATTATTCTTGAAAGGCACATAGCCTTCTTTGCATCCATTGTGTAACATCGACACTGTTTAATGACACTTTTGCTGTGGAGACAGGTCTCATTATCATCTAAAGCTGAAGAGTCCCTGGAGAACATCATACAACGGGATACTAAGGGGGAGATTGTTTACTTCTGGACAAGATTAGACATTGATAGTGACGCACTTGGAAGTAAAAATGCGCTTACTTTCTGGTCTATGTGTGATATCCTTAACCGAGGAAACTGCAGGTAACCCTCCTCCACTATAAACTGTTACGTAATTTATATTTGATAATGGCGAGGACAATATACAATTGCATAAGATAGAACCATAGCTTAACATACACATGTCTTTAACCATCATTTCTGCTGATAATGGCGCTTTCTCGTTATGTGAATTCATTTTTCTTAATTCTTAGTAGATTTGATTGATATAAGAAAGCTGAGTTTACATTCGGTTTCTCGGATTTTAAACTGATGCAGGACCACTTTTGAAGATGCATTCCGGCATATGTATGGGTTGCCTAAACACATTGAAGCGCTTCCTCCCATGCCTGAAGATGGTCATCACTGGTCTTCTCTCCACAACTGGGTGATGCCAAACTCCGTCTTTCCTCGAGTTTGTCATGTTCTCAAGGTAAATATTATTCCCTAACATAATATTCACCAAAACATCCCCCCCCCCCCCCAAACTCACTGTCTTAGTTTACACCGCAATCACAGGATGTTCTCGGAGTCTCTAGATGCACTGCACGGCTCCAAAAGTTGCTCACTGGCTTCATCACTGCTCGAGGTAAAAAGTGCCAAATTCTTACTTGTTGACTTTCTTCTCCCATCTTCACAAATTTCTGATTGTTTTCTGTTATTATTATATTTGTTTTCCAACAATAAGTAGAGAAAACACTGTTACTGCCGGGTTCTGGAACTGTTGGTTAATGTCTGGGCATATCACAGCGGGAGAAAGATGGTTTACATGAACCCGAGAGACGGTTCAGTGGAGGAGCAACATCCGTTACCGAAACGAAGAGGGGTAATGTGGGCTAAGTACTTTAACTTCACTTTACTGAAAAGCATGGACGAAGACTTGGCAGAAGCAGCAGATGATAATGACCATCCAAGGGAAAGATGGCTATGGCCATTAACCGGAGAAGTACATTGGAAAGGCGTTTACGAGAGGGAACGTGAAGAGAGATACCGATTGAAAATGGACAAGAAACGTAAAACCAAGGAGAAACTTTATGATAGGATCAAAAACGGTTACAAGCAGAAGTCACTCGGTGGATGACAAACAGAGAGATCATCTACTTACAAAGCCCGGGACAAGAGAGAGAGCTTAAGAGCAAATCGGATCAACTCAGGGCTCAGTCTCGACAAAAGTTGATTCTATTTTTCTTTTTTGACAGGGGAAACGAAACACACTAGATTCACACGGAGATCTTCGAAAGCAAAGATTCACTCTTGCCATTTTCTGGAGATGATTATAAGTAACACCAAAATCCACTCTTTTAGTCACTAATTATTAGGGTTTTCTTTTTAATATTTCATGGTTTTTGTATATACAGTACAATTCATTGGTTCCAGAATAAGGCGATTTTGATGTTGATGCAGCATAATTATCATCATTACAATTCGACCCGTCTGGTTACTCAACCAAACCAGAGAATATAATTTCTCAAATATTTGGGATCATCTATGAATTAAAATAACTAGGAGAAAATCCGCGCATATGCGCGGTTTTACTTTAATTTATATTTTAAATAATTTCTAATGAATTTTATGTTTATTATTAATATTTATTTAAAATATTTATATTTTTCTCGATTTCTTCTTGATGATATATTATTTGTAATTTTTTCTATAGTAGTTGTGTCAAATACTCTATTTTTTCTTCCAAAATAATTATGGACTAAAATACTACTATTTTAATTTTTGTATAAAACGTAATAGTTTACTTAAAAATATACGTTGAATATTAGATAGAAATATTTATTTATTCTTCGATTTTCATATTTTTTATTCTTGTAAATCTTACTAATATAATATTTGTTAATTAATTTAATTTACCATTTTGATTTTTTTGTTATATATATTTTATTGATTTATTCTTTTTTATTTAATTTTAAAAAATTATATATGTCTTCTAGGTCCATCTAGCGCTTAGATAAAAAAGCAGAGATTAATCAAGGATTAGTTGTAGATTCGTTTCTATATTTATTTTAATTATTTTAATTATTTAATTATTTATTTTTAAGATTAATTTGCTATATTTGACATGTATAAACTAAAGTTTGTATAAATATGTGTATAATGATAGACTTAGAAGATATTGATATTGATGTGATGCAGACCCAAATTTAACTCAAGCATATAAATACCTATGACATTTTTTTAAAATGGGTCTTTTGGTTTGTCCACATGGACAAACTTGGATAATTGAGTAGTGGAAGCTGCACTATAAATAAGAGTCTTCATCAACTTTATTATTTTTACACTCTTGTTGGCCCATAAAGGACTGACTGCGTTACACTTTTGTTGGGCCTGTATTTGAGTCCAATTTTGAACATAACCGAGTTTTTTAAGAAATCAATTCAGGCGGGATACGTGGCACTCTCTCCAGTACTAACGTGTCACTCAATTGGAGAGAGTTGGTCAGCTTTTATATATAAGATGGTGTTCTACTTTTCAAAAAAACTGAAATCATAAGTAGCTCCAAAAAAACAGTTATGTTTCTTAAATAAAATAATAATAAAAACTATTCTCTGTAACCCGAATGTTTAAAATTAAGAATTATTCTTTTGTTAGCTTTCCTACAAGATATCATATCGTTTTCTAATTAATATTAATAAAATGGGCTTTCGAAAAGTGAAATACCCGTACAAGTGTTGAAGATGACATGACTCAAGACCAACAATGCCAACGACCGTCCTGATGCAGAGTCACCACCTCGTGTTTGATTGTCATAGAAAATCTTAGTTCGACAAAGAAAAAGAAAGAAAGAAAGAAAGAAGAAAATTATTATAGTAAAGCTCTAGTACCTAATTTATCTATATCTCAAAACACTTTAGACAAAAGTATTTGAGGACAGACCGATTCACATGCGAGTTTGGACTCGATGGACACTTCAACAATCCCTTTTTTCGCCATCTACTAAACAAAGAGGGACCATTAATAATTAAATCCTACAAAACTTTTGGAAAGCTAAACCGTGCGCAAAGCTTCCTTTTCTTCTATGTCTACATCAAAACTGACCCAAATGAGTTAAGCATTTATTAATTGTGATGAACTGGAACAATCGAAATATAGTGAAGTAACGGCTTCACAAAATTAAATGGTATGGGGACAATCGGAAAGAATCAAGAAAAGTTGATGAGGAAGAGAGGTTTGGTATAAATGGTCCCAATACTTTCTTTCTAACTTTCCTTCCTAACTCATCATTTTTACCATTTAAGCTATTTCCCCTCCTATAGTTATATATATATAGCCTACTCTCCAATTTTCCAAATCTCTCGGATTTTGTTTTAGGTATCCAATGATCGATCGAGAAGCGCGGCAACTGAAAGCTGATTCGGAAGATTTATAGATGATACAAGAAGAAAAGGATAAAAAAAATAATTTGTTTCGAATTGGATAACTTTGATGTTTGTGAAGAAATTTGCAACACATACATATATACATTACTCTACAATATGAGATGATATTGGAAGTTTTCATTTTTTGTAAAATACTAAACTATAAATCTCGTCTAACAGAATTCATATTTTTAAATAAAAAATTAGTTTTAATTAAGTTAACAAATAGGATAAAGTAATATCAAGAATTTGACATAAATTTTATTACAAATTATCTTTATATCTTCAACAAAACGTATTATCTTCATTTTGTCGTATTAGAGTTGGATAATTGATACATTTTACAAAAAAGAAAAAAAGACATGACACATAAACATCCAAGAGAGGACCATCATGATCATTATCCACTTGGTATCAATAAGCAAATTAACAAATAATAGTATCTGAAATTAAATTTTGGGAAATTGTAGTTTGGTAGTATGATAAGGATTAATAGATTGTTACGGATACATGCACGTTACGTTTTACTAGCTTCCCTTGTCTTCATCGTACTTTACAACAGATAAAATATTGAAAATTAATACCTACTAACTAAACCACGTACCTAAATTGTATTCCCATAGTATATAATATCATTTCGAGGACTTTATGCATCGTTTCTTGTTTTTATCGAGTAGTTCTATAGCTACGTTTTTGTTCGTAGATCTATCCGCATGAAACTGGAATCAGAACAACTTTCTTGTATATATTCTTCAATTTTTATTTGAGAAAAAAAAATTGAAATATATATATATATATATATATATTCTTTAATTTTTCCCCAAAATATAGTGTCATATTCGAATTCTTGTCAAACCGGCACTCAATTTTATATATACCAGTTACATTAATGTGTTTCTGTTCGTTCAATTTCTTACACATCATCATATACATAAGACATTAATCTATTGTTCTTTTATAAGCTAACTAGCTTAGTGAACTTCAACCCAAAAAGTTTTGCCTTTCTTAAAAAAAAGCAACAAAAGTTTTTGTTGTAACAGCTAAAGTAGCTCAAAAGGATTGATCGGGAAAAAAAAAGTAATGGTTCAGAAAAACTAACTCACACAAAAAAAGCGCCCATGCATGTCTACGAACGAAAAGTAAAAGTAAAAAAAAAAAGTTATACTTGTGTTAAAATGAAAGTAAAAAATGGAAAGAAAGATAAAGACAGTGAGATTCAGATATTGGGAAAGATCAGAGAGATCCCTTTCTTCTTATGTGTACCTTTTTTTTTTTTTGGGGTTTCACTGTCTGATAAATTGATAATGCCAGTCGCTTACACAGATCTACCCTACATCACAGTACATGCCTCCCCTAAAGTTGACACGTGTCATATCTTTAGATGTTAGATTCTCTGCACGATAATACGTAATTTCCTGTTGTGACCAAGTAACCAACTCTGTATATACTTCTACATCAATCTGTGCTGACTTTTAGTTTCAAATAACCATATATTATATGTATATAGTTATATATATATATATATATTGGCATCAGAAGTCTATGTAAGGCACATATATATAACCATGATTAAAACGAACGTGTGATGTCGTGCGGATCAGAAGTAAATATCTTAATCAACAAGAATCATAAAAGATACCAATCGAATCTTACTTATTAAAAGTAATCAGGCTACTTCCTCTCGTTATGGATCTGAAATTGATCACAGAAAAAGAAATTAAACCGATTGCAATTATATCACAGATCGTAATATAAATACATATAAATCACCTACTATAATATATATATATATATATATATTCTGACAAAAAATTATGTTGAAATAAAATATGCATGTAAATGATACGTCATATGCATGTACAAAAAGTCTAAAGTCTAAACACATGACATGTCTCTAGTTTCTTTAGCGGTACACGACATAAATTCTAACCAACCTCTACGTTTAGAATTGGATCTATAGATTAAAAACTAAATTTGAATCCTTTTATGTATATACCTAATTTTCTATGATATATCTTATTAGTAAAAATTAGTTATTGCAATTAAACTAATTAATTAAACTTGTACTGTTATGCATGTTACCGCTTGATTATCTTTGCAGCATTTGCATGTTACTACTTTAACCAAACAAATATACATGTTATATAGATTTGTTAGCATATATTCGCATTAGTAAAAATTTGATTTGTTTCTATATTTTTATTTCTTCTAAAAGTAAAATTATATCCATGTTTGGTCTACATTTGCAATGATAGTATTTTGATTTTTTTTCTTTCAAACGACTATTCTCTGTTAAAGTAAAATTACTGTTATATACATAGGCTCCATATTCTTGATTTGATTCTTCTTTTTAGTGGATGTAACTCTCAATCTAACAATACGAATACATACCCTCTTTTTCACATTAAATTTTATATTTTTGTTTCTTAATTAAGCAATTAATTAGGACTTTTCTAGCTCTTTGTAGCTGGAGAGATGCATGTATAACTATGTACCTGCTTTCTTTCCAGTGATTTTTTTTTTCTCTACTGATGTAAAAATAGCTATTAGAAGTTAAAATTAGAGTTACAATTTGATGTATACGTTCAAAATGGCTAAAATTCAAGAAAGAATGACCAAACTATAAAACATTCCGAAAATTCATTGCAAATTTTTTGTTTTTTACGAAAATTACAAACAGAGTTATAACTACATTGTTATTTAGTCAAAAAGAATAATTATCTTAACGATCAAACTAAAATATAGAATACAAATTTATTCATTATCTGAATTGTGTAAACTTTGATTAGTAATGTATATATACTTGGATTGTAGCTTTGTTTTATACTATGATCTGTCAAAAGCAGTAAATGAAGAGAAGAAGTGTAGTTTCTTCTTTCATCTCTTTATCTTTCTAATAAATTATATCAAGATATATACATACACATATACAAAAGAAAAGCATGTATGTAAAGACAGAAGCACATATATATAACAAACCTACAAGTCCACTTCTCTAAGAAGATTTGTTCAGGCACACGCCAAAACACAAAAACAAAACCTTCAAGAACAAATAAATTTAATATTTACATATTCTATAAAAAAAAAATGGATCTTGATTTAATACAAGATCTGCCCATGTTGAATTTCCCATCACCCATCAAGATCCGATCCAACACCAACAGAGATGATAACGGCGGCGGCGGCGGCGGCTGCACCACTCCCACTTCCTCCGACCACAAGATTCCTCCCTCCACGGCCACTACTCCTCCTCCTCCTCCGCAGAAACGCCGCCCACCTCCGACGCCGTCGTCTCTCCTCAGATCTTGCAAGAGGAAGCTTATGACGTCATCAAAGTATGAGATCATCGTCGACAAAGATGAAATCGATCGCTTCTTCTCCTCCGTTTATAATCAGACGATGACGTCATCTCCCACCACCACGACGGCTATCACGGTGACCAGGCGGCGGAGAAGTTTCCGTTCTTGTTCCCGGAGATGATCAATAATTGGAGTTAACCACAATCATGTTAAAGGTTCCTTCATTTCGATAGCTTTTTCGATTTTTTTTTTTTAATTTTATGTAATGATTCTCAACTTTACACGTCGACCCACTCTATAAATATACATGTGCGTTTGATCGACGGAATCTTTTTTTCTTTCTTTTTCTTACTAATTTCATTTGAATTATATGAAACTTTTTCAATCATCTAATTTCGCTAGCTGTTTTGAAAACGAATGAACAACTTCAGTAATTCCCTGACATCGTAAATAAGTTTCCACTGAGGCACATGTGTATATATATGCTGCCAAAAAAAATCAGTATCTACATAACTTGTTAGTAAAAACCTTCTATATATCGCCTTATAAAGTAATTCAGAAAAAAAACATTTATTTGTTTATAACAGCTTATCGATATGATTTCGTAAGACGGATTTATGAAATTCATGAATTGATCAATAAAAATATATGAAATTTATGTTATGATGGTAATAATTAATTATAAGTAACGATTTCAAAAATAATCAGGTAAGTGAGATATCACGAAAAAGAGTGAAAATGAGGTGCCTTTGCAAGCAATTATTTTTGTCGGCCACGATAGATTTGTATTATGTGTTACCATGTTGTGCATAATTATGCCTCTCAACGATCCGATCTGATTAAACCTCGCATTTTAAAGATAGTAAGATTTTAAAAAAAAGAAAAGAATTCTGATTTACATGAAAATATTGAGACTTCACCTAATGGAAATCATATAATTGAATTACATTTGAGACAGAATCATACAACATGTTTTAGTCTTAAATTTGAGGTATATGTACATGTTTTGATTTAGAATTTCTGAATCATGAAAAATCATATTGAGAATTCGGAAGACATATGAGATTCAGACAAAAAGGGGGTAATTAGTATAATCAAGTTATATAAATTACTAAAAAGTAATAAATTTCATAAATTGATAATGGCGTTTTAGGTGTTGATTTGGTAGGATGTGAGATATGTAATGGTTGCGTGTCTTACGTGAGCTTGTGAAAGACGCCACGGGAAAAAGATAATGATGCCTTGATCCAACTATTTTAAAATTAATATATTTTTATATTTAGTAAAAAGAATAGATTGTTGCTTATTTTGCAAGCTAATAAGGTAATATAGTAATCAAGTAAAGTTGATCGGAAATTCATGTTGATCTCTGACATTTTTGAGCCGACAGGTAGAGCGATAAATACGGCTTTGGGATCTGTAAATTAATGTAATTTAATGTTGTTGTGGATGACGTCTCGTAAAAATTAATCTACTATTCATTAGGGGTGCCCATCCGTCACGTACTCGGGAAATCGGATATCAATAGTTCATTAACAATTGATAACAACAAAAACAAATTAGTTCATAACAATAATATATTTTTTTTTGGGTAAGTACATGCATGTTTTGTTTTTTTAGTGAACTACATGTTATTCTGAAATACTTTTTATTATATACTCATTTCCTCCGTTTCATAAAGAGTGTCTGATCATTTTCACACATATTAAAAAAATATTAAAAATATAATTTTGTCCTTTATTAATACATTAAATAATTTATTTTTTTCTAATAAATACATTAAATTAATAGGATTAAAACTGGAATATTATTAAAAATTTTGCATTGAAAATATAAAACGATATTTTTTGTGAAACAAAAATAAAATCTTAAAACGACACTCTTTGTAAAACGAAGGGAGTACATATTATTATGCGAGTTTGTGATATTTGAGTGTCGAGTGTCGATGATATATACTCCTACAGTATTACCATTTTTTATACGGACATACGAATATACGATTTTATATAGTTACTGAACTTCGCTGTCAATATTTTACTACTTACTGACATATTTTTGATAAAAATTGATCTTTACTTTTGACGTCAGTTAGCGACAAGTAGTAAGTATGAGAGCTAAGGTCAAATAATACTAGCTATAATATAGTTTACATTGTGGAAATACTTTTTTCATGGAGTTCTTGTAAATGCGATGTAGATAAAGGTGGATAAGCACGATGATGAAATACATTAATTAATTCTTATGGTCGTTAATTATTAATTGTGTTTGATCCGGTTTATTTTATTAGATCGTGCGTAAAAGTACCTACAATAAAGTGTAATACTTTTATACACGCCGTAAAAATCAACATGATTGTTATGCTGGTACATGAGATCAATACTATTATTCAATTCAGTATTAGTATCCATACAACAATTTATTAAAAAAAAAATGGGTTGGCTAGTGGGGCACAATAATTAGCCGGGTTTGTTTGGTACAGTCTACCATCGTGAATTCTGCAAATTTTCTATCTTATTGAAATTTATACGGAGGTTTCATCTCACTAAATTCTACTGAAGTATTGTTATTTAACACACAAAAAAAGAAAAAACACTAAGAAGCTGATTGCTGTTCAGAAAATCCGTTTACTCTTTAAGTATAAATTTGGAAATATAAAGAAAGTGAAATTATTTTGGCTTAAAAAAAGGGTGGATATAATGAATATGTAATTAAATAGCTTATAAATTAGGTTACAGGGGGTAGAGGTGAAATAAATGGAATTAGATCAAACAATTAAATGGCATTAAAATAGAAAGTATTGAATGGTAATGTGGCCGTAGAGGAGCCATGTCTACACATTTAGATATGGTCATCTTATTTTCACCACGTTTTTGTTATAGACTAGAATCAAGAAAAAAAAAGTTTGGTTTGTCACACTTTCATAAACTAATATATGTATATATCTATAAATATATGCTTGATGAACGCCACGTCCATACAGCAAACAGAAAATCAGTACACCACCATTAACGAAGGCTACGGGGTTGTGGGAATATGTCAAAGTTTTTTTAGCTAAGATTGTACGATTATGGTGTGGGACTTGCTATCTTTTTGCCAGTGACAATTTTAGCCTGGTTGCCTTTTATTTCTCTTAATTTAGTCATTTAGCCGGGGGTTTTCAAATCCAACGTATCGTCGTTGGCGTTCAAAAATGAACAGTACAAACGTATCATTACTAGGTTCTTAACGTTTTTTTTTTTTTAAATCTGCTTTGCTTTTGATTAAGACACATGTGGTGAAAAATGAAATTTCTATTAAACAAACACAGTTTGGAATCGGAACTGGCTCATCCAATAACAAGCTCATTTTCGCGGCCCTACCAGCATTCAAACATACAGATTTTTGGTACAAATCCAGACCCGGTTTAGGAACTTCCGGTTTGATTAACATGACACGTAGACATCCACATGACATGAGAATAGAGTGGAACAAACAAACATCTTCTATTGAAAAGGTTTAACAATTATTCCAGGGAATACAAATTCATTTGTCGTCATAATACCCAAAGAACACATTTGAATAAGATGGAGAACTTGTTAATCTCCGGATGCGAACTCGAGGAGGTACATGTGCTCTGAACCAGGCAAGGTAGATATCAGATCTCGCCAGTCCCAAGAGGTTGCCTTGAAGTATCTCCAGAAGCCCATGCTTGATAGTCTTTTGAGAGCTGAAAAACGAGTAAAAGAGCATGTCAACATTAATGCTGGGATGATTTTAGCAGGAAATAGAACGTGTATCTGTCAAATTTGCACAACGTGGATCACATAAATATAAGAATCATAATCTCATAGGGTTCAGTAGCCAGCTGTATCTAGATATCTTTAACTCAAGAAAAGATTGATCTAATTTGACTAGCTGTATCCTCTGTTGGTTCAGAGCTTTCCTTCAAGTTCCATTTTCTTCGGCGAGTTAAAATCAGACTGAACACTTTCTTAAAGTTTGATCAACCTGCTTGGGATCAACAAACCAGTTTTACACAGGGAAACCATAGAAGCCTACGTTAATCTGACACCTGGGTCCTGGTTCAACATGTGCTTTACCGACATAAATGAAGGCCAAGAACAAGTTACAGTGCCTCATCAAGCAGCTCAGATACGAAAGATATCTCAACAGGAAAGCTCAGATGTGAGACTCATCCTCCCAAACGGGTAAAACAGTTTTTTTTTTAGAGAAGAAAAAGGGCTCAGGATGATATGGCATGCAGTCTAAAAACAGAGCGGCCATTGAGAAACAAAGGATAGCTTAAAGGACCACGTTGATGCAGAATAAGCGATTAAGAGGAAATTTCAAAGATATGTTTCCCTGTATACCTGAGACAAAAATCGAGGAAGCATGAGTCTAAGAATTTGGTCAAGAACTTGTGTCCCCGTCGCTTCTATTGCTCCCACTGGGAAGACTCTAAATGCAAAAGGAATCTCGATATTGACCTAACGATTGCCAAATAAAAGTCAGAAACACCACCCCGATGCACTGATCAATTACGCAAAAAGAAAGAAAGAAAGATGAAACATTTAGCTACCTCAATGACTGCATCTGATGTAATCTGTTGCTCTGATGAGCCCTCCTGAGTGCCATCACATGATACCCGGTTTACCATAGAAGCTGCATGACTAGAAAATAACAAATGTTAAGCCCATACAACGATCACCAAATCCAAACTCAGTCACCTAGATATTATTTGATCACTTCCACACAAAGTTGGCATACTTTCGAAATGGGTTTAACAGATCGAATCATATACAGGGATATGCTTACCATCGAATTTGTCATTTTGAGCAACCACAACAGGAGATCCCTCAAGCTATAAAGCACAAGACAATGAAAAAACCATCACGATCTTCACAAAAATAACTCGTATATGTACAAAGTAGCAGATTAATTTGATTCAACTTATGTCTATAAGCTACAAGTTTTTCTCTTAATCTCCAAATTCTATCACTCCAATTGATTTCCATCAGAAGAAACGAAGAATACCTTGCAGGACAAGAGCTTGATGCAGCAGCCATTAGGCTGTTCTTCGACCCTGACAAGCAAAACAGGGCAGACTTCGAAGTTGAAGAACTTAAAGGTATAAACATAGCATCTGAACGTGTTATCATCAACTCTCTCAATCCTCTCCGCATCAAGCACCGAGTACTGACTTGCAGGTAAGCTCATATACTCGACTGTCAACAAATAAAGAAAGAAGCAAACCCGAAATCAAACAATCCGATCCAGTTTTCACAATCCAAAGGAAACAAAAAATTTAGGTCAAACCGCGCTGAAGTTACTTAGAGGTCGTTGGAGCTGGCGCACGGAGACGGACTGTTTCTGACGAGCGACGAATCGAGCTTTAGGGGCAGCACTCGAGGAGACGCGAATAGGTGGAGTAGAAGAAGAAGAAGGTTTCGATGGTTCGTCAAAGGATGATGAGCAAGTGATGGCGAAGGAGAGAGATGGATTCCTAATGTTTCGATTCGTCTTCTTCGCCGAGAACGACAAGAATGGTCTAAGAGTAGCTGAGCTCAACGCCATAGCTGAAAACGACGGCGTTCTAGGATGAGAGATGTTAAACGGCTAACGGCTCAGCTTAACACAGAAGCGAAGGAGAGAGAGAGAGAGAGAGAGAGAGAGAGAGAGAGAGAGAGAGAGATGATAAGATTCTGGGCCGACGGAGATCGGGAGGTGGCACCACCATCACCACCAGCTTCCACGGCGCATGTTAGTCTGCTAACGTTGTTTAACTACAGTGTTAAACTACGCCGAATATTGAAAGCAAGCCCAATAAGAGCCCGTTACATAAATATCTAGAGAGAGTGTAAAAGAAATTTGTTTTCACTGGGCCAACGATAAGTTTTATTATTAACTAGAGAGAGTGGGTACCCAAACGAAACTATGAAACTAGTTATTTCCCTAATATCGAAAACTATAAATTCAGATTTTACAGGGTACCACCACACATGGAATCCAATTTGTTTTTCAGATATTCCACTAAAATCATTTAAAAATATAGAAGAAATAGGTTATTTACTTGTTCAAATTTTTGAAATGGCATCTAACGAAATATCTAACAAAATCAAAGCCATTACCCAATTATGAAACGACCAAAAACTTTTAAATGAAAAATTTAAGTATTTAAGCTTGTAAAACAATCTATTATTTAAACCACAACCTTTGTAAAATACTACAGAAAGCAAGTGAAAAATTTAAATATTTAAGTATATAAGATTCGGTGGTTCCTTCTCGAGATGTTAAATGTTAATGTTAGTTTATGATGCCACAGGAAAACAAATGGTTATATATTGAATGTTTAACCAATGAATCTTTATAGTCGTGAGGGAAACACAGGTTGCCACTTCCCATTATTGTCCGAGTAACTTCATTAGTCGACCGATTCAAATCACAAACATGCATTGCCATTAATGGTACTATCTAACTATTTTACAAAAAAGATTCTCCAATAATAAGGGTATCTAATCATCTACTATTGTCTTCGTCAACTCTGATGTACAATTTGGGAGTTGTACCATTCGAAAGTATATTATTTTGTAATCGCATAACATACTATAAATGAAAATAAATAAAAGGATGCAAAAAAACCAATGTAAATTTGATTGTAAAAAATAGAGAAATTTTAATTAAAAAGACGTATCACATTTGTTCCTTATATTTTAGAAAATATTTTGGTGTTTTTCTAAATATGTTTTTTTTTGTTACCTTTTTTCTAAATATGTTTTTTTTGTTACCTTTTTTCTAAATATGTTTAATTGTCAGTAGATTTGCAAGTTTAATGGAAGTTGAAATGATTTAAAAAAAAAAGAGATAGAGAGGCGGTCTATAAGATTAAAAATAAAGGAAAAAATGAATAATAATAGAATAAGCAAGAGCAGCCTAGTGGATAGATAGACGAAAGACACCAGAGCCACCTTCATTCACTTCACAAACCGCTCGGCGACAAAGACGAAGAAGCCGAGGAATCCAGCGAGGGACGAGAGACGCTCATTGAGACTAATCCTTTCTCAGATTCAGAATCACAGTCGCGAAGTGACGGCGACGGAAGGAGGAGTTTCGAATTGTACGAGGACAGGTAAACATTGGAATTTTTCCATTTTCTCAATCTCAGATTTCGACCAACGATTATTATCTCCTCCTCTCTCTCTCTCTATTGTTTTGTTCGTTGTATTGGTAATGTCGATTGGTTGATTTCGGTTCTTCTCTGTCTCTTTCTTCTGCAGCGGCAATGGAATCTACCGAGTCTTATGCGGCAGCTTCCCCTGAAGAGCTGACGAAGAGATCCCCAGAACCGCACGATTCTTCGGAAGCTGGTATTTCCGATCCGATCTGGTCTTTTGCTTTTCCCGTCCTTGTGGTGAACAAAGAAAATGCATTTTTGTCGACTCTAATTTAAATGTTTGGCATTTCGTCACTTTCGTGAATCGGATCCCGTTTTAAGTCTTTTGTGATTTTACGTCGTATATGGGTGATTGATTTCGTTTGCCGATGAAAACGTGCGAGAAGAATTTCTGTGCGATAAAATTCATTTCCAATGATGGTCTTAAATTACCTTGTGTCTCTCTGTTCACTGGAATCTTTGTTCAGTCATTGCAGAAAAATATTGTATTTTCGTTCACAGTGTGAGTTAGCTCAGGCTCATTCTCATGTAGTGTTTTTGTATGATGTGTGGCAGCTCGAGTAATTGAGCTTGTATGTTCTTTTGGGAGCGATTTTTGTTTGTTTGTTTGTTTTGGTTTCTTTCAATTCAGCGTCTAGCTCAAGACTGATGCGGTTTAGTGAACCACATTGAACTGATGAGGATGCTATGCTGTCTCTTTGACTGTCTAATGTGTTTTTCTTTTCTTTTCAGACTCTGCTGAGAAGCCAACACACATTCGGTTTCTTGTATCCAATGCGGCAGCTGGTTCCGTCATTGGGAAAGGTGGCTCGACCATCACTGAATTTCAGGCAAAGTCTGGGGCGCGGATCCAGCTCTCACGTAATCAAGAGTTTTTCCCTGGGACGACTGATAGAATTATTATGATATCGGGCTCGATTAAAGAAGTTGTCAATGGACTGGAACTTATCCTTGATAAATTGCACAGTGAGGTAGTTTCTCTCGAGTCGTGTTTGACTATTTTGTATTTCATGTCACAACTGCGATTAACTAATGTTAATATATTCTGTTATTGTGAGAGCTATTCTGACTTTTTCTATTTGGTTGGTAGCTTCACGCTGAAGATGGTAATGATGTTGAGCCTAGGAGGAGAATAAGACTTGTGGTTCCTAACAGTTCCTGTGGAGGCATAATTGGAAAAGGAGGGGCCACCATCAAGTAAGTTTCCGTTGCAGACTCTATGAGGTTGTCAGAGCTTCCATGGCCCGCTTCGCTTAACACAATTCCCTGTAGCACTATACCACCAACTAACATCTAGAATGTATCCATGCTCAAATTTTCTTGGATTCATATTAAGAGAGCAATAATTTTCTATGAATGCATGCATAAGTCAAGACCTATGATTTCTGGGTATTAGAGATGACTCATTTTGAAGTAACGTCTGGGATATCTAATTTCTCTAGAGTTCTAGAATATGGAATCATTTTTTTTTTAAGAATATTGGCTTCAATAGTACTGCTGTCACCAATCGTTAAGACCATTTCTTTCTTTTGACACAGGTCATTCATTGAGGAATCTAAAGCTGGTATTAAGATATCCCCTCTGGATAATACCTACTATGGGTTGAGTGATAGGCTAGTGACATTATCTGGAACCTTCGAGGAGCAGATGCGGGCAATTGATTTGATTTTGGCAAAGCTTACCTCCGACGATCATTACTCCCAGAATGTACATTCCCCATATTCATATGCAGGTATATCAACTCAGGACTAGCTTAGTTAGGTTTGTTTTCCTCCTTGAAGTTTCTTTAGATAATCTAAGTGCGTTTGCTTAGAAGTAGGATTTTCTACTGAATTTTAGATTGTCAGATGTCAACTAGGGTAGTAATGGCGTTTAGTACCTTTCATTTTCACATAGATTTTCTTTCTATTTTGAGGATTATGTATGATGCGTGTCTGTTGTTTAAGCTTAATTCTCTTGTAAGTTACTTTTAACTCGGCATTCTAGGTCTTTTCTACTCTGGTTTTCATGGTCATCCATATGCGTATGTACTTCCTTCTGTTGCAACAGCGGGATACAATTCAGTTAACTACGCACCCAACGGTTCTGGAGGCAAGTATCAAAACCACAAGGTTAGTAATTCGCACCATCTTCCACCCTATTTATGCTTATATTTGAATGAATTTTCTATCCGTGTTACTGCTATGGGTAGTGTGGTGTATTAATTCATATCTTCCACCATTTATAAAACATGAAAAAATCTCACTCGGTGTTTTGGTATATATTCCAGGAAGAAGCTAGTACCACAAAGACAATTGGTGTCTCGGATGAGCATATAGGATTGGTCCTCGGCCGTGGAGGAAGAAACATCATGGAAATCACTCAGGTCCGTACCATATTTTCCAACCCTTAATTAAAAACTCTTTCAGTCACCAAAAGCTTAGAGCCCACTTTACTTCCCGCAGATGACCGGTGCCCGAATAAAAATATCAGACCGTGGCGATTTCATGTCTGGAACCACTGATAGGTAAAGTTAAACTTTATTTGTAGAGTTATAACCGAACAATGTGTTAAATACCTCTCATGTCTAAACTTGTTAAATGTCCAAAATTGACAGGAAAGTGAGTATCACAGGGTCACAGAGAGCAATCCAACAAGCTGAGACCATGATAAAACAGAAAGTTGATTCAGCTTCAGAGAGAGCAACTGAATAAAAACCGATTAAGTTATCCATCTCGGTTCCAATCTTTGGTCTGTTTACTTCATTTGTCGAGAGGCTTAAGCTTTCAGACGGGGATCATAAATCATCTTTGAGTGAGGCAGAGATTTCTCTCTAGGAGCTTTTATATCTTCTTTCGTTTCCTTTTTAATGCCTTGACATTATAAAATGTGTTTTTCTCTGTGAGAGAAGCAGATTTGGAGTTAGAAGTACTTATTTTCATCTCTTTGTTTTTTGTTTTTAATAACTTTATTGCAAATTTGGTGAATTTTTGTTTCCCTTGAGTTCTTTTTGTTGTAACAATTTACAATAACCAACTATTACATTGCATTTGTTTCTTTCATAGATTTTTGTATCTGCTCATTTCTTTTGCCAACTATTTACAGTTGTAAACTTGTAACTCATCAAATTCTTCTTTGTAGTGAAGTATTACGATAAACTACATCATCTATATTTTGGAAATTTGGATTTTAGAAGTTAGAACTATTGACAAAAAATTGCGGACTTAATACTTATCTCGTAATCACAAAAATTGAGAACTTAATCAAGCTCTTCAAAATGAGCTCTCTATATTTTTTATATTTACCCAAGTAGTACCGGGGACTTTTAATTATTATCGAAGTGCCCATAAACTTTTAATACACCTGGAGATTCGATCTCAACTTCCCACAATCCTTCTCAGCACGGTCCCTCTCCGGCTCCGATACCATTCGCTTTCTCCGGCGGCTCAGGCAATCGCCGCCATTTCGATTGCTGTCTTTACGTTCGTCTTTCACCTTCCCTTTAGTTATCCGTTCTCTTAATTGGTCTTCTTGATAGCAATGTCGAATTTGGTGTTCAGATCTCTTTGTGATTGCAATGTCCCTATATCTGGAAATGAAGGATCGTGAGACGCTAATTCTATATTTCTGGAAGTCGTATCTATTTTGATTATAGAGTTTTGTGTTTCGGTGTCCAATTGTTAAATCAGATGAGATCGAAACTCAGCTTATAACTTGTTCTAAAAAATGGCAGACTGAAGCTGTGACATAGTCCTTAGATCGCTGCTTCTGGTAATGGAGGAGATCAGGAAAGAAATAGACATTGGTGATTGGCATTCAAATCTCGCTTACGATGAATGGACACCACTCCCTGTTCCTGGCTCGAGAGCATCAGCTCGGTACAAGGTGATCGATTAATATTATCTTCGTGCAAGTTCTTTGATATTCAAATACCTTGAATCTTTTTCATCTGTTGTCTGGAAAATGCAGCATGCGGCAGTGGTTGTTGATGAGAAACTGTACATTGTCGGTGGAAGCCGTAATGGCCGTTATTTAGCGGATGTCCAGGTAGTTTTGGTGTTTCCTGTCTCTTTTTGTGTCCTTTTTTTTTCCATGAATCTGCGTTGATTTGAAAAAACTCAAACTCATCAGGTGTTTGATCTGAGAAGTTTGACTTGGTCTAGTTTGAAACTGAAAACTGAATCATCAAGTGCTGGGAACATCGAAGAGGATGATGACAGCTTACGGGAAGCTTTTCCTGCTATTTCAGACCACCGCATGGTAAGTTCTTTACATGAAGATGCATTTTGCAATCATACTTTATATGTTAAATGAGATCATTTTGGCAGATTAAGTGGGGAAACAAGCTTCTTCTGATTGGGGGACACTCCAAGAAGTCATCAGATAACATGTCAGGTAAGCCATATCCAGCTTACCTTTTGATCTTCTGTGAGATGCAAGAGAAAAAATAAAGAATAATGTGGATGCTCTTTCAGATGCTTATAGAGTGTGTTAATTCTTCCTTACAGTGCGGTTCATTGATTTAGAAACACATCTGTGTGGATTCATTGATGCCTCGGGGAATGTTCCGGTAGGAAAACAGTTATCTGAATTGCTCCTTACACATTTTATGTTTCGGCTAGCTATAAATGATCTGCATGTTCTTGATGTCGTGGTATTCCATGATTTATAGGTTTCACGTGGTGGACATTCCATTACACTGGTAGGTTCCCGAGTTATTGTTTTTGGTGGGGAGGATAAGAAAAGGAGACTGCTGAATGATCTGCATGTTCTTGATCTCGAGACAATGACTTGGGATGTGGTAGAGACAACGTAAGTTTATGCAAAAGTGCAGCCAACTAGATCCA
The DNA here is from genome assembly GCF_000478725.1 of Eutrema salsugineum. Taxonomy (NCBI): domain Eukaryota; kingdom Viridiplantae; phylum Streptophyta; class Magnoliopsida; order Brassicales; family Brassicaceae; genus Eutrema; species Eutrema salsugineum. Next base: position 1,222,566 of record NW_006256829.1, on the reverse strand, counting down.
TGCTTATGTTAACTGCAGTTTTTTCTGGCTGGCCTTACATCTGAATTATTTTCCGTTTGATAGGCAGACACGCCCAGCTCCCAGATTTGATCACACAACTGCTACACATTCCGATCGTTACCTCTTGATTTTTGGGGGTTGTTCTCATTCGATCTTCTTTAATGATCTTCATATCCTTGACTTGCAAACTGTAAGCACATATTTCTTGAATTTTCTTTGCCATTTTCATCATATTCTGATGAGTTTCACTCATGGCAGATGGAGTGGTCACAGCCTCATGTTCAGGGAGATGTTGTAACACCTCGGGCAGGACACGCTGGAATAACCATTGACGAAAACTGGTATATAGTTGGGGGCGGTGATAACAGTACTGGTAAATGCATTCTGCGGAATTACATTTTGCAGTCAACACTTTGCATGCACCTCTCCTCTGTAACTCTTTTCTTTCCTGTGCAGGATGTTTAGAGACCCTTGTTCTAAATATGTCGAAGCTGGTTTGGTCTACATCAACCCATGTAGGAGCAAGGCATCCACTTGCTAGTGAGGTCGATACTTTTAAAATTAATCCGAAGTTAGATGTTTCATTTTCTTTCCTATCCGAGTTTTCTTATGTATTGCTTTGTGATTCAACTGCAGGGTCTTAGTGTGTGCTCAGCATTAGTATTTGGAGAGAACATCTTAGTAGCTTTTGGCGGCTATAACGGGAAGTATAACAATGATGTAAGCCCGTAGCAATAGATTGCAGCTTATACAAGTCTTGCCTTGTTGATATGTCTTATCCATTATAGTCGGCTCATGTCTTCTTTTTCACACAGATATTCGTTATGAGACTAAAACCAGGAGAATCCTCACATCCCAAAATCTTTAAGTCACCAGCAGCTGCTGCAGCTGCGGCCTCTGTCACTGCTGCTTATGCCATAGCCAAGTCAGATAAGTCAGATTTTCCTCCACCTGCAAATCCAACTCTTAACGGAATAGGAAACACCTTCTCTGAGAGAGAGATTAGAAACAAAATCGATGCCATTAAAGAAGAAAAAAGAACATTGGAGTCATCTGTTGCAGAAACCCAAGTAGAAAACTCGAAGCTCAAGGAAAGGATAGATGAAGTTAATAGCAGCCACACTGAGCTATCCCAAGTTCGTACCTCTAACACTCTTAAGTGAATTGTTATCCCTTTTCGTGTTAGATGAACGCGGTTCACAATCTATTCACATTATCGCAGGAACTCCAATCTGTACAAGGCCAACTTATTTCAGAACGGTCAAGATGCTTTAAACTTGAGGTATATAGGCCTCCTTCTACCTTCACAGTCTGCTAAAGTTTTCGCATTTTGTCTCTCTTTTACAAAATTTCCAACTCAATTGCGATTCTATCTACTGGCGTGTCTCAGGCACAAATAGCAGAACTGCAGAAAGCACTGGAGTCAGGACAATCCATTGAAGCTGAAGTTGAGATGCTTAGACGACAGAAGTCAGCGTCTGATGAAGGAGCAGATGGGACCGTGCAAAGGCAAGGCTCTGGTGGTGTGTGGGGTTGGATTGCAAGGTAAATCCCAAATCAGTTTGGTTACTCAAATACATACATCTGAAGAAAGCTCAGCGTTCGAGAGAGAATCAGACATTGGTTTATAATACTATTTTTGATGTGAGAGTATGGGATATATATAAGTTCGTTCTTACAAAGTATGCGAGATTCAGAATCAATTTGTTTGTTATGAATGCTTTTTTTCTTTCCCCTTATATATTGGAGAAATTACAAATTTTTCTTTTTGCTGGTAAATATATCATTTCAGTTTGAAACGTTTAAAACCAATGTTTCCAACAAACAAAGAGCAAGGATCAAATGATAACAGTCGTAAAAAAAAAAAGAAGAAAAAAAAGTTGTTCTTATTTCTAGAAGCACAAACTAGAAATTGTAAAGAGAATTCCAACTACACAAAAACCCTCGAAAGAAAAAATAATATATTGGGCAGCAAAGCACTGCCAAAGTAAAGCCTATATCATTGGAGAGGTACAAACACTGAAAGAGCTTATCTTGAGATGATTCAACTATTGATGCTTTCACCGAGCAGAGACCATGGTTCCTATTTTGAAGCTAACGGAGAGTAAGAGAACCCATAAACACATAAAGATCAACATAGCTCTTGTCGCTGTAGTTCCTCCAGTCTTGCTTCCAGAGGAACCCATCTCATCATCCCGTTGGACCAAGCCGAAAGAAAGGACTACGTTGAGGTTACCGTTCTTGTCATACGACCAGCCCATACCGCTATCAGCTGCTAGAGTCATGTTTGATATTCTGATCATACCTGCAGTAACGTGAACTGAACCTGAAGATTGTGCTGAGTGTAGCCGGATTGCAGCATCCTTTGATTGGAACTGGGAAGCAAATGAAGGTGGAGCAGGAATGGCCCCAAACATGTGGCTCGCCTTTTTGAGGAAAGGGTACTTTGAAGCTGCAGGATTAAGTTTCAAAAGAGTCAGAAACGGTCATCAAATGGTTTGTTTGACGAGGAATATATGATCATCTGAGTGCTACCTGATTCGAAATCCGTGACATCTGCCTCTTGTTTTGAGGAAGATCCTTCGCCATTTTCCGTTTTCTCCACCGCCTCTTTGCCTTCTGCGACCTCCTTCTCCACTTCTTCAGGGGAAGGCTGTTGGTGTAAAGGTAAGTTAGAAAGGACTTCACATATAGAAAAACTAAGCAAGTCGCAAGAAAGACTCTTACATTCTGGTCGAGTCCTTCTTGGTCAGGAAGAGCATCTTCAGATCCCATCAATTGAGAAACATCAAGAGTCAAATTCTGAGTATCCTCATCGTCAAAGAAGTTGAGATAATCTTCAAAGTTAAAACCATCTTGTAAACCACTGCTGAGATCATTCGTTTCCAGGTATAGACCATCACTGAGTGGAAGATTGTTGTTAGGATCAATGAATGGCTCGTCAGGCAGATAGTTGGTATCAATAGGAATGTCACTGTAGCAAGTATCAGCCACAAAGACATTACTGTTGGAAGTTTCCAGCTTCACCGCGTTCTCATCTTGCACACCACAATCAATTTGTTCATCCGGAAACAGAGAACAAGGCTGAATGCTACCATCCCGAATGATAGGCTTCTGATCCTCCTCAAAATTTTCAATTGGTTGTTCAAAGTAGCCACCAGAGTCAACAGCATAGTTTCCTGGTTGAATGTAATTTCCAGAGTCTGAGTAGTTTTCTGATTCAACATTATTGCTTGTTTCTCCATGACAGTAATTAGGTGGAACAGGAATGGCATCATAGACCACCAGATTTTCAGGATTCTGCAAAAAGAAATTCGGATTCAGACGCTCACGGCTCACACAAAAGAAATGCCATGAATGAAATCCCAACATTAATCATGTAGAAATGTATATTATCACTTATCATCATCAATATGCAGAAACCTAAGCTAACTAACTTACATCCCTAATATATAATCTAAACATGTATACAGTTCGATATATGTAACCACAACACTTATCATTCTTAAGCATTTGCGATATCCACACCATTTTTCTAGCCGCATCAATGAACACTCTTACACTAAACATTTAACATAAAGAGAAACAATTTCGGGAATAGTTAAATAAAAAGGTAGGAGCTACTACTTCTAACACAAACCTCGGCAATGTCGTCAATATCAACATAAACATCATCATCAACAGCCAATCCTTCACTGAAAGCATCTTGATCTGGTACAAATGTCATTTTATCCTCTTCCCACTCCTCCTCAAGAAATGGAGCACCGTACTGCTCCCCATTCTTAGGCCCCGTGCCGCTTTTCTGGAATATCCTACATAGCACAAATGCATCCTTCTCCACCAACCCCCACAACGACGCAACAAAGTCAATAACTCAATCCATTACCATAAAAAAAAATTAACTTTTCAGAGTAAGCAGAAGAAACCAAATTGATCTAACCTGTGACACGCCAGCTTTCTTCAGTTCCTCATCAGAAAGCCGATACTCGTGCATAACCCAGTTGGTCCTTTCACCACGAGGAGCTCGACCCTTGTGATAGACAAGCGTCTTCTTCATCCCAACGACCCTTACACCATTACGAATTTCCCGATCCTTCCCCGTCGTCTTCCAGTAGCCTTTCTCCGTCGCCCGATTCGTCTTCGAACCATTACTGTATTTCTTATCCAGCATACTAAAGAAGTACCACTCCAAGTCTCTACTTTTCAGCTTCGACTTATCTAATATCCAAACCCATAACAAAGACAAAATCAATCGAATCAAGCTGAATTCTAGGTCACAATCGAGCTACGGAATTCGATCTAGCCACCGAGATTAAAGGGAAAAACAAAAAGAAGGGAGATTGGAAAAGTAACCTGGTAGATCCCACGGCTCGGATTTATAAATATCGGTGACGGAAATAGCATCGAACTTGAAGGGTCTATTGCAGACCTTACGCTTCAGATAGTAGCGAACGAGTTCCTCATCCGTAGGGTGGAAACGGAACCCAGGAGCGAGCGACGTCACTGAGCCGCGACCCATCAATCGATGAACCAGAACGCAAACTCGAGCTTGAAGAAGTTTTTTGGGCGAGCGGAATTTGCCGATTCGAGATAAAAATAACAGACAAATTAGATTTAAGAAATTAGGGTTTTAAGAAGAATTGGGAAAACTGAAAAGACGGAGGAGAGAGAGAAAGACGATCACGATGCCATTGGAATTAAGCAACCGTGGAAAGAGAGAAAAAAGAAGAAATTACGCAGCCAAGGTTTTAAAATCTTCCACGACGGTGAGGTTGGAGAGAAGTTTACAGTGACGGTACGGTGATATTTGATTAGTGACAGCATCTAGTTAGGTGACACGTCAACACCCTTGCCATATTTGTGACTCTAGAAGATTCCAACGTGTTAAAGGTCGTTGGGAGACGCAAATCTGTTTTTTCAATCTATTTATTTTCTTGGCATAATATCTCTCGCTTAATACAAAACCTTTTATATAGTACCAACAACCAATTTACAATACAAAAGCCTTGAACTGATCATAAGATTACCATATTTTACATGTAAAATGAAGAAAGTATATAGTATATTTAAAACTTTTTTTACAGCAGTAAGATATATAATCTGATGTATGTATATATATTGCTGACAAATTGTATTTATGAAATTATTTTATAGTTTCATTTTTAGTTATTAGTTTGTGTTATTAATTAGTTATAAGGTTTTCACTTGGACTACAGACATGACTATTTTTTTTTTAAAACAAAAATTAGACAACACATTAAAAGTTTATTATTCAATATTATATCAAAACTACAATATATAAAATCTTAATGTACATATCATATAAAAGATATGAATTTCTAACCTTTTAAAGATTTTGTGATGAAAAAGGAGGGAAAGGAATAAATCACTTAGAACTAAAGAAAAAAACAAATGATTTTGTAAAGATTTGTACATAAAGATTCGTGAATTAATGATTATATAGGACTATAAAAGAGGAGGAAAAAGAATCACAGAGATGAGATCAAACGAAATTATTTATGAAATGGCTATGCCATTAGTCTCCTAAACTTAAAAGACAATAAACGATTTAAAAACCACATTGCCTACTTCGATTGGCGTATGTGAGTTTAAGGTCAAAACTTTTAGATAATAATAAGAAGAAAAAAAAAATTGAGAAGGTTAACAATAATTTGACAATGACGTCTATAAACGAACATGGCCGGAAAGAATTTTTTTATAAGCAAAATTACATTTATTCGTTTTTGTACAGTAACAGACTTTATCCGTATTGCTTTTTTTTAAAGATCGCAATTACGTGAAACGAAAGTCTCATAGCGTCGTGACGCACGCAGCCAGATTCAAGAAAATGACAGAAGTACCCTCCATTGTCACCGTCAAGCAATTCCCTCCCCGGTCACCAAGCATTGTTTGACTTTGCCTTACAAAAGACTCAAAAGAAGCTCTTCTCATGGGATATTATTGGACATTGCTCAGATTCAAGAGCAGTTGTCAGGAATAAAAAGGAAATATGTTATTATTTGACGATATTTTCATATAAAAAAACAAAGAAAATTATGTCCTAGAATTCCTAATATTTTTACCAACTTTACAATAGAGATTCACGTCATCGTTCCCAATCCATCTATGGCTCATAGGAACAAAAACAATCATAAAATGATTCAACGCATCACTAAAATGGCCAAGTAAACGCGTTACCCATTTTAGCAACCTTAGGTCAAATCAATCTATTTTGGGCCAGATCATAAGCTGAGGCCCAAATCGTTCTGGCATCTTTGGTTATAATGCCATTTCGAATTGATTAGTAGAAAAACGGGAGCTAAACAGCATGCAGTCTTCACTGAGAATACCAAACAGCAATCACTTTTGATCACGGAAAGCAAATACGGTCTTGACGATGGCGAAGTGAGAAAAATAGCCAGATTCAGGTTTGAAGTAATTATCCTTTCCAGCTGGTTTGAATATTTTTTTATATGAAAGATGATACCAGTAATAATTAAGTAAATCATATAGTATTTTTCTAAGGAAAATTGGATATTTTAAAGTTTAAGAGAATAATAAATTTGTCTTTCGATGGAGATCCTGGAATCTAGGAAAAGCATTCATTGCAACAAAACAGTATGTGAATAGATATTAGAGTATATGTATATCCATATATCGACAACATTATCGGAAAGGCAATAAAAGAACAAAAAGAAATGTTTGTTTCCGATTGAAAAAAAAACACTATATTTGATTGGAAAAGTCTCACTGTCGATTATTTTATTTTTAAACAATTTAAAACTTTGTTGTTAACAGATAAGAGAACTGTTCTTTCAACTGCAAAAAAAAAAAAGAACTACACAATAAGACTCGATCCTCGTCACGCCCTTTTCATGAGCTTTAGTTTTTCGTTGGAAGGAAAAGAAAAAAGAAAATAAATGTTTGATCAAAAGTATAAAAGAGCGTGACATCAATTTTTATAAAATTTTCTTTTGTAACAAATCGAAACTAACAAATTGATTATATTTTAGTATTCCTCTGAAAAGGACCAGGCAAAAACAAAAAAAAAAAGAATATTGCAAGTCTTTAACAAGCAAAGAATCGTTTACACACAAAAAAAAATTGTTTGATATAGAAAAAATGATTTTTTTTTATAAAAAGATTATGATGTAATAACAAATCAGTAATGGCAATCCACCAATGTAGGAGCAGACAAGACAAGAGACTCTGGTTCTTCTCTTTGCTTGTTTTGTTGATGTTCTTGTTCCTGTTTTTCCTTCACAACAAAGTTGAATCCGTTGACCCGATTCTCATCTTCCGGTGCGGGTAGATTCAGATCCAAATCCAACGACACGACCGTCTTCTTAGCTCTCTTTGTCGCTGGCATCACTAGATGATCTTGGCCGTCCGATATTTGATCGAACGACATCGAAGACAGTGATAGCTCCGTGTTGGCCGCAGCCGTGGCCACTGTAACGGTGGGAGGGGCGGCCGCCGCGACAACCACCGCGCCTCTATGCCGTCTCATGTGGCCACCTAAAGCTTGTCCAGACGTAAACTCGGCTCCACAGATTCCACATTCATGAACCTTATTGTTACCTGCCTTACCGTACACGACAAGCGATCTATTGCTATTGTTCTTGGTGTTATTGTAAATAGTTGTCGTTGTGGCCAATGAAACGGCGTCGTTTTCATATATGTTCTTCTTAAGGTCAAGGTTGGAGTAAAAGGATGTGGCTTTAGGTTTCTTGTGGCTAGCTCTATGGCCGCCTAAAGCCTGAAAAGAAGGAAAGGTCCGGTCACATGTTTTGCACTGATAAACGTAGTAACCGGCTTTACCACCACCGTTAGATGAAGAAGTCTCTAAAAACCTCCTGCTGCTAAATCTATACGCGTTATTGTTGTTGTTGTTTGTTTCGTGGTAAGGTATCTTAAGCTGTTGGTTGTGGTTGGGAAGAGAATGTCCTTGAGCAAGGAGCATCAAACAATTGGCTATGTCTTGATCTTCCTCGTCTTCTACTGTCTTTAATGTTTGGTTGTTGTTGGAGGACCAAGAGGCTGATGAAGATGAAGACGTGATCACACCATCCTTTTTACGGTTTTCGACATTAATTCCTAAAGCATTGTCCTTGGAATCAAGATCAGTGGACTCTTCGCCTGCCGGGGAAGAAACTATAGCAGGGGAGATAGAGAAAGGAATAGGAGATTGTGGACGTTGTCGCTTCGTCCGCTTTCCTTTAAGGATCAAAGATTGCTCCTTTGAGGCCGCTATTGCCTCTTCGAACGCTTCCATTAGCCCAGTATTCAAGATCAAAGATAATGATCAAGAAAGGAGAAGTGTATTTGTGTTGTTGATCATGAAGAAGTTAAGGATGAGAGATGCATATATAGTAATGTGTTAAGAGAAAGATGTGTGTGAGATGGAGAGAGATGTGTGGAGAGATGGATACATAAATAGTGAGTGATTTAGGGAAGAGAGGAGTCAAAGAGAGACACCACACATATAGAACAAAAATATATGAGAAAAGCTTTTTAAGTGTGTGAATATGTTTGGACTTGTCCTTTTGTAGCCTCTTAAATTTTAGTACTTCTGTTATTGTCTCTCTTCTACCATTTTCCCAACTTGGCAAACTGATCACAATACAATGAGATAGAGAGAGAGAAAGTGTGTGTATAACCATTTTGCAACAAAAAATGTACAATTTTAGACAATTTCTAAAGTAATATATGTTTGTTCCACTTCATAATCCGTTTTTCACTCTGTATAACGATTTATTTCGGGGTGTGATCATACATAAAATTGTTTCGTTAGTTGTTTTTGTTCAAATTAGTTTTTTACTTTTCACATGAGTGAAATTTAACAAATTTTAGGCATATATCACTTCAAAATAGACATTTACAGATAGAATATTACAATAATATATATGATTCAATGATTTCAACATTACCTCAGGTCTAATGAATTGTATATTGATTAATTTAAAATTTAAAATAATAAAATTCACTGTTATTTTGAAAATATTAGTCTTAACAAGTATTATATATATATATTATATATTGCATAATTATTTAAAATTTTATACTTATATAATATATACTGTAGTAGATATTTAAATCTTAACATATTCGAAAATGTGTTATCTTGTACTAAAAAGAACTAAATCATTCGTAACTGCAAATTAATCTTCTTTTATTCTACTATACATTGCTGCAATTTTTATTTTTGGGGTCAAATTTTGTTAATTATGGATGATTTCATTTGTGTGGACTGTCGAGTGATGTTTAAATTTTGAGAAATATATGTATAAAAAATGGAAAAAAAAACGGAAGTAGAGGTTAAGAGATAGGTTTGGGTGAAAGAAGGATGGAGTAATGATAAGAGCAATGCAAGCCTGTCTCTCACGGAATCTACGGCTCTCCCTTCATCTCTCTCTACCATTACTCCACTCCATCTTTCATTATTTCAATCCAATTTTTTTTTTATATATATTTTCATTTGTTTACCATATTTCTAGCTACACATCTATACGTTAGTGTGTATATAATGAAAAAAACATATTACTTTAGTTGTCTACAATTGTCTAAAATTGACTCTAAGAAACTCAACTCCAACTAGTTTGTCGTAAGGGTGCGATAAGACTTCAAGCAAGACTTGGAGACAATAATATAATCAGTAGTGGCAAAGTATATAATTAAAATGATTTTTTTTTTTTTAATGTTCTAGCTAGTGATATAAGTTTGTTAAGAAGAATCTCAATTCGAAATTTCAAGACCATGTAATATATTGTTAGAAAAGAAAAAAAGACAAACAGAAAGAGAAAAGATAAGCTAGTAAAATATATTAACACAAAGAGATAAATACAGAATTCAATTTTATAAATTAATAAACACATGTAGGCGGGTGTATGTGCAGATCGAAAGTATATACGGATTCGGTTAATGGATGCATGATGTGAAGAGCACCCACTCCACGTCAAGAATATTACCAAGTAACAAGCAATCAGCAAGTGCAACTCATCGTATCTTCAAGAGTTATTCTCTTATTTTTTTAAATATTATATTGCATTAAATTATACGATACTCGACAATTGTCCTCTGTATATTGTTTTTTTTTTGGACATCTGAATTTTCCATGCAAAATCTGTTATTTACATCATTTTGGAATTAAAGATCGAATAATTTCATTTAGAATATATATGGTTAATAGGTAGATGCAAAAAACCCCAATTAAGCTGTTTGACAAATAGAGCGAGAAAGGGTAGTGGGATAGTTAAGGAGCACAAGTCGTTTCTCTAAGCTTTTTTAGAGAGACCATCATCAAGTGTGTCTGTGAGACTCTTCTTCTTAATCGCGTGTCTGTTTCATGGTCGCACGTTCCTTTAATACGACCACACACAATTGATTTTAGTATACCACTCTCTCCTATAACAGTCTCTAATTCGGCTTTGGTTTTTTTTAATTAATTATAAATTTAGTAATCGAATTCATAAACTCTATTTCAAGTTCGGTTTGGTTGGTGCAGTTACAATACTTTTTGCTGAGTTCAATTTTTATTAATATCTGAGTGAATAATTTTAAGTCATTTTTAGAAGCAAAAAATACTTCAATCATGATTGGCAAATATAGATGCCTAAATGAAAAGAATACTCGACTCATTCATATGTCTCATAGATTAATCTAGTTAAGTTTTGGCTCAAGACTTATGTTTTGGCAAATGCGGACACAAATTGGGAGCATGATCAATAAGATGCCAATTGAGACGTACTAATGACCTACGTAGATATATAATATATATATAGTTCTTGTATTAGAGAGTTCCTATGATTGTGCTAATCTATTTTTTTCAATGCCGAATAAGTAACTATTTTTTACATAATGCATGTGCAAATCCACGTTAACATAATCAAACAACAATATCTGACATAAATCACAATTCAGTGGTTTAAGGAAAATTTGACGTTGCATGTCACACACCAGTTAATCCTTAATCCATAACGAAAGTTAACTCCGAATCAATGAAACGACTAGAGTGACAGTCGTTTTGACCGTACATGTTGCATGCTGAGACACATGAAACGCATACTTGTTAAACAATGTATCAATATTAATGGCATCTCCGAAATGAGCTACGAGCATCGTTTCAGTCACAGCTCTTATACAACTAGCTTCTTTTTGCCCTGATTTGACTCTGTGTGGTTGTAAGCTACAGTCTTCGATACTATGACCGAGATCAAATCCATGTGTCTCCAAGTCGTTTATTTGGAAGGATCCCTCTTTTCTTATCAAATCTGTCACTTCTTCTTTGGTCGGATCATAAAAAGGCATTTTGAACGTATTTACCTTGGATGCACTCACTAGGCCCTATATAAATGGATCAAATATTTGAAAATATCCATGAACATATTTATTTTTTGAAAAATAAAAAAAAAATAGTATGAATTTTTAATAATTTCACTACCTCGAAGACTAGGTCACAGAGAGATTTGGATAACAATGTCCAAAAGTGACAGCAATCCCTATACAACGGATCATCAGTGGTGTTTCTTCCGATTAATGTCAGGACCATGCGTCCATTAGATACCATCTCTTCAGAGCGCATTCTTAGAAATGTCGTAAAGTCTCTTTGAAATTGATTCAAGTAAGCCTTGTATTCACTTAGAGGACTTGAACTTGTTATGTACACACTCATCTTGTTCTTCTCCAATCCGTCCGGAACCTTATAAGTCAACAATTCAATTGTTATAAGCTTTGTACATATAAGGAATTTTAAATGTCTATACGTTGAGAGTTATATATAAATTAAAGACCTTAGAGAGAAAATGAATACTGTAATTTGAATGTACGAAATGGAGACTCTTGCGAGGGAAGAGCCTCGAGTAAAAAGAACCAGGGATTCCAGAGACGAAGCAAGATCCTTCTTGTGTGAGTTTCTTGTTGAAGGAAGTAAGAAACTGGAAAGTTGTGTTGAAATCGTTACTAGGCAGATCGTTCAGACAACAATCTATCTCCGGCTGGTTTTGATTGCATTCTTTGCAAAACACATTGATTGTGTTGACGATCTGAGATATCGCCAAGAATGTGTTTGGTCCCGACGAACATCCTAAATCGGCTATTTTAATGCATTTAGGAAAGTCCAAATTTGTCATCATTTCTTTGGTGTTTTCAACCAAGACTGTTTTGATCTTTGATAAGACTCTTTTCTGAAAAAGATGCAAAAAAAAAAAAAAAAAAAAATTCAAGAAACTGGTAGTTAGTAAAGATTTTGGAAATTACATTAATGTGTTCACACTTGGGAGAATTAACTAATTTTGTGTGTTGATTGTTTTTTGTTTGCAATTATTGTTCTGTGTAATATATCATTTTTAATCCATAACTTGTAGTATTAATTTCTTAAACAAAATTATTTTATTAATTGTAAACGCAAAAGAAAAATGAAAGAGAAAACTTTTCTCTTGCGTTCCCCTATACGTTTTCACTTTGCAAATAAAACAGTAGAAGATATCTGACATCTAAAAGCAAACAAAAAGAAATCAAATTTATGAAAGATCAAAGTACCTGAAGAAGAGAATTTGTGGAGTAACTGTTGTCTCCATTTCCTCCACTCATACTTAGAGCACTCACAAAACGATATTTACTACTCCTCTCTTCATCGTCACTATAATTCTCATTATCACTCTTACAATCACACCTGCATATTATATCTATTAGCTATACATATCAAATCAACATATATATATATATATATATTATATGTGTGTGTGTGTGTGTTTCGAAGATGAATCGGAGAGAAGAACCTCAAGGAAGGATTTTTCTTGTTAATGATTAAATTTTATTTCAGAAAATAAATAATTCTCTAATCTTACTTTCACAAAGATATTAGAAAGCCAAACAAGAGTTAAACAGAGCTTTTGCAGAAGTTGGTGAAAGAAGAAAAGTACTCATGATTAACTTGGCGAGCAAGGATTGCCTTGGCGCGGAGGGATATTGAATCCATTCTTGGCACTTTCAAGATCAAGAGAGTAAATTAAAGACGAGAATTATTTATTACACTTTAAGTTGTCAAAGGAAGCTGCACCTCGTAGAGGTGGGAAAAATTGAAATATCATTAATAAGAAGAACAAAAACTTTGATGAAATCATTGGTGATATCTCTGGGTTTAAATGAAATTCTCATCCGTATCAACAGAATATAAAAAGACACTGGGATATATAGCTTTAAGTCGTTTCTTCTTAAAGTTCTTCTAGTGTGTCGTGGAAAGATGTAAATAAATAATGTTAAACGCATTGATCTTGTGGATGATTGCCCCAGTGGCCAGTGTCCTTTATGATATCATGGCCTAGTTGTCGGTTCGAACACTCATGTGAGAGCAAAAGAATATGTGGTCCACAGTTGATCAATAGCACACAAAAAGAGACACATGATGTGCATATCTTTCATCCAATAACCGCTTTCTCTGTGTATAGATCGTTTAAATTATATCAAAACGTCATTTTTTTATTTAAGACGTTTTCATTTGTTATCTTAAACTTAGTACATGTTACATAAAGAAAGTTATTTCCGAATCAATGTGACGACTAGACTGACAGATGTTTTGTTCTTGCAGCTAGTATGCTGAGACACATGATGTGCATATCTTTCAAACAATGTATCGATATCAAAGGCATCTCCAAAGTGAGCTACAAGCATCGTCTCAATCAGTGCTCTTATGCAGTTAGCTACTTTTTCCCCTGGTTTAGCTCTATGTGTTTGCAAGCTACAATCTTCGTTGCAATGAGCGAGATCAAATACATGTGTCTCCAAGTCGTTTATTTGGAATGATCCCTCGTTTCTAATAATCTCCTTCACTTCTTCTTCGTTCGGATCATAAAACGGCAAGCTAAACGAATTGACCTTTGCTGCACTCACTATACCCTATATAAATAGATTACAAAAGGATCAAATATTTATTTTATTTTGACCAGAAAAAAGATCAATATATTTGAAAGTGAAACCATGCATGAAGAATATCGACACATATGGATATTTAATTACCTCGAAGACTAGGTCACGGAGAGAAATGGATAGCAATGTTGACCAATGACAGCAATCTCTATACAATGGATCATCAATAGTGTTTCTTCCGATTAATGTGAGAACCATGCGTCCTTTGGATACCATCTCTTCAGAGCGCATTCTTAGAAATGTCGTAAAGTCTCTTTGGAATTGATTCAAGTAAGCCTCGTATTCACTTAGAGGACTTGAACTTGTTATGTACACACTCATCTTGTTCTTCTCCAATCCGTCCGGAACCTTATAAGTCAACATTTCCATTGTTATAAGCTTTGTACTTATGACGATTTTTTTTCTTTCTATTAGTGGAAAGTAGTAACAAAGTAATCTTATAATACCTTAGAGAGGTAATGAAGACTGTAATTTGAATGAATGAAATGGAGACTCTTGCGAGGGAAGAGACTTGAGTAAAAGGAACCAGGGACTCCAGAGACGAAGCACGATCCTTCGCTTGCTAGCTTCTGGTTGAAGAAAGTTATGAGCTTGAAAGTTGTGTTGAAGTCGTTACACGGGAGATCATTAAGACAACAATCTATCTCTGGTCGGTTTTGGTTACATTCTTGACATAACGCATTGATTGTGTTAACGATGTCTGCCATTACCAAGAATGTGTTTTGCCCCGAAGAACATCCCAAATCGGCTACTTTAATGTATTTAGGAAAATCCAAGTTTGTCAACATTTCCTTGGTGTTTTTAACCAAGATGGGTTTGGTCATTGATAAAACTCTTCTCTGAAAAACAGATACAGAGCCAAAATGATTAATAACTTGTTACTAAAAGTAAAATTGTTAGGATCACATTTATGAAGTCACATTTTTAGGAATAAAAAGACTCGATTGATTGTTTCCGATTGGATACATTTTTACCAGTAAGTATATATTTTTAAAATGAAACCATAATTTTGGATAATTTAAACATATTTTTTAAGAATCGTGCAGAAATAAACGGAAGACCAGAGAAAAATAATACGCTTGCACTTTAAAATTACAATTTGTAATATTTTAGGGAAAAAGTAAAGTACATGTTTTACATGTCAACACAGATAAAATAAATTTAGCGTCAAAACTATGAACTCTAAATAATTTGAGTGATATATAAATATTAATATGTGTTAGTATGTCATAAAGAAAAATAAAAGAAAATATAGAGAATGAAAGAACCTGAAGAAGAGAATTGGTGGAGTAACTATTGTCTCCATCTCCTCCATTCATACTTAGAGCACTCACAAAAGTGTACTCACTCTTTCTCTCTTCATCGTCACTATACTTTTCATTTTCACTCTTACCATTACACCTGCATAGCATGTATAAACATATATTAATATATACATACATCTATGTCAAATCAATATGTACAATCATATGATGAGAAAATGATTTGGTGAGAAGAACCTCAAGGAAGGAATGGAATGGATGAATCTTGAATCCATTTCTCGAACTATATCAAGAAATTCTTTGTTAAAAAAAGTATTATGTTGTTTAGGGAGGCTACTCCTCATTCATTGTATTTATAGAGATGGGACCTGTCTTCAATGTGAAACACGCCTAGTTGTTGCAACTCCCCAATCTCTAGTGTGACATGTCGTCAGTGGCGGAGCCACTTTGATTAAGTTGGGGTCATATGCCCCAGTAAATTTTAATAAATTATACATTGATGCTCCCAATCATAAAATTATATATGCTTTTGTTTATTTATTTATGCCCCTAATAAAAAATAATTCTGACTCTGCTACTGCATGTCGTCCATGTGAAACACGCTCAACTTGTCACAAAACACAATCCTCTCCAACCATTTATATGACATGTCTCCAATGTGAGAATGTAATGCAGCCAGATACTGTATCATTTAGTACGTATCAATTTATAAGAAATTGATTTTTTTATGAATTTTTTTTTTATGGTTTTTGAATTTTCGTATTGGACTACCATGCTGAATAGGACCAACAAATAGCTGTCATATGTTTTCCTTCTTTTTTCTTTTTATTTGCTACTTGCTGGCTTTTTCACCTTTTCTACAATATATTTGTTTTGTTGTCAAAATTTTAACAATAGATCTTGGCCACTATATGCATTATAATTTCAAGCAACTAAATTATAATATATCCTATAAGCTGATCCTTTGAATCCCCTTGCCACAGATTTTTGATCTGCCTCACTGTAGCCACGCTCTGTTTTTTTTTTTTCTTTCTTTTTATTATTAATGTTGTTTACTCTGCCTTGCTCTGTTTTTCTCTGCATTTTCCATAAAGAAGCTGTCCTAGTAAGCCCAAATTATTGTTGTAGATAATAGTTGATTAATATAATTTCAAATTTAAACAAAATAGTATAATATACAAGATATAAGCCTACATATCGCTAAGAATAAACTTTATTAGATGAGAAAAGCTTATTTCCGAGTCAATGAAAGAACTAGACTAACGGTCGTTTTGTTTCTGCAATCAGCATGTTGAGACACATGATATGCGAACTTGTTAAACAATGTGTAGATAGTGGCATCTCCAAAGTGAGCCACAAGTAATGGTTCACACACCGCTCTAATATAATTGGCTTCATTTTGCCCTGATTTACTCCTCTTTGCCTCGTCTTGGTTACAATGGCCAATATCGTATTCATGTGTCTCTAAATCTTTGATTTCAAAGGAACCCTCTTTCCCTATGATTTCTTTTACTTCTTTTTCACTAGGATCATAAAACGGCATGTAGAACGAATCCACCTTCGAAGCACTCACAAGACCCTATTAATTATAGAAAAACAGACCGTGGCAAAATCAAATATTTGAAACATATTCAATTCGACCAAACATAAATTGATTTTGAATTATACCTCGATGACTAGGTCACGAAGGGATTTTGATAGTAATGTCCAAAAGTGACAACAATCTCTATGCAATGGATTATCCATATTGTTTCTACCGATGAAAGTGAGAACCATACGTCCATTTGAAATCATCTCTTCAGAACGCAATTTAAGAAATGTCGTGAAATCTCTTTGGAACTGATTTGAGTAAGCCTTGTATGTACTTATAGGACTTGAATTTGTGATGTACACACTCGTCTTGTTCTTTTCAAGTCCTTTAGGAACCTTACAATCAAAAATAGTTCCCATAACATTATAGCAATATTTTTTTTTTGAAAAATATTGAATCACTACATAATTATAAATAGAATGTTATAATGAAGTCTCAACACTAATCATACCTTAGAGAGCCAATGGAGACCATAAGAGGAATGTACGAAATGGAGACTCTTACGAGGGAAGAGCCTCGAGTAGAAAGAACCGGGGACTCCAGAAACGAAGTATGATTCAAAACTTGTGAGGTTCTTCTCTTTGAATAAATGTATGGATTTGAACGTCGTGTTGAAATCGTTATTAGGGAGATCGTTGAAACAACAATCTATTTCTGGTGGGTTCTGGTTCCACTTTTGACAGAACACATTGATTATGTTGATGATTTCAGACATTGCCAAGAACGTGTTTTGTCCCGAAGAACAACCCAAATCAGCTACTTTAATGTAATTAGGAAAGTTCAAGTCTATCATCAGTTCCTTTGTGTTCTTAACCAAAACCGGCTTAGCCTTTGCTAGCACTCTTCTCTGAAAAACAAAAAAAAACGGCTTAGCCTTTGCTAGCACCAACTAACTAACATAAAGTATAGGGGTGCGTATGCATGTCTCATTAAAAAAATAGTTAAAAAAAAAAACCTGAAGAAGAGAATTGGTGGAGTAACTGTTGTCTCCATCTCCTCCATTCATACTTAAAGCACTCACAAAAGTGTACTCACTATCTCTCTCTTCATCGAATTCGCCGTAACTCTTTTCATTCTCAGTCTTACCATGACACCTGCATGTCTTTCATCAACAAAATACATATACAATCGTGCATATATACATCTATGTCAAATAACCATATACAATCATTTGATGTGGATATGAATTTGAGAGAAGAACCTTGAGGAAGGAATGATGTGGACGAATCCTGAATCCATATCTCACACTGTTTCCAGATAAAGAAAAAAAAAACGATAATGATTACTATATTAAGTGCTGTTTAGAGAGGAGACATCTTATTCACTTTATTTATAGAGGTGGGACATATCTTATCTTAAACGTGAAACACGTCGAGTTGTTGCATAGTACACTCCAACATTATTACCCTACCTGTATAGAGACTTCTTTTTTTTTTTTTTTTTTTTGTTCATGATGTTTTGGAAGCTCAAATCGCATCTATAATCAAAGATGTAGAATCAAAGACAAATGGAATATGACATTGTTTATAAAGTAGAATTATTGGCGAATATCGTGAAGAATAAGTATGACACCCAATAACATTCTCAAATACTCCATGATATCCTCGATAAGATTATTCGGTTTGATAATCACCTTCGTCAGATCATTTATGAAATTTGAATTTAGTCATGTTGGCTCGGATTTGGTCAAATTTAATATTCCAATTGCTCTATCGGAATATGAAGGCCAGATATGCAAAGATGGCAGAAAACGGACGCCATCTATATGATTTGCACAAAAGTGAAACTCAAGGCATTATTTTTTTAAGGATAAACTTTGCTATTGAGAGAATTGTTTTTATTTTTTTTGCTGTGAGTAGATAAGATTCAATCAAGTTCAACCATTACGTGACTCAATAAACACAGTCGTTGTTCTTGCCGGTACAGTAAAGCCGCCAGAAATCGCGTCATACACTGATTTCTTGACTCTTTCATCTCCAGACATCACCTGTGACTCGGAGTTGAATCATCACTACTAGTGCTTACACTTTTCTAATACACAATTAAACTGAAATGCGGAAAGCTTATGATATTGTTTAATATCTGGTAGTGCGCGAATTACCTGTACCGGATGTAATTCAAGATTCCTGTCTTTTAAAACGGGACTGAGAAATGAGAACTCAGACGGGCTTGCATTGAAGATAACCACAATGAATGAGTAGCTGTACGAGTAACACCACCGTCAACAAACAATAGATTATACATAGTAACATATATATGCATGAAGCTTTGAAAGATTTGTGGATCATGTTGTTTTTTGTTTTTTACACTTACATAGGATCGATCTGAGGAACACTTGGGCTGCCTTTGTGACCATCTTCAATACTCATGACAATGGCGCCTGGGAATGATGAGGGGCCCGTGTTATGAAATCGCACTCGCTCCTGTAAAAAAACAGAGAGGTCATATCAGTCTACACATAGTTGTGATTTCTTTTTTTGCATTTGTAAACTTTGTGCCTGTAACACAATCACGGATCAATTTACTTAGAACCTGCATGAGCTTCTGGTCTTTCGCGGCATTGCAAAAGAAGGATTGATACTAGACGAATAATTTGTTTATAAGAGAAGAAAATTATTAAGCAGTAGTCGTCCTCCTGACCTGGATAGCCTTTGCTGAATCTAGACGAAAGAGCGGTGAAGAGTATCTGATGCGTAACAGATCTAAGAAATTGTGGAGGGTGGCAACTATGTGACTGCTCTGAGGCTTGAATGATGGATCTTGTAACCTCGGTTTGATCCTACAGACATATATAGCAGCAGATGATTGGTTCTAGAAACATGCAATGGATGTATGGTTCTATTAATAATCAGATTTAGTAAAGGCGATTCGGTCGGTACTTACAGTGGCCAACTGTGTTCATTTTTCCCTTTTGGAGGAAGCCCAACACCCCAGTTGTTGGAACTGTAGCTGAAGTCTAGCCTAAACTTGTCGCCGTTCATGTCTATCAGTAGGGTGCAATATATAACATCAGAAGAAATGTTCTTTACAAGAGAGAAAAGGCAAACCTATTGAACCAGTCACCGGAGTTGTAAGAATCACGATCAAGTGATTTCGAGCGTAGAATCTCGTCCCCAGCGTGGAAGAATGGTATACCCTTCACATTGCAGAATACAACATATTGAATTCAATTTTTTTAAGATATGAGCCGAACAAGAAATCCTACTCGGTGTAATAGCTTCAAGAATCATGTCCAACTAGCCCTAGTCTGCAAGTGACCCATTTCTGAGTCAAGTTGGGAGATAGTAGAGAACCTGCGAGAGGGCAATCATACTTGAGGCCAAATGATTTATTCGACACCTTTCATCCACAGATATATCCATCGGAGTCTGCAAGAAAACAGTGGAAAAAGGAGAAATAAGTCTATGCATACCCTTAAGTAGGAATGTGGATGTCTCCATAAAAATTCAGAAAGCATATTTCTATATTACCTTCAAACTGATAATGTCAAAGAGGGTTTCATTGTCATGAGCAGAGACGTAGTTAATCTGAAACCACAGGGAAATGCTGGTATGAGCTTCACACATTTATTGGTGCTTGATTCATTTTAAATGATGCAATTAATTAGTATGACTGAAGCTGTGTACAGTTTCTGTAGGTTGTGAAGCATATGCAACAGGTGTACCATCATGCATTAAAACCTCTGATCCCTTCACCTACAAAAAGAGAGGAATACATCATAAAACGGGAGACAAAGTCCTTTGTGCATGAATAGTTAAATAATAAAGTGCGTCTATTTACATACCTCCTTCCCTTCATGATTACTTAGCACATAATCCTTCAAATTTGCAGCCATCCCAATCTAATCCATGATGGAAGTAAAAGAATTATATTATAAAAGGACTTTCTACAACTTAGTGTTCCAAGATCTCCATACCACTTTCGCATTTCAACTCATGAAAAAACAAAATTTGGTACGAAAGGAGAAAGCATGGGGCCAGTTGTGAAGCGAATTAGAGAGCAAAACTTTGGGTTTGCACATTCTTAAGCCTTGATCACAGAAATATGATTTCCGTCTTGCGTATGATATCTAACAGCAATCAGTTACCTGGATGTGATCTTTTGCAGTAGAAAGCATCAGTTGCTGGGTAGCTTCTGAACCATGATCATGACCGTTAGGCTGTCCAGAAAAGGGAAGGTAAAGAAGTGAAGATAAGAAGAGTTACATACTTCAAAACCTATATCTCTACTAGAAATAACAATTAACGCATTGAAAAACAAGTGATACACGAGATGATTGATGGCATGGAACTTTCATCTCTCAGATAAGATTATCTTAAACACTTGCATGGGTAATATCGTGCGTGATGTGATGTTTATTCCAAACAAAGCTACAAACATGTATTGTTGATATAAAGTATGGAATTATGTGAAAGTGGGGATGAAAGTGATTATGTGGTCTGGTACCATATTCTTTATTTTAAACCTTGGTGGGAGCGCTAAAACAATTCAGTGATGATATCTTCACGGGTAACAGCACAAAATAAAATCAAACATACCTGTAACAGTAAACCTGTAATGAATCCTTGTTGAAGAGGATGACCAAACGGAGATCCACCAAGAGTTGCATCTCGTATACGGTCGTTAAAACTGAATAGAGATATAAATTTCCAGGTAAAACAAAAGAAAATCAGGGAGATGTTGAATAATAACTGAAGACAGTGATAAGACGTCCAGCTTCAGGAAATTCGGTAAATAAAACACAGAGGAAAAGGGAATGAAAAACTCTTTCTTTCAGATGTATTGAAGCAATAAACTTCACACCTTCCAATTCCAGTCCCGCTTAAGTTGAACTGTGAAGCATTTATTCCACGTCCATTTTGAGCAACTTCACCAAAGTTCCATCCTTCGCCATATCTGATGAACAGAGCACACAAAAAAATGATATGGCCAAAATTTTTTCATCAGAAACAAAAAAAGATGCAACTAATGTCTGAAAAAATTGCACGTAAGTCCAATAATGAGCCAAGACTTACAAATAAATTCTTGAGCCATCAACTCCATCTGTTTCCTTTCTCAAGCTACCAATTGCAGATTTTGCTTTTACCTTAGGAACAAAGTAATTACAATTCACATTAAAACTATTGTAAAATTGAAATATTACAACAAAACTTAATGAAACCAGATATGAGTATATGACTGAGAAGGACCCAACTAAAAAGTAAACTGTCGGCTTACCATTGTATCTTTCATTATATGACCCATGAGATCAAAACGGAAACCATCAACCTGACAGAATCAGCACATGATCAACCAGCCGGAATATATAAGGACAAAAAAACTTAGCGTAATAATGCAGAATACAGTAAACCTTGTCATGTTCAGTAAATCAAAGGTTGGAAGGTACATGAAGAACGATAATATTTACTTAATGTGAGAAGAGGAAGAAAGTAGCAAGAGGAAAAGTAGTCAGTATAGATGACCAGCATGTACCTTATAGTTAACAACCCAGTTTAATAGATCGTCCCGTATCAGACGATCAACCATATAATGCTCGCTGGCAGTGTTGTTTACGCATGTACTGTTTTCAATAAAACCATCATTGTTCCTTCTCAAATAGTAGCCTGGAACTATCTAAGCAAACAAATTTTGTCATGGAAGATATAGAACTCACGCTAGACAGATAGTTATCAGACTGAAATCAATATAATATTAGTTAGGTGCTCACCTTATCAAGAACAGAGTCTTTGTCGTGTGGCCCATTTGCATGCAAGTGGTTATAAACAACGTCTAAGACGACATTAAGACCCGTACGATTAAGAGCCTGCAAAAAGAAGCTGAGCAAACTAAAAAACAGCATGGGGGTTTATTGAAACACCTTGTATGAATCACTACAATATTTAGCTTTCAATAAGCTTATTGATGTTACAAATCACCAGGAGCAGTATAATCTTTTTATCCGATTTTCAATATCCAAACATGGAAAAATGCAAACCTGAACCATTTTTCTGAATTCAATTATACGGCATGGACCATTCGGATCACTAGCGTAGCTTCCTTTTGGGACTCCCCAGAGCACAGGATTATACCTTCACGAAACAGGAAGCTTGTTATCAAGGGCTTCATAATGAATGGAGTAACTTGCGTACAACAGACTACCCCCAGTTATAGCCATCATCATTCTGGATTTCTGTAATACGAGCTTGCGCCTCAGCTGAATCAGGTGGTAATCCTTTCAGAAGACTGCTGTCTACCCACAAACAGGTCATCATTATGCGAACAGTAATATTCTAGATACAAAAAAAAAAAAACAAAAACAGGAAAGACGACTTTGTTAGTTTTACTTATGTTTCTATTTGTCTGAAGACTTACTTACTGTCCTTCCAGGTTTTGAGCTCCAACTTAAGTGCAAAATATTAAGTATACGCTTGAGCAAAATATTAAGTAAGCGCTTGAGACATCAAAGATACCCTACCTATAGACTTCCAGTTCTCCTTCTCATCATCAACATCACCAAACTGATATGTTGGAAGAAGATGTAGATGGGTGAGACCTGCATCCGCTAATTTCTGAAGATGTTTCACACCTGCAGAATCCTGCCAATAGGCACAAAACACGATGATGCCAGAGCAGCGAATGTATCAGAAGTATTAGAAGTATAACTAAATTTGATCACTAGTAAAACATGTGAAAACATATATCAAGTAAGATGATAAATTTATGCTTATGCACATGGACAATGAAATTTGCACCTTAAAAGTGAAAGCCAGATATCCACCACGATTCTCAGGTCCAACGGTCTCATCATTGGCACTGAAATAGCAGGTAAGAATTAGACAAATAAGAAGAAACGGTAAACCTGCAATAGCAAAATAAAATGACTTCACAGTTGTCATACTGTAATTATAAGTCTGGAGTAAACAAACATAGGGCACACAAATATCTTCCCCATAGTCACAAGCACAATTTACATCTAGGCAGAAGCATACCATAAATCTGCAAAATAGACTCTAATTACCTGAAATCCCTCACATGCAGCTCATAAATACTTATATCTGAGTAGGATCTCAGGCATGGCTTCGTATCTGCTAATTTGTCCCATCCTTCAGGTTTTAGATCATCGGAATTAAGATTAACTAGCAAAGTTTTGCTACCATCTGCTGAAAGCCTGCTTGAGAAAGAAAAAGAAAATAATCACACATGACTCATTTGGACAAAAACATTGTATGATACTTCTATGTACATTAATTGAAAAATACCATACCCTCGTGCATAAGGATCATTTGCATAGCAAGTTTCCACTTTCAAGGTGCTTGGATGATAGACTGATACTTCATAAACATAATAGCACCCTTCCCAACTACTAGGTCCTTCAGTGCTCCACACACCATTAACCTCTTTGAGTGGGCAGATTTCCATCGGACTCTTGTCAAGTGGGTTTTTGTAGATGCATACAGAAACAGCCTACTTACATGCACAAATGAGCACAAAAAAGAGTTAATAATGTTTAACGCAGGCTTAACGAAAGGTAACACCAACATGAGAATCATACTTGAGAAGTGGGAGCCCAGAGGTGAAGAGAGACACCCTCTGGTGTAAAATGTGCACCTAAGGGACCGTCATATGAGAACAATTCATCTAAGACGCCAGGCAATTGCAACCCAGTTCCCTGTATCAGCCGTCCTTCCGCTGCAGAAAATTAAACAAACATTAAATAATTCAATCTCCTAAACAAGAAAGGAGACAACTCTTACCATCAAAGCAAACAACAGCTAGCTGGCTTTTGACAAGATCCCTGATATCCAAATCCGAAGGAACTTTGAACGGTTTGTAATTCCTGATATGTGGAAACTTCTCAATCACCTGAAATCAAGACTTCCACTTTGAGATTTTTCTTTGATTTCCTAACATATTGTCAGATTCTCTACTCATATGAAGAAAACAGAAAGGCAGAGGATGCACAACTTACATTTGTAGGAAGTGATCCGGATTCAGCTTCGAGCTTGAGACTGAAATCATAACCTGAGAACCAATGAAATTTGATAAAAAGGAAAAACCTTTCAACAGAGACAGTGGTAACAAATTTAGAGATAAGATTAAGCACCATCGATTCCATCTTCACTGAATGATAAACCAGCAATACTGCTCGCATACAAGTAGCAAGACCCTTCACCAACATCCACATTCCAAGCGATTACGCCTTGGGTAACCCAATACGCTCTTGAGTAGAGCAAACAATCAAGAAACTGATCACAATTTCGACGCATACGTAAGTCAAACAAATAAAAATAAAGAAACTCAGCAACATACATTCTCCTCCAAAGACCAAAAATCAGACGAAAAAAAGAAACTTTATAAACTCTTAATTCCCAGAAGTAAGACCTGAGAATTCGGAGCGGAGACTTCGAGTGGCATAGGAGATGAAGCGGAGGAAGGAGAGCAGAGGCAACGAAGCGACTCGCTTGTCGAAGGAAATTTGAGACGGAAGTTAGAGATTGACGATACAGGCCGTCGAAACTGCGATCGAAGACGAAAATCAGCGCCGAAGATGTAAGGACGCGCGACGGAGGTGGAATTGAGGAGATGAACGGAAGTGGTCGGTGTCAGTGTCAGTGCCATTCTTCTCCGATAGTTTCCAGTTTCCACTTCTCCAGATGTTCTTCGACCGTTGGTTCATCAAAATATCTACGTATTTGCCTTTTGGTCCCTGATTTTTCTTAGATCTTTCAGATATTTATATAACTACTTATTCTATCAACTAGACCCTGGAGGAGTAGAACATTTGTTGTAATTACTATTAATTTTTACTACTGGTTTTGGAACACCGGACATATTATACGTCATACCACTGTTTTTGTAATGTGTTTTGTTGTAATGAAAATGTTGTTGTTGAGCCACCAAAAACAAAAAAAAAAGAAACATTTAGAATACACCATGATTTCTATGATAATTCAATTCGACATATTCAAGTCGGTAATTTAAAAAAAAAAAAACTCAAAGTAACGACTTTTTTTAAAAAAAAGGATACTCAAATCAAGATTTGCAGTGTTTAAAACTTTTTATATTATTCTAAATAATAATACAAATAAGCGAGATTTGATACTAGCTAGGTGGAAGAAGTGATCATATGAGTGTTACCATGAGGCACATCCCATGCATATACGTAAGCGTAATATTTGGTTCTAGTATTGAACACGTAAATGGCATCATCTCTCACGACCCACTTACAAATTTTACCCCCACAAAGCAGTTTCCATTGCGTGTCCGACGAAAACGCCTCGAAACTCTGGTGATGCTTGTTGAAATCGGGTCCTTTCCACACATTGCACCAGAAAAGCGTGGTCGCGAACACGTGTTCCCGAAAGCTGAAGTCGTAGATCTCAGTTTCGTTGAGGTCATGGAAACCTAGATCGTCGTCTTTCGATCTACAATGAACCCTCAGTTTATTGTGTTCTTTAATCATTTCGTTCTCGACCTGTACTACATGATGTCTTGGGAGCCATAGTCTGTAACCATGGCTTGTAATGAAACAATATTGGAAGGTTATGATTAGACCAACAAGTTTTAGGTGGGTCATGGTCATGGTTTTAGCTCTTTTGTAATATGATATGAATATATCGTTCATTCCAATAACTAAATATTTTATAATAATAACTGAATTAAATATTACTAAAATATTAAGTATTTTAAAATATTTACATATATCCACATATTAACATTTTAAATAGTTAATATTAATTAATTATTTTTTATAAATATATTAATTAATTGGTTACAACTCCAACAATTAGCTAAAAATAAAAAGACGACATTGTAACACCTCCAAAATAATTCCAGATCTTTCAATTAATGTTTCAAGATTCTTCAAACGCCCTGTGTAAAACAGAAAGCCAGTTATTCGTGAAGAATCAAACACGGGGGTTGACACATGCACACTAATCTTTTAACATAATTAATGTCATTAGTTTAAAAAATCAACCTCCATTATAATGAAAGTAAATTAATAAATATTCGTTATAGTCGTAGCATGATTTCTTACTATCGTATCAACTTAAAAAGTTCTGAATTTATAAAATTAGGTATTCTGAATCGAAACAAATAATATAATTAAAACCCAAAAACGGTATTGTGATGGTCTTTTAGAGAATTTCTCACTATTGAAAATAATAAATAAAAAAGAGAGAGTGAAAAGAGTCTCTCAAAATAAAAGACTACGAGAAATTCATGAGAGATTCTAAAACCATGTATCTCTTTATCATTGGTTGATTTTTTTCTTAAAATTAAATATTTTACTATAATTGTAAATTATATTCAAATACTAAAAAAAAATTTATGAAAAACTCATTTTGGGTTTCTCACTACTGCAGATGTCTTAAAAACCAATGAGAAAATTTAACATTTTATAGAAAAATTAGAGATTCCTCGTTTAGGAAAAACAAGTAAAAGGACACGAATCTAATCACTGGAAAAAAAAAAACTCAAAAGTGATTGATCGAGAAGAGATAATAGAGATAAACTGTAATAAGATTTTTATTAAAATTGGACAGGACCGGTTGATAAAGATCCATCAAGGAGATGATGGGTTGAATGCTTCTCGATCGTAAGCAAGGGATCGATCGGCTGATGGAAGCTGCATCTAGCTAATCAATCATATTATATGACTTTAAGGAAAAAAAGATCAATATTCTTGATATAATAAGATATTAATTAGATATATAGATTATTCATCATACAAACGATACAGCAGAGATTTCAAACAAGAAATACATAAAACCCTAGTTTTCAAGAATGTGAGGACCATCCCACACATATTTTCTCGTGGGAGGGTTTCCATCTTGAGAGAAATAGATTCCATCTTCTCTAGCAATCCACCTACACCTGGGCTCAAGAATTGTGCTCCACGAAGCGTCATACGCCAAAAACTCTTGGTGATGTTTAAAATTAGGGCCTTGATCCACTTTACACTTGTAACGAGTTGTCATGAACAAGTTATCACTAAAAGAAAACTCGTATTCTTTGCCGATTTTCACAAGCTGCTCTCCCTCGTCGTTGTCACACAGAACCTTGAGGAGTTTGTTGTGTTCCAACTGGTTGCTGAACGTTACTCTGCTTTCTCCTATCGTGTGAAAACCATTGCTTAAGCCGGTGCATAGACCTAAAAGAATCGAAATTATCAAGAGATTGTTCATTTCTTTTATTTGTCTGCTATATCTCGGAGATAGACTAGAGGTCTCTTTTGATATATTGTTTTTCTTATGTTTCTATGCCCTACATATATGTTGGGTATTTATATACATATTTTCGTTCATGAAATATAATTTTACAATATTAATTTGTCTTAAAAAGAAAAGTTGACATGATATGGAATGATATTTTTTAATCAACAGAGGAAACAGTGTCCAAATTTTTTTTTTTAATTTTAAAAATTCCACAAAGGACAAGAAATCTTTGATGGAATTTTTAACATAAAAATTCCACAGTGGATAGAAATCTTTGATTTGTGGAATTTTTAAAAACTTGTGAAAAGGAAAACTCAATTAAAAAACAAAGAAAATTAATGACTGACAGATTCTTAATCTTAACTTTATTTTTATGTTATTTGATCAATTATATTATCTTTTTGTTTTCGTTGGAATGTAGATATAAAATTTTCAAAACTTATACAAAACGAAACGAAAGGCTTCAGAAAAAAAAAAGTGACAGATAAATTCATAGTGCCAGGTAAACATGTACATTTTTAAATCTCACAAATTGTCACAATACTCAAAAATCTATCCTTGTTTGAGATATTATTCTTTTTTAGTTGGATTGTAGATTGAAAATTCTAACAGCTTTTACTATAATTATTTTTTCTCTCCTAAAAACAGGTAGTCAATTGATATGAATAAAAAAATTTTTAGTGAATCACCAAAAAAAAAAAAAAAAAAATTTACATATGTATCTTCATCAAACGATACACACATATACGTAAAAAGAAAATTAGGTTCCATCCTCTCTTTCTATCAAGGTGCCGTAAGATTCCAGTCATATCTTTTCACGGGAGGTTTACCATTGGGATCTTGTCTATAATAGATCCCATCCTCTCTTCCTATCCAAAAATACGTTGGCCCATAATCGCTTTTCCACTTAGATCTGTATGCATCAAACACTTTGTGAACCTTATAATTAGGCCCTTTCCACATATGACAAAAGAAAAGCGTCCTCCTCCAAACGTTATCGTCGAATTCAAAAGCCTTTGATTGGCCAACGCGCAAATAATGGTCACCAAGATTGTTGTCCTTGGATTTACAACGCACCGCAAGGATTTTGTTGTGCAGCTCGTTCGTGAGCACGATTTTACTTATTCCGATTGTATTTCTTATGCATAGACTAAAAAGAATCAGAGAGATGAAGAGGTTGTTCATATTGTTTTTATTTTCTTCTGTGTAACAGAACTTCAATTAATTCTCTGTTGTTGTTTACTTACTCTCCATCTTGTCTTGGGTATTATTTATACACATTTTCGTTTTCAGATCCTTCTCTTTTATTTTTAGCAATTGCTATTTTGACTACAAAAATGGAGAAAACGGTTAGCAAACTTGTTCTTTATCTTATTTTTGGTAAACATTTTTGTAGTCTTCTTTTGAAGTGCGTTTCTAGCTAATCTTTATATAGCAGCAAAAAAAAAGTAAAAGTATGTATGAATTTTTCTCTTGGTAAAAGTAACAGTTAAATTCCTAATGTTGAAACATGTTTGCCAAAGCTTTTGGAAGTTTGGCAATTTATAATCGGCCCATATGGAACCAAACTTTTTTTTAGCATGGAAGCTCATTTGACTTCTATTCGAAGAGTGACTCTTTTTGGGTGAGTTGGGATCGTCTTCTAGGCTTTTAGCAAGCTAATTCTCCTATATATTGATGCCATTCTTCACTAGCTCTCCAGTTTGTCTAAAATCGATAACGATATAACACTCTTTTTTCTATTCCAAGAATAAAGTATTGCAATCTATAAGGAAAAAATGATGCTCTTTTGCTTACGAAAGCTCGGCGCGCTCTTTCATAAACATTGATTCTTTTTTCTCTGACCCATTCCATTTATCTGATAAATCTTCTTAATATTGTAACCGATCATATGTATTAGGTTAGCTATTTTTTAGCGACAATTTTTTTTATGAAACACATTACTATATAGTATATCCATATTAATAGTAAATTTTGCCGTCTTTAGATAAAGTACTAGTTCTTGATTTGAGATATACCATTTTTTTAATCAATTGTCAATGAAAAATCCAAAAAGAAGCGGAAAGATGAAATAATGTTCATTTGTTTCAGAAAAAAATAAATTATATCACAATAAATAAGAAAATTTGTATGTTCTCGTAAACCTTTCGAGAAAAAAATAATAATTTCAGTGGGGAGTGTCTTAATTATTATCAGCATATCAAATATACATTACTTAATGATAGAAAAAAAATATATATATATATATTCACCAAAAAAAAATGATAGAAAAAAAAAAACCTATATGGTTTTTTTTTGGGTTCGAATATACAATTTAATTAGAATGTTACATTCATATGTGATTATTTACATGAGGTATATTTCTGGATAGTGTTGACATCAATTCGAGAATATCAAACATAAAATTAACCAATCATGGATATATCACCAGCCACAACTAATTAATATTAAATTAGATGACTGGTTTACATCCACTTATGCATATATTCAGGAGATCTATGATTAAAAATCCGGTATAGACCCCTTTCCACGGCTAACCATGTCACATTTTCTTTATTCTTGAGTGAGTTGTTCCATGCTGACGTGTAAGCTACGAATTTTTGGAAATGCGAGAAGTGATATCCATGACTTAGCTCACATTTATAGACTGTGTCATGGAATAGAGCGTCGTTGAAACGCCAACCTTTTGCTTGCCCATTTTTCAAGTATATGATCGGAAAATCGTCGTTTCCTGATTTGCAATGGACCTTGAGTTTTGTCTTCTCATGGAACTTGTTGACGATCATAAATACGTTTTTCCCTAACGTGTCTCCAATGCAAAACCCTATAACAATGAGCAAGTATGAGACGTTTCATATTTTTCTTTTTTTTTTTTGGTGTTTGAGTTTTCCGAAATGTTAGATTTGTTCTTGGTTTCTTTCTCTCTTTTCTTTTCTTTTCAGAATATTGCGATTTTGATGTATTTATATATAAGTTTTAGTTTTAATTTTTTTTTTAGGTTATGCGTTAAAATCTGTCCTCATCTTTTATATGGAGTTATGCTAAATATAGGACGCTAATTTTAAGAAGATTAAAAATTAGAAGCGGCTCGAGATGTTCACATTTTGTACTATATTACTTATGCTAATTATTAGTAAACGTGGGAAAATTATTCTCCAAACGAGATATATAACAAGATATGAATCGTGAATAAAAATAAAAAAAATTCACAAATTTCTGATGCACAAGTCAGTTGAATAGTTTGCCAAACCTTTTGAAATTAAAAAGAAGACTGTATGTTTATATAGATCAGGGTATATTACGTTGATATATAGTAGTCAGTACTAGTAGTTAGGAGATGATAAGTAGATAGAGATATTCGATGGGTTTGAAAAAGATAGCATGAGTAGTAGCCGACTTAATTTGGCATTTTTATCTCTCCACTTGTTTGGTCAGCATAACACCTCCTAAGTGAGAGCTCTCTCTCTAGAATATTCCTTTCATTGTTTAGCTGATAAGAATGAAAGAAGGCGGCAGAGAGAAAGAGTGTGAGAACAAGTCTTCTTTAGCCGACTTCCACACACGTGTACCAGGTCAAACCAAACGTGCCCAAACTTAGTTAGATACTTTCATTTCATCTCATCTTCTTTTGGTCCGCACACATTATAATTTTTATTTAATATATAAAATCAAAGTTAAAAAGTAATTAAGTATCGACTCCTTCACTCTTCTTCAAACACACTTCCTCATCTCTTCTTCACACGCAACTTCCTCTCCTCCGGCTTCTCTACTCTTTTATTATATATACGCACACCTTCATTTCTTCTTTCTTCAACTTTAACACTCTTTCACAAATCGACTAGTCTTGAAAATTTTAATAATAATAATGGCGCTCGAAGCTCTTACTTCGCCAAGATTAGCTTCTCCGATTCCGACTCTGTTTCAAGATTCTGCAGTTGGCTTCCATGGTAGCAAAGGCAAGCGTTCTAAGCGATCAAGATCCGAATTCGACCGCCACAGTAGTCTCACTGAGGATGAATATATCGCTTTATGTCTCATGCTCCTTGCTCGCGACGGAGATCGAAACCGTGACCTTGACCTGCCTTCTTCTTCATCGCCGCCTCTGCTTCCTCCTCCTACTCCGATCCACAAGTGCAGCGTCTGCGACAAGGCGTTTTCTTCTTACCAGGCTCTTGGTGGACACAAGGCGAGTCACCGGAAAAACGTATCCTTTACTCAAACCACCGGAGGAGATGAGCAATCGACTTCTTCGGCGATAACCACCGTGAGTCACGGCAGCGGCGGAGGGAGTGTGAAATCGCACGTTTGCTCGATTTGTAACAAATCCTTCGCCACTGGTCAAGCTCTCGGCGGCCATAAACGGTGCCACTACGAAGGAAAGAACAACAACGGCGGAGGCGGCGGCGGCGGAAGCAGTAGCGTGTCGAATTCTGAAAGCCACGTCAGCAGCAGCAGCCATCAAAACCACCGTGGGTTTGACCTAAACATCCCGCCGATACCGGAATTCTCGATGGTCGACGGAGACGAAGAGGTGATGAGTCCCATGCCGGTGAAGAAACTCCGACTCGACTTGCAGTAGAAAGAAACTATACTTAAAACATTCAGATTCTTGATTTGTTTTGCTGTACATACCAATTTCGATTTTGATTTGATTCCAATTCTTGTTCTTCTTCTTCTTCTTCTTCTTCATTGAATCAAGATTCTTTGTTGTATCATAGATTATATTAGTTTTTTTTTCCTTTTCTTTACTTTTATTTTTACCTCAAGTTTTCGCTTAAAAGAAAAAGACCTTCCCTAATTAAATTTGAGTACGTTTCAGTTTCTATTGCTTATACGATGTAATCTAAATTTGTTCACATCGATCTCTGCATGAACTTTTCCTCGGTAGCTAAGAAATAACGACAAAATGCAGGAGGAATAGTTCATAAGATAATAAAGTTGACTTGGATATACAAAAGCATGAAGTAAGCTTCCGAACAGCAGTTTTGCATATAAAGAACACAAAAGGCCAAAAAGACAATACTGGAGGTTCAGCAGTTTCGCCGCATCTTCGCTTTAAGCGAGACTTCTCTGTATGATTGGACTTTCTCTGCTGCGTGTCTTGACGGTCTTCCGACAGATGTCCTTCTCATCATTCCTTCGGTTTCCTCAGCTCTAGGCTTCTTCTTTGATTCTCTTTCATGGTCGTCTTCCTTAGAAGCTGATGATGATCTCAGAACACACTCCTCAACTGTGTCGATGCGCAAAGACGGGTCTTTCGCTATTTCTTTGATGGCTCCATCGGTGTCTGTAGCTGTTTGAGATTTACCCTTTGTTGGTTGCCTTCTCATTGAGACTCTGACGAGCACATCACAAAGATAACAGTCAAATTACATCATTGAGACTCTAAACTTATCAGGAAGTTCAATGTCACTAACAAACCTGCGTTTCCCGTTTGTATCTTTTATGTCATGTCTGCTTTCAGATGGTTTTACAGCTTCAGATCTTGATCCGTCGCTTACCAAGCTTCTGAAATAATTATCGAGGAGAGAAAACGCAAGAGATGTAAGCTAACTCAATTTCTATGCTATCAATCAACGGGATAGAGAAAAAAAAGCTAAAACAATATGTTTCAACAAACCCTGCATCATCGGCATTCAAGGTTTCAATCACTTCCGGTTCTTGGAAATCAAACCTTGCAGACTGTTTTCTTGAAGAGACTCTGCCCAGTAATACAAGAAATTAGTGACCTCTAATGCATTTTTTATAGTGGCTTCTATAAAGGATACTACTAGTAAAATAGGACGTTATTCAGGGTCATTCAAACCTTCTCCTCTTGATCGTCTCCCTGACTTCGTCTCTCTCATGGAAGTTTTTACATAGTTCAGCTTCTTCGGGCCTTAACCGAGCAGACCGTCTTCTCAAAGAGAGCCTGCTCGAAACGGAGACAGTGTCAATGTAATACGCCTATTTCCATTCAGAGTTTGCAACAACGTAGGTAATTAAAGTGGAACGAGGACAAATAACACTAACAAACCTTGCGGTTTCTTTAATTTCTTTGGCATCCTCCATCTCAAGCAATTTTTCCGTTTGTTCAGTTTCTTGAAAATCAAACCTGGTAGATTTCCTTCGTACACATTGCCTATGCCAAAACAACCAGACAAAGGAATTAAAGCACAAATAAGATATTCTTGTCTTCCCATTCTTTTGGAATAGAAATGGAAATAAAAGAAATGTAATCCTCGCACTGAATGTAAGAACCTCTTGCTATGCACAGTGTCTTGTACCAGGTTTGCTGCATCAAGATCAAACTTCTTGGTGACAACATTGTCAACAATTTGGTTTGCGACAACCCCCTTTTCAAAGTCATTTTCAGTCTGACAGGTCACTTCGGGGATACTACTAGTATCTATTACTTCAGAAGCTTTCCTACAAACGAATCAATACCAATTCAGGTTTACTTGACTGCCAAAAGCTTTCACAGGAAACATGGATTAAACAATAAGCAGATTTGGACCTTTTACTGTTAGCGTCCTCTTTAACCAGAATTGGCTTAACGTTGGAGCTTTCTGAAATTGAAAATGAAACGATATAGGGTAAGGATGCAAAAAAAGCTTTCTAGGATCAACAATGAATGTAAGCAAAACAGTTTACGTTTTATCCTCGACGTTCGCTTTCTCTTGGTGTCTTTACGATTCATATCAAGCGCCTGAAAGAGTTTGCAATACCCATCAGAAACGTTTGATGGAACCTTGAAGTCAATAACAAAGCCAAATAGCGTGAAAAAATGTAGTACTAAAGGTAATAATTTCCTATTCCGGAAATGTCACCCAGGAATATCCAAGTACGTACCTTATCTTCGGATGCGTGGTGTGTACATGGAAGTGGTTGCTCCTGGACGAGATTAGATAACAATTCTAAGTTTAGAACTTATTTTCGATTCTCAGGCAACTATAGTCAATGGTAATATACAGAACAAGGGGATAACTTGCCTCAAGCTGCATTTTCCTGGCTTCGAGTAATACATTCTTACAGCCAAGTTCATGCTGAAGTTGCTTGAGCTGAAAATGTACATACAACGTCAGTTGATCTAAGAACTTGTAATACAATGAAATAAAAGTTCCTCGTTTGAGCAACTTCAGTTCCAGAAAAGCTTACTCTGTCTCTGTTTGTATTGAGTTCCTGCCAGGAAACATATGAAGAGAAGACAATGAAGTCATACGTGAACCATGTAGTAAAAATAATTTCACAATCATCTCAAAAAAGTTGAACCAAAGAAAGATGGGACACACCGCCAACATATGACTGTTTGCCTGAGCAAACTGCAAATTCTTTTCCTGCACATTCCGTAAGTTGATCCTCATTTTCTGAAACTCAACACCGCTCAGCTCGATGATTTTACTGCAGCCACAATACAAAAAACAACATTACCAACAAAATAACGTCCATGCAACAAACAAGCCAACATATTTTAAAGAACAAGATGGATACTTTCTGTGTGCCAGAGCTTTCATCAGCGTCATGTTTTCCTGCAAAAACAAAATCAGTAAAAGCAACCGAATCAGCAAAATACAGTCTACCACGATTTCAACAAGACCAAAGTGAAAAGGGAATGCCTTTTGAAGCTTTTCAGCATATTCCTTAGAAGAGAATAACATATTCTGTTGCTGGCGCGTATCTTCTCTGTTCATTTGTTTAGAAAGATCCTGCAAGTTGCTAATATCCGCCAGTTTTCTCCTCTGTGCACTGCTCATAAGAGAGTCCAGAACGCTCGCCTTTCCTTTTTCTTTACGAATAGGAACCTCTGCCAAATTCAGCAATGTGTTAGCGAAATCCCAAACACTAGTGTCAAAATTGGCAGCTAATAACAATCTCACCAAACGAAATCAAACCCCAAATTCCAAGAAAAAGCAATGAAAAGACAAAGCCGCGAGCAGAAACTCCAGCAAACGAGAATGAAACAATCCGATGCGAAGAAGAATAGATATTCAATAACAAAGTCTCACAGGATATTGGGTACTTCAAAGGATAAAATCCAATTTACCATCTCAATGTTGGATAAAAAAAACTTCTGAATTTGACAGAGACGAGAAAGAAATAAAAGTGTCCCCAGATGCGAGCAGTCAACTCCCAAATGAATGATGTAATTACAGAGAAACCCAAAAATGCGAAGAAAGATGGTGATAAGTATGACGCAATTCGAACCTTGAGCAGCATAATTATCATCTTCGAGAACCGTCACGGAGTTCATGGTGGAGGCGGGTCGAGAAACCCTAAGAACTGGATCCGATTTTCGGAATTTTGAATCGAGGAGGGAAGACGAAGCATGAGCGAAGCAGGATTTACGATGGCAGCTTTTGAGGGTAAAAGCGTCACTACCTATGATTGAACGACATTGTAGCATGTCGTTTTAGTGAGTGTAACAATTAACTAAAAATTGTTCGTTTTGATCACTCTAATATATTTTGACCTGGTATGGAATTACCTAGGCACCCAATAGTAGTTGAGATGTTCGAAAAATAATGTAGCTGAATTCTGAATATATTCCTTCTCTCGTCTTATATTATAATAAAAGTTATGTAGAGGCAAGAAATATGTTAAATGTTTACAGGATATGATAATCTCCTTGATGTTTCTCTAGTCTTTAATTTATTCTTACAAGGGGTTGTGTACTTAGAGCAGCTCCATCAAAGTGTTTTATTCTATTTTCGGCACAGTTTTATAGACAAAAGCGATTTAATTTAAATAAAAAACCCAACATTTTTGATGGACCGATCCTTAGCTAAGGAGTGCAGGAAACTGTTTCTTGCGCAACGTGGAGGAAGCTGATTGGTTCATTATTTTTTTATTTTTATTTGTTTTACATATTATTTTATTTAGAAAATCATTTCCTCCTTTTCGATCCAAAAAGACGACTCCCTCTCTCTCTTTTCTCTCGTTCGTTTCGTCTTCAGATGGTTAATGATGAAATAGATTTTAAATTCGCTGAAGACGATGTTAAAAGCGAAAGCGAATCACCAAAGATTAACCCAACTCGGAGACGATCTAAGCGAACTCGGAAACTCGAATTGTTCGATTTCGACTTTAAAAAACTAAAAAAGACTAAATCCGTTGAGACAGTGACCGAGCCAAAGCATCACAGTTCAGCTTCTGACAAACCGATGGAGGAAGATCTCGCCTTTTGTCTCATAATGTTCTCCAGAGACAAATGGAAGCAACAGAAGAAGAACAAGACGATGACAAAGCAAAAAGTGGAAGAAAAATGACGTCGACGAAAACAGAGCAAGAGACAATATGGGTTACACTAATGGAGGAGAGAAATACAAGAATCTCTTAAGTACTCTTATCTTCAAAAAACAATTAATAATTTAATCTTTAGAGAACCAACATCAGTTACACTAATGGAGATGGTCTTACTTGTTTAATGTGTTCTTAATCTCCAACTTCCTTGGTTGATCAGCTGTCACTTGATATTCTTCAATAGAGATTCAAAAATGCCCAAAAATGCTTTTATCTCAGAGAAGGATGCTGAATTGCAAGAAGATGAGGGAAGTCGTAACTTCATGATTGAAAATTTGCAAGAGGTAGCTTCATTTTTGCAAGAAGCTGAGGGAAGTCTTTCTATGATTGAACATAGAATTGCTATATTTTTTTGGTCAACAAAAATGTTATATCTATCCAAATTTAGATTGGCATTTGGATCACTAAACGGGCAAAAATGCCAAGTTGGCCTTTATCTACACAATCTCACCAAAAGAA
Organism: Eutrema salsugineum; assembly: GCF_000478725.1. Lineage (NCBI taxonomy): Eukaryota > Viridiplantae > Streptophyta > Magnoliopsida > Brassicales > Brassicaceae > Eutrema > Eutrema salsugineum. The sequence continues at coordinate 1,184,854 of NW_006256829.1, read as the reverse complement.
AATTAGAATATTTTTTAAAGGGCTAAAAAAAAGGATCACAATCTTTTATATATAGCCGATATTATTGAATTAACTGTACATCAGTTTCCCTTTGTATTTCTGTCTTATTCTATCACCTTCATCATATTATTTTATTTTATTCATAATTTCAACATTTTCTTTGATTACGTACATCCTCCATAACAAATACACCAATTGCAATAAACTAATTGAATATAGACAAGTTGTTTGGAGAGACACCTTTGACGATTCAAATTAGCAAATACTATATTGCCGGCAAAATAAACCCTCTAAAGTCAATATTATTCACAACAAATTCATTGATTTAAATTCCTTGAACTAGCTACTACTAACTATTAATGAATTGAATTCGAGATATACTTTCGATGAAAATAATTGCAGCTAGTTAACCTCAACTCTTTTAAAAATAGGCATAATTAAATAAAGACTATTATCGGTAAAATTATTCAACTTAAGTCAAATTCTAGTGATCATGTTCTTTTTGTTTCACCTTTACTTCAAGAAGAATTCAAAGACAATAATAATTGAGGATCATGTTACATTTATTATATCATTTGTTTTTTTGTTGGTTATTTTTACATAGTTGGTTTTTTTTGGGGTAAAGACATGAATCCTAAACATAAGTCCTAAACACATATATTGACAATCTATACATAAATAAACATACATTTTCGCTCAACAATTCGTTTATTTCTATTTCACATAATTATATATGACATCTTAGCATATTCACCTAATATCATGTATGTTGAACATGCATGATTAGATGTTTTTTTGTATTATATTGTAGGTGTGGTAAAAAATACTTTAGTTATTGACCTAATTAAAGAGGCAAAAAAGACAGTCCTCTGTTAAATATTTAAGATAAAATTTTAGATTTTGTCAAATTTTTATTATTTTTTTAAATTATGTAGTTTATAATTTGTTCTGTTGTATTGATCAAAAGACTTGATATTATAAGTAGTAAAATATTTTTTTAATATTGTTAAAAGAAAAAAAAAACACTTGTAATTAATATTATGTTGTATCTTATACTTTAGATTTGGTTTGATTTTCGTGATTAGCTAGATATATATTGTGCAAGGCTAAAATACATGGTTCAATTTTATTGGTCAACCTTACTTTTCGATACTAAATTTTCTTTTAGCCAGAGAATTAATTGGATTATATTTAGCTCAATTTCAGAAAATATAAAATAAATTAAATATATATATACCACAAGATTTTCTTATATAAACACTACGGTACTTTAATGTCTTTAGATTCATAATAATAATCAAAAAAGAAATTTTGTTAAATATTTTTGCTTCAAGAAATGAATAATCTCATATTTTTTTTGTGTTAATTATTGCAATGTTTTTTGGGTTGAGCCAAAATCAAAATTCATCAGAATGGTGCAACGGTGGAATGTTGGACATTCAAAACAAACTGGGTCATGGTCAGATTCTTAAGGTTCGGTGCAATGATGAAAAAAAACCCCACGGCTCCAATCCTCTCCTTGAAATTTAATGAAAAACACATACTTAAAAATGGCAGTCGGGTTTTGCAAAAAAAAAGGTTGCAATGTTATTTGTTTAAAGGACCTCCAACGGATGCTTATTTTTCTAGAGTAGAGATTTGGTTATCACCTCATAACAAATATCCATGTAAACTTGGATCTCGCTCATGGATTGCTAAAACTGATGGAGTTTACTGGGAGGAATATGGAGTAGAACCTACATCGTCACCGAAACTTGTTGGTAGATGGATAAAAACTGGCAGCCCATACTAAATTCATGAGATCTATGGAAATCAACATGCCTTTTCTTGTATTTTCTTTCGTGTCGCATGTTAACGAATGTTGCCC